>NC_090872.1:25800282-25807782 GCF_036669935.1 Montipora foliosa
AAAAAGCTGTAAAATACAAAGCAATGTATGGCGTCCTTTCTCGAATTGAAACTTAATTATCTCTCAAAAATGCATGGTTACCCCCAATTTTCTTTTTGAATATCAAGAGTACTTACTAAGATTTACTTTCTCCGGATAGTTTTAAACCGCGCAGAAATATCCCTGTATTAGTAAGCATCGGCGATAGGAAATCCAAGTGTATGGAGATGCGCAGAACGTATGCGCAATAACAATAGTAGGCACCGTCCTTAATTTGTCTCAAGATTCTCTTTTCTTGAACCTGGCAATGCAATGTTTACAATGCCAACTGTCTGGTTCCCTTTTGGTTCCATCACAGATCCTGAAAAAATGAAAAAAAAAGCTTTCCTCTCTATTTTCATAATTTTGATAGGTCATGCATACTAAAGACTAATAATTGCTCGTAGTTCATGTGAGATTGAAATAAAATTAAACTGAACATTTAATTCATGAAACGTTTGAAAAAACTGAAATATTGATGAATTGGTCATTTAAATGAACATTGATATTCATAACGCATACCTACGAGTCAAACCAGAGAGCGCATCCATCACATTCTACCATATTTGTATGAGCTGCAACGCTATTAACGTGGCAGGCAATGCAGGTCCAGCTTCGTTTTAGTTCTTCCACTTTGAGAATAAACACAAAATCCTTCTGTGACAACACAAAATTGAACTAAGTTGTGTTAACTTGGTTTTCTCATTGTTCCAGCATAATACTGAAAATAAATAAAATTCAGGTCAGCGATGAGCGCTAATCACTAAGCAAGGCTTCTTTTGATGATAAGCCCCAAACTCCTGTTCCATGTACTTGTCTCTTGTCAAAGTTAACGTACTTTGCTTTATCACTTGGTCCCAGGCATTTGTTGAAAGTGCTTTTTGATAGATGCGAGGTTCAAATCAATAACATCTCCGGGTATGTCATCGACTTCAAAGTTGAGGTTACTAGCGGAAATTAATTTCCCAGTTTCCTGTAGACATTCCACTGCAGACTTGCTTGAAAAATAGAGTAGCATATTTTTCTCCCCTGTGGAATGATAGACATAAATGTATCCAGGTTTTACCTCTTAAATACCCTATAGAGCATGGCGTCCGTCGACGTTGTTGAAAAGGACATGCATATGAAAGGTACTTATATCGCTCGAACGATCTGCGCTATAATACTTACCTTCTTCTATTTTCAAATTGGCATTTCTTCCCCGGTTTTCTTTTATATCCCTTAGGAAGGCCTGCTGTTCATCGTGCGTTGGGCGTTCAAGTCGCACTTTTGCTTTACGGGAACGCCTTTGTTTCGAATAGAATCGTGGCTGAGTCTCCATGTTTTTGTTGGCTGGAGCGTTCTCATTTACCTTAAGTGGAATTACTAATTCCTGTCCCTCGTCACCTTTTAAGGAGGCAAACAAATTAGCAGCAGCCGTCATTTGTTTTTCGAGCTGCTTAAAGGCCGTAGATAAACTACACTGGTCAACCTCCTCCATGATCTGCAGTAACCTCTCTTTGACTCTTGCTTTTAAGGCAGCTATATCGTCTGGATGGGAACGGATGCCAGTCAAAATATGGTCTATTTCTTGTTGTTGGCCATCATTACTGTGACTTGACACCTCAACGCTCTCATTTGTTAACTCGTACGTTCGCGCGTACTAAATGTTATAATAATGCTCTTGCTAACACTTTCCCCACCTGAGAAGGAAGAGAAGTTCCGTGACTCTGTTTGCAAAACGACGCCGTGACTTTTTGTGAGATGCTGGCGAAAGTCCCCAATTCTGCGACATTTAAACCCACAATGTAATCATTGACATTTCCCTGAGCCCTGGACGTGAATTTCATGAACTTCATTGCTCAGGTCTCCGTGTTTCCGGTTGATGTGCCGCTTTAGATTGGACTTAACATTACACACTAGGTTACAGAAGGGACATTTGAATGCACCAGAAAAATCGTTCGTTGTGTGTTTCCCTACATTTTTCTGCAGTTCTTCCTTCTTCTCATCCTCTGTTTCATGCCGTGTTTCTTTTCGCCGTTGATCTTGCCACTCTATCATGGTAGGGTCTTTTGACTGTTCTTTTTCCAGTTTGATCTCAGTAACCCCATCTGTTTTTGTGTTCCATTCATCTTGGCTTTCTTGCATGACAGGACAATTCGAGTGGTGGTATTCCTTTTTGGTTTTGACCTCAACTTTTTCCTGTTTTTCTGTTCGCTGTTGGTCTTTAAACTCTGACATGGTAGAGCCGGTTTTTTGACTGTTCTTTTTTCGGTTTGATCTCAGTAACTCCACCTGTTTTTGTTTTCCTTTCGTCTTGGCTTTTTTGCATGGCAGGACAATTCGAGTGCTGGTGTTCCTTTTTGGTTTTGACCTCAACTTTATCCTGTGTTTTTTTGTTCGCTGTTGGTCTTTAAACTCTGACATGGTAGAGCCTTTTGACTGTTCTTTTTTCGGTTTGATTTCAGTAACCCCATCTGTTTTTGTTTTTCTTCATCTTGGCTTTCTTGCATAACAGGAGAATTCGAGTGGTGGCTTTTCTTTTCGGTATAGTCTTCAGTTGTGTGGCTTGTTTCTTTTTGATGCCCATCTTGAACGGGGCTCTTTGACTGGTGGTGCTCTATTTCCTGTTTGACCTCGGCTGCTTTCGGTCGATTCTGGATCTCTGGAGCGGTAGAATTCTTGTAGCAGTTGTTGTCTGCTTTGGGGTTTTTCCTCAGTGATATATATGGTTCTTCATCAGAACTGTACACGTACTCCACCATGGGGGAATGTCGTTCTTCAGTGGCGTTTTTATCATCGTCCGACGCAATTTTTGCGGGTCGGCCATACTCTTTGTCAAATGATGGAGCAGCTATTGATCCTGTATCTCCGTGGGACGTGCCCTCTTTTTGTGGGCCTTCATTATACGCCAATAGCAGTGAGGACGTTATTCCAAGGAGTTTCAAATCCATGTCCTTGCTGGTAAGCCAATGAATGAGAACCTTTCTCAAGTAAGGGGAATGGGACGTCGGATCCTTCAATCAAGATATCTGGGACGAAAGAAGGTTTTTGACGTCTAGGAAGCCAAGTCTCCACAGCGTAGGACTGATGCAGCTTATGGCTGCCATTACAATTACAATCACGCCACAAACGTTGCCGTACTTCTGTAAAGGAATGTTCTGAAAACAGGTGTTCGCGCACTGATGAGAACCACGGCTCATACTTTGTGGCTTGTGAGCTAGAAACCTCCCTTGGACTGGCTTATCGCAAATGGCAACTCAATTGATAGTGCTTCCAAAATGTCGTTCACTGTGGATGTGAGATCGGTTGGAACTGCCCACCCCAGAGTATCACAATAGAACCATTTATTTTGGGTAGTGTCAACATACAATAAAGTCCAGTGCAATCGATCCGGGCTTCTTAGGAGAGGCCAGGAATGTTTCCTTGATGTTTCCACCAACATTTACGATCAGTGTGATGAAAAGAAGTTGCTTGCTATAGAAGTGTGATTCTTTTTTTTTTTTAATTTGTCTTCGTTAAATAGCAGCAGATCGTTTAAGACGAAGATTGCAGTCTCAGAATGGTAAAGGTTTAGTAGATCTACGAATCCTTGTACTAAAGCAAGGTTCAGCCATTTGTTACCTGTCAGTTTCATCAAATCTGAGGTTAGGATGGTGTCATTGACTACAACGCTCCCATCTCTGTTTTCAAGCAGCAGCTTTTTATAGTCCTCCAGAAAGCTTGGTGATACACATTCTTTGTTTGGTGCGGAAGTCGTCGAATTGAGCCACTTTATTTCCTCTCTTACGCTTTTTGAAATGTCTCTTAACACGTGAATTTTTAGCAAGGTCTGCAGTGATGACTTCGTATAGGTACCAAGGGAACAGGACACGGCACTGAACTTTCCTTCTACGAGTGATTTTAAAATGGTCGTACAATTTGACTCCGATGGTATATTTGTTAGAATGCTAATGTAAGTGACATCCTTAGGACAGTGAACATGCAGGGTTTCAACTCCGGTAACAACAATTGAAGGGAATGAGACACTGTCTAAATTACCCCTTTTGGCTTTGTGAAACTTGTTGTTGATAACGATGTCCTAAAATGACAACGGAAATAAATAAAGCTCGTTACAATATGTTATATCTTTTGTTGTTATATCAAAATTATGCATCGTATCAACATAAATGAAGCATGTCTCGTGATTGACACAAAAGCTATCCATAACACTTATGAGAGTAACAACATTCATTTCAGAATGTCAATGATAACAACAAGAAAAATAGATTCAATTTTAAAAAGTGTGTTTGTTATCTCATTTACCTGAGGGTAGATTGTCGTCCTAGATAATAGAGCTTTTAAGAGAAAGAGGGAGGGGACTGGCATGTTGGCAGTCATCGAGATGGATGGTGGTGGCTTGCGATATGTTTTCTTACTATTGAACCCTATACTTTGTTCAAAGCAGTACTGAATCGGGTCTCTTTCGATTACGTCTCTTTACTCATTCGGGGACGAAAACATTCTTTAGAAATTTGTGGTTCCCTCTGAGCACACTAAAACCACCCAAATCAACACTAGAACTGTGATTCCCTCCAGGGAATAGGATATTACCTCCTAAGAATAGAACTGAAACCCAATGTTTGTCTGCATAAGGGGACCTTGGTATTGAAATGAAAACCCCGTTTGTTACAAAACTCCCCAAGCACTCCCTTGCCCTCTCGCTCCACTCCCTCCCCCCCCCTCCCCCCCCCCCAAATACAAAGTTTCATGCTTTTATCGCAAAAGTGAACAAAATAATAATACGCACCTTCTGCGCTTGGGGTGAATAGGTTGCGTGACAACAAATGAATTACGCGTGTTTATTCTTCTCCCCCGCCCCGCGCACATTTGCGAAAACAACCTCTGCAATGAAGTCCATTTTAACACAGCCTTTATTGGAGATCGTTCTTACACCATTAATGCACATTTCTTGCTGGTCGAAGAGGGTTCTTATATCTTAAAATTAATGGCTTCGCGCATATTTTACACCACGAAGAAAGCTATCGCTAACGCTTGCTGGCATGTTATATTATGGATTTTCATTATGCTTGTCATTGAATCGTTTTTGGTTGCTTCAAATGTTATTTTGTAATTTCAGTTTACATGACATGGCTGGGAGAAGTGAAAAAATCCGAAAGCATACACCTTTTTGTTTTTAATAGGCCGCAACCCGAACTAACGAGACTGTGTTTTATTTTTTGACATTATGCATCAATCAATTCCAGCGGAGTACTTGTAGTCAAATGGTGTCATCATGCAAATGTCCTATTGGCATGCAATATAAACTATACATGACGGAAGACAGTGAACACTCCTCGGTGATTAAATAGCTAGAACCAGGGATTTCATTAAGCCTTAGCTCACTGAATTTTACGGTAATCGAATGTCTGTGATGTTAAGGGTAATTATTAATTTAAGGCCTGGCCAAACGCTCGCAACATTTCAACGCAACATCTTGCAACAATGTTGGGCACAACATGTTGCCTACGTTTGGCCACTGTGTTGCGATATGTTGCGATATGTTGCAACATGTTGGATGATGTTGGATCAAATTTGAAAACGGTCAAATTTTTCGTGCAACATTTTGCATGTTGCATGATGTTGTACTCGTTTGGCCACGTTCACGCAACATTGTTGCGCTAGGGCATGAGCGTTAATACCACTTCTTGCGCCAGGGACCTGGGGCACATGAACATTGACATGTTGCGTTGAAAATGATGAAAATGTTGCGTGCGTTTGGCCATCCCGTGCAACACATGTCGCAACATCATGCAACAATGTTGCAAGATGTTGCGTTGAAATGTTGCGAACGTTTGGCCAGGCCTGCATGCATGCAATGGCTGTTTCCAAGCTGTTTAAAAATCACAGCCCCGAGAAATAATAGAAGTATATAAACTTGCATTGGTTTAAAATAACATCGTATTCTCGTTGCTCGCGCTTTCATCCATCCGTATTTTCGGTTTCCAACATCAAATTTTACAGCTTTGGGTTGGCCGTTGGCAAAACCAGGATCGGACCGGATCGGATAGACTCGTCGAAATGTGTTTTTTCCAAAGATGATTACAGATTCCGAAGCGGAATTATGAAAGATACGATGTGACGAATTGACTGCGTACACAACGGTCTTCTTTTTCAAACATGAAAACTGACGACAATTCTTTAGTTTACCCCAGTCCCTTCTAATTGCACAATATCCTGATTTAGCAACAGAACGGGAATGCCAGTAGACGATGGCGAGCGCAGCAAAAATATCCATATTACGTCTAGTTTCCTGACTATAAGCGTTCTAATGAAGATCTATAAACAAACGATGCTACCAATCTTTGATTGCGGATGTTCTGTTTGGATGGAATGTTCAAATTCAATGATAGACAGCTTAGAAAGGCTCCAACAATCAGATTATGCGCACCATACTCAAAGCCTGCTAACATCCAAGATTACAAGTTATTGCATGAACTTAGCTCCTACGAATTAACGCCGATAACTGTCATTATTATTGGTCCACAAAAACGTACTGCAGGTACACTTTTCTGTGACGGGACAGGAAACGTTTTAAATCCGTTTTAAAGAGTCCTCATTTTAGAGATTATATTACCGCTTTGAAAGATTCCTCTTTTGAACTACGGTGACATGGCGGACGACCGAGAATCCAACTGCTTTGATGATAGAACCGTTTTGACAGCTGATACGGAGCGCTGCCCGCTAAATTTTGACAGCCCTAATCTAGAATAATTATCTTCAGCTAAACGGCGAACGGCTAACGTGGACAAGTGACCTAGAATCCTTAAAGAAATTTGTTGAAAAGGATCTGCAGCAACAAGAAAAGTGGACGTCTCCCGGCGGAAACTCGAAACGATTTAAAAGTGACAACAACCACCTTGTAATGATAAACTCTTTCTTTTCAAGGGCGAGATGGTCCTCTTTTAAAAGATGAATTGGCCGAATTAGTCCAGAAAAAGCCAGGGGAGAATAGCGACTCTTGGAATTTGGAGTCTTCCTCATCGATCCAGCGTGTAATCAACAACCATCGGCCGCCGAAGCGAAGCCAAAGAACTCTTCACAAGAGCTATCGAAACCCGAATTAGCTGAGTTAGTTGCTGAAATAGAAGGCATTTAACTCGATTTGCTGATCCTCCAGAAAAAGGTCGAAGCTAATTCTAGCCTACTGTCGATAAATTGTCAAAGCCAAGAAGAAAATTCTCCCAGAGCTGAGCTCCTCGATTACAAAGAAAGGTGCTAACAATTGCTCATGATAATATGCAAAAAAGACAAAATAGTTGAAGATTTGGAGGAAACATGTTTGTCTCAGTTGAGAACCGTGCAGCTTCCTTGGCGCAGGAAATGACTCCCTCCGGCTGGCGCTAAATATTATTATACAGGAAAAGAGTGAAGGAAAGTACTATCACCAGAAGACCGATCAGTGCTGGCAACAAGTGGAAAATTCGCGTATGAAAGTTGGAAAGGCCGATCGTAGTCAGCCGG
>NC_090872.1:25817782-25830282 GCF_036669935.1 Montipora foliosa
AAAGCCTATGATTTTAGCAGATACTAAAAGATATGGAGGCTTTAGACAAGTCCATGACATTCACAAATACTTTGATGAAATAAAGTGTTAGCGTAGTTTGCTCTGTATGCCGCTCTTGTTGCCATTGTATTGGTTTTTTGACGGTTTTGTATGCGGTTTTCGGTTTTGGCCGATTTTTTTTGCGGTTTTGCGGTTTTGGATGATTTTTTCTTCGGTTTTGTGGTTTCTAATACACCTCAATGTCCCCCTCCTTAAGGTATGCGAACTTGATCTTTATTTGCAACATCACAAGATGACTTTCAAGGGTACCAAGAAACAAAAAATCGCCATCATAAAAGCCTATATTGGCAGCAAGATCATAGCCTCCATCAGCGTGCAGGAAGCAGAGGCCATCGCAGCCCAAACGGCATCAGACTCGGAGAGTGACTTTGTAGAGCAAAGTATTGGTTCGTTTACTTCTGCTTCTAGTGAATCAAGTGATTTAAGCGCTTCTCAGAGGGCTGCAACGCAGTGATGGAGGCCACAACTGAAGCTTCCTCCTCTCGTTATGGACGTAAACGAACCAAAGTGCAGCGGGACAACTTTGTGCCGTGGGCTCAGATTGTAAAGTTTAGAGAGTGTAACTTAAAGTTAGGATGACCCTCCCCTGGATTAGCTTTGAGTGAAAGATGTTACCCTCCAACCTTCCCCCCCCCCCCCCCCCCAATAATAAACGTACCTTCCCTAAAGTTTACGTTATATGTGTATTTTCAATATTAATTCGATCTGATTCAACTGACAGTTAACCAGTTTTACACACTTCGAAGATTATCTGATTTCTTATCGGTGTACATAAACCTCCTGACAACGACTTTCCCCACTATACATTGACCCGAAGCTACTTTCCTGAAAGCAATTATTATACAATATATTTTGTTTTGAGAATCTGCTGTACTTCATTTTCACAGTGAAACTAGTATTTGAATGCCTTCTTGTGGTTTTATCTATCATCTCATAGATTGGAGGCACGTTTTTTCATGTCAGTGTACAATCAATATTTTAATTCTTTTCTTATTGCCAGCAGGGAACCACTGCATGTTTAGTGCCCACATTTTTACAACTTCGTGTTGTTATTGAAAATATATCTTCTGGAAGGGTTCACGTAAGCAAGCCAAATTGTTGAGCATGCTATTCCATAGCAATCTGCTTCTTGTGCTTTTCCATGTCTTGTCCTACCAGTGGAGACAATGATGGGATGTCTTGGAATGCTGCTCATGAAATCTGTTGCGCCTAATTCGAAAAGGGCGCAATTTGTGCAAGTCCTAAACATGAGCATCTCATGATCTTTAGCAGTTCTTATAGAATGAGCTCAGGGTAGGATATGCATCTTTGTTGTTTTATCAAACTGACTTTTAATCTGGTGAATCCCAGGTGCTGTTTTGGAGGCAGTGACAATGGCACTGTTTGTTTTATTTGCCCCCATTCCTTAAACTACATTTTTGCTGGTGAAGTTGCAAATTTTCTGTGCTTTGTCACCTTCAGTTTTTTTCCCAATCCCCCTGTCCAGTTTGCAAACTTCCCCCAAATCACTCGATGTGCCACATCTTCAGACAGTAATGCTTCAACTTGGGCTTATGGAATTTGCGAAACGAAACGAAATGGTACTTTGCGAAACGCACATTTCGCTGTGTCATCTCCATATTGGTATGTTCTCGAGGCTAATACACTAAAAAAGGTTTTGAAAGGTAATCAAATTTGTTACATTGATAATAGAATGTATAACTTGGCTGACTTGGAAACAAATCTTACGCTTCTTTTAATTGCGGTAAGCCTGTCAAAATCCCTAGCTATCCCTGGTTGTTTTCTTGTTGCTTGTTGCCTGTCTTCTTTATTAATTTTTCAATGTTCGGTGTGATGACTTTGTTATCAGAAGCACATTGTCACCCTTATGCCCTGGTTGCAAGATGCGTTTAAGCAATTTCAGTGAGTTATCGCTGGTCGGATTTCCATGCTTTTAAATTCACATCCTTGTAAACACTAGCCTGATTTTCAGACGGTCCAGGTCGCTTGTGTCACGCATTGGATCACGCATTTACAGCATTTCACAACTCGTAAGCCTAATGGAGGACCAGGTGAATTTTCTTCGGAATGTGGACATCAGAGCTGGATCTACAGGAGATAATAAGTTTGTAAATGTTGAGGTCCAGAAAGGACAGTGCAGCATCGTGTATTCCGAAAAAGCCGGAGTCTTTAAAAATATTTCTGAAAACACAAGCTAGTGAAATTTCCCCCTAATTTTACGAGAACTCATTTCGATTACGTGCGTGTTTATAATATAAGGGCAAAATTTTCTTGTCACGGTCGAGGCACATCGAAAACCAGTTGGACAAATGGATTAAAAAAAAACACTTGTTCGCTCGCACTTTAAAGCAAAACCAACAAGCAATTCAACTTTATCTTTGTGTGTCCAAAATAGTACAGATAATTGTTATTTAATTCCAGTTGTCAATAAAAATTCGAGTTTCATTCCTGAACAAAGGAAAAACCGATTAAATCACTTTTTAAAAATACGCATCCGCTTTAAATAACGCATCCGTAAAAATAACAAACGATTTATTGCCCAAGGAAAGAATTTGTGGAGTAACTTCTTCCAACAAGTATGAGCTATTACTGGTATTCCGTTTTGTTGTTGTCGTTCTCTTTCGCTCTCCTTTCGTTTCTGTTCTAGTCATAGGTCCTCCAGGCATCATGTAACCTTATCAGAGCTTCTAAAGATATGCCAAAAATTGCAATACAGAGAAAAAAGCAGCTCTAAGCAAATTAAAAATAAACACTCAGCCGCGGTTAAGTTTACAATTTAATTTAGAAGATCTCGTATCCAAACTGGAGGATCAGTATCGGGGTGTCAACTTCAACATCAGAAGGAAAATACAAGGAATACAATGGGCGCCATCTTGGTCTCATAAAGTGTTCGAGTTTACATTTGGTGACAGTATTGATTCTGGTGAAGTTTATTTTGGAATCGTTTGTCTGTCACAACGTCCCGATGGCCAAAAAGTCGATGCACTTAGCTCTATACAAGCTCAACTTCACACTAGCTCAGTCGTTACGACAGAGACTTTAAACTTTCCAGGATTGATACCAACAATTAAGTAGCGAAACAACCGTTCATTACCTCAGGAAGAATCTGGGGTATTTTTCGGAGAAGCAGATCTCACATTTTTGTCGTATGAAAGCCATGGAAGCCTTCAAAAGAAAAGGCTTCATTCATCATGTGCCCTACCTTTCGTCGCTTTCAGCTATAGATAAGTAGTACAGAAATACGACATGTTTCAGTTTAGTTAAGTTGATGGGACGGAAAAGATAACGGTTTGCTGGGAGAGTTTTCTGAGTTGAGCAAACAGCTTTAGTTTCCTGTTTGTTTTAGGATTCTGTTCACTGTTACAGTAGGCACTAAAAAAATATGTAAGTGTTAAAGCCTTATCATTTTTGTTATGCCAATTAGCTATACAACATGAGTTTTGTAGGATATCATTAGCCTCTCTTGCTGGAAAGCCAAACATCGTGATTTCCCTGCGTTTACAGCACGGGGTGTTGCTGGACGGTACCCCTTTTGAAGGAAAATAGGGAGTTTTTTTAGCCTGCGTAGCAAGCGCAAGAGGGGAGGGAAGCTAAGCGAGTGACCCAACCTCGTCCCCAGGGCCTTCTCCTCTGTGATTTTCAAAATGGCGGCTCGTCTGGAGAAGACCCTGGCCAACGCTGAACTCACGTGGTACAAAATCTCCAAAAATCTTGGAGATTTTTATCACGTGACATTTTGAGAACGACCAAAACAAAATGGCGGCGAAGCATTGCGTGGGAAGCAAAACACCGGTCAAAGAACGCTTTAAGTTTGTACACGAGGCAGTGGTGGCTTCGCAGTAAGATGAAATGTTTTTACGGACGTTTTAATTCTGGAGCAGGACTTTTCCGCTTTAAAAGTACGTGTACGAAAATCCAAAAAAGTATCTCAATCCAACGTTGTGAGCATTTGTAAGTTTATTACACTTTCGTACTCACTTTATTTATCGTACTCAAGTCATTGAAATCAGATTGAACATCAAAGAGAAAAACTCAGCTGCTCTTAAGTACAGAGTGAAAAACTCTTTGTGGCCTCATATTACTAAGCTTATTCAAGCAAGATGATCGAGTCACATACTCCAACTTGCTATGTGAACATGAAGTAATGAACTCTATATAAGCTTATTTTAATTAGTCTGAAATTAAATTATCGATTGATTGAATGATTTCCTTAATTCACAGGCATCGCTTTTTATTAAGTCTTATTAACAGAAGTTATTAAATTGAGTCTTAAGCTAATTATACACATGCAGTATACAGTTTTAAATGACTTAAAAATATACTCGGATGATCACGCGACCTAAAAACAGCACTACACACCCTTGTAATTGACCCTTTTTGAATCTACAGGTATGAAAATTTATATGATTATTAGGCTTTGGATTCAATTAAAAACTTAGGGGCAAAGAGAATCTAATTTTTGCAAAAACTTACGTTGTATAGGTGATATTCTATAACCTATTTCTGGCTGATACTTTAATCTGAATGTATATAGGAAAATGTATAAATAATTAGAAACAATCTGGAAACCCATTTTCAATTCCTTGCTGAACCACATTTTCACTCAGTTCTTTAATCAAATGAAATTATTGCCTGATAACCCAAGGCTATATTGTTTTTAATTTTTAAGTTGGGCTAGTGGATGTTCTTTATGCCCATAAATTTTAAGTAACCTTTTAGGTGGTGGGGGCTAAATACTTATGTTTTTTTCAAACTACTGAATTACTATAAGAAAACAAACAATTTTTTCAATTGTTAATTTATTATTTATTGTTTAACCTGGGAAAAAAGTTTGACTGTTATGTAAGTATATCCTATTTGCAGCCCACAAACTACAAAACTAATTTCCTTGCACTAAGTTTTTGCATGAATTGTTAGGCTTTGATTTACCATTGTCTAACCTTGAACACCAATTAATTCCAGTAAACTGGTATGTTTGCCAAAATGACCTGTTGCATTGTTCTCTTTATCAAATGACATCTACAGAATAATACTGAGAATGAGTTTATCGAAAGATGTGTTGTTGAATTTTAATTTTCACCAGACTAAGTGTAAAATGGAAGAAAATACTGTTTAAATGCATGTGAAATTACATAGTTATTCTACGTCTTAATTCTTAAGTGTATAGGTTGGAAGGGGGGGGGGGGGGGGGCTCAATGACCCATTGTAAAACTAAAACCAGAGTAAGAACTCTGGTCAATCCCAATGAGCACAGACCATCAAATAAAGCAATCAAATAAACTTATATATATGTAGGTGATGCAAAGTGCGAGACAGGGATTAGTGACAACCTGTTAAGATTGGTACTGGTTAAAATGCTTCTGATTGGTTGAAAAGATGGCAGAAGGTTTTTTTAAGCTGATCATGTAATAATGCATAATCATTTAAACACTCAAATAAATGCTCCTATGTTGCATTTGCTTAATTATACTACATTCTTTAATGTCTGATGCGGAGGCGTGGTGGCCTCATGGTCAATACGCTTGACTCCGGATCAAGGGTTTGAGCCTTGACCAGAGACATTGTGTTATGTTCTTGGGAAAGACAATTTCCTCTCACAGTGACTCTCTCCACAGCCAGTTCAACAGCCAACCTCCCCACAGTACTGTTGCTCCAATTGTAGTAATTGTACTGCTGCTGAAAGGGAAGATGGACTTTTAAAGAGTATTCAGGGAGCGCCTCCAACCAACAAAGTAAGAACAGTTTCCACCCTACAAAGACTTGAAATAAAGGAGATCCTTAAACAATACCGGTTACACCTTGGAGGAAGCCGCAGGAGATTTGGCAGTATTGACTCTACTATGGGGTTTACCCTAAAACTTATAGATGCCATAGTGTTGGAATGTGACTGCTTGACCTCAGCTCAGCACATCTTTTCCACCTTCCCCATATGAGAGAAGAAGCATGCTGAAGTCATTATGCAAGTAATAAATGATGTGTGCGAGGACTACTAAACAATTTTTCACGTCCTCAACTGGTTGTACATTAGATTATTGTTCACATGACAGTGTAACACACTTACAAACACTACATTAATTTTTGTAGCAACCAGTTCAAGTTGCTTTATCATTGAACTTGAATTGCTTGCCATAAAAAATAGTGTTTGCAAGTGCATTCAGTGGCAGATTCAGACCTTGAGCTAAAGGAGGGTGGGGGTGGTTTTGTGTTTGTTTTGCCTGCCCAGCCGGCTTTTCTTCCATCTGCGTTCTTTTCTATTTTTACCCAAAATAGGGGGTGGGGCAGGCTTCCTGGACCCCTCACTGGTATTGCATTCCATTGATCACTGAACAATAGTTCTGTAAAACAGACATATAATTGTTTAATGTTCCTCTAACACACATTTGGAGGCGCCATGCACCTCTCGTAAGGTTTAACAGGATTGGCCAAGAAAACAATAAAATAAACAACAGAAACAATGGCCTATTCCTGAAAACAATAGAGGTGGATGAGTCCGGGAGCAAATAAAATTAGAGGTTCCGAAGAGGTGGGTGACTACTGCACATTTGTACACTGTGTGGGTGAGGAATTTGCAATTTGCAACTTGTTGCATGTTGCTGGTCGATAATAATCACTGCTGTGACCAAAGAAACAATCTATTTTGGAAACAGTAATGGTAGGAAAACCTTTCTAACTACTACCCCAGACCCCATCCAGTTATCTGTAAAAAGCTTTGAAGAATATAAAAGGTTTCAAATAAGTAGTATAAAGTTCACCAACACAAGTAGACAAAAACAGTGCAAATTCTTTCAACATGCCTTTATTATGCCAACATTGATTGAAGACAAGGTTGGGAATGCTTGATTAATACAAATGTTTTCAATGTGATACATTATATATGATACATTATATAGTTTGCACTGCCTAGATCAAAGAATGCTACTTTGGAATATGTAATTTTTATATATCTTCTCTTAGTAACTAATACTCTGTTGAAATGTTTTCACCTATAAACCTTACTTTTGAGGTTGCCTTGGCTTGTGGAATACACTAAAAGATATACAGCAGCTTTCATAAATGTTGTATTGACCGCTTTCAGTGCTAAGATGCTTCATCAAGATGGCAATTTATCTACAGTAAACAATTGTTCTCTTGTGCACTACTTAAACAAGAATTGAAATAAGGCCCCCACTTATAGAAAAACTAACACAGTAAGGAATGTAAGTGTTCAGACACAATAAAACAGGAACCATTTTCCCTGGCCAGGTACTGAGAAAAAAGCATCATAGTTCAGTGTTTTAGCCAGAAAATTATACTTGAGGGCCAAAGTGGCCCCTGAAGACTTGTTTCAGGGGCAAATTTCTTAGGAAAGGGGCCAATAGATAATAGTTGGACCAAAAAAATTAGTCGCCAGAGGTCTGGCATGAAGGACCTGGGTCAGGATTAATACAAAGGCATACAAGACAAAGTCAATGACCAAGGGTTTGTAATGCATTATAGGGAGACACAGCAAAGCAAAAGGATGGATTGACTTCTTTTCTTATGTTAAGTGTTTTAAAGAAACAAAGATCTTTCAATATGGCTTACTAGAAGAACATAAGGTGTCCTCAACGTAGCGAAAGGAAGTCGCGATTATGGCAACTAAACTAGAATTTTTAGTCGCCAAGAAACAAATGTTAGTCGCATTGTACATTGTTAGTTCTTTGGCGACCATATCGGTCACAATTTTGAGCCTTGGGATGGTTACTAGAATACTATCCCTACTATCCCTGGGTTAAGCCTGCATGCAGCCTTGTAAAAGTAAAGGGCTAAATTGGCCCTTTCTCCATTTCTCTGGGGGCCTTCTCTAAATGCAATGCAGGATTCCCACAATGGTGCGGTCTGGCGGAAACACTGAGTTCAATACAGTAAACGTATTTTACATTTGAATCTCAAACATAGCACTGGCAGTAAGTTTGATACTAATAACATTTCTGCAAGAAGTCATGTGCATTGTATCAAATAACATGTATTTAATACAGGTCTATAGGCTGGCTCTAAAACTACTTTAACACCATCCAGACAGCAAATACAGTCTTTTGACAACATAAATACCATATGCTAAAATCTAAGAATATTCACAAGAATATTTTCAACGTAAACTCGGCAGAAAATAAAAATGTTCAATTCAGCCTCGGCCACCAAAACAATATAATTATTAGAAAAAATAGTGCATTTGAAAAGATTTGAAATAAGCCTAAACCTAATACAGGCAGAAATCCTACATTTAAGGAAGACGTGTCCAAGAAAATAGAAGCGATTTTCCGTATATTAGAGCAGTGCTCTGTAACGAGCAAAAGCTCCTTTTTAGATTTGAAATTCGAACATAAAAAACGCTTCAAACTCTTCTTTGTTTCCGTACGCGGAAAAACTAATTGCACATGAATACAGAACAACAAAAAGCGCAAATAAGACCACATGTAATGAGCTGCAGCTCGCTAGCTGTCTAAGGTACATGCTCGTTATGTATATTTTCCCGCGCTTATTTCTATTTCTATGGTATAGGTTACATCTTTTAAATTAAAATATAACGGAAAAGATTCACCTTTCGAATCGTTAATAACAGTCTGATTCAACATCGCTTGAACTGAACTGCAATTCAACCTCCTAAACCCCTTTCTTTTTCGTGTAAACACTCACTACGTCCGCCATATTTCTTTAGAATGTATTTAAACCAATCAGCGTGTTCATATGAATGGGCTAATCAACAAAGGTGTTAGTTCAGCGTTGGCCAGGGTCTTCTCCAGACGAGCCGCCATTTTGAAAATCGCAGAGGAGAAGGCCCTGGGGACGAGGTTGGCGAGTGACCAAGCCTTTTCTCCCTCCCCAGTTCCCTTTCCGCGCGGCTTGGTCGCTCGCTTCGCTTCCCGGCCTCTCCCCTTGCGCTTACTATGCAAGCTAGGAGATTTTTTTATCGCCGAAGGCACTCACACGAGCGCCCAAGGGGCGAGCCTTTAGGAGGGTCTGGGGTATCCCCCCTCCCCCCGGAAAATTTTACAATTTAGTTTCTCTCAAGTGGAATACAACACGGGGTGTTCGATGGAGGGACTGGGCGAGACATTATAGGATAAAAAAGTGTAATACGTAACGTTTTACATTCAGATTGCAAAAATTACTTAAGATAAGCCTTTTTTTTTTCCTGTTTCCAGAATTTCATGATGAATCGGGAGAATCTGATAAAAATCGGGAGCGCGGGAGACAACCAAATTAGGAGACTCCCGATAAAATCGGGAGGGCTGGAATGTCTGACTCTGTCACAGGAGATCAAGGCTATTTCTGCGAGAACAGGATGCCGTCCAAACGCTGAAATCGTATGACATCACGACCGATACTCACCGTGAATAACACAACAATAATAAAAATTGCAATTTTATCATTAAGCACGAAAATGCTTAACTTGTTGATATACTTAGTATCAGGTAACGTTTTGTCTCCTTGTCTTTCTTAAAATGGATGGAGCTGATTATTACAAGAATTCCTCGATGGACACGGTATATTAGTGAAATTCGAAAACAATATTGCTGGTAACGTTGCTAAGACCTATGCAGCTACAGTACCACGATTCTATTAAGCCAAAAATTTGCACCGGTTTTCTTCCAAGGTGCATGCTCATTTTGAACCCGGCTTTTAACACCTGTTTCAGGACAGTAGCACCTGTTTTTTTAACACTTGTTTTCTTTGGAAAATGTCGACGGAACCGTTTTTCTCTTTAAACTTTCGAATGAAAAGTTCCCCTTACATCAGGGCTAGCACTCTCCTATAAATAATTAAATGAGATTTAAAAAGGCAACGTAAAACATGTCAATTCACAGGCTCCCCAAGCTGAAAATACGTGGTGTATGCGACAGTTTGTGTATATAGAGAATTGTATGGGAAAATCACCGATCGTAAAAAACTTGTGTAAATAACTATCTCATTTGAAATAAAGTTTTCCTACCTCAAATGTGTGACCAACTTGTCTCTTTTGGCGAGTTTCGAGCCATTTTGACGCCGTTTAGTGAAGTCATCCGGAAGGCCGTTGCTGAAATAATGGGAAGGCCGGTGACTCCATCCATCGCTGGCCAGACCTCACTCCACAAATCGTTTTCTCCTCAACAGGAAAAGTCCCGAATCGCAATAAAAACAACAGTTCCATAAAGCCCAATAAATTTCACTCCAAATACATGTGTTTCGGCGGCCGAAAGACTCGTGGCGAACGAAAACTTTGCCTTAAAATTCACCTCTTCGGCTTTCCTCAGAGGCTTGTGACCGGGTAGTCAACAACGGAAACTCGCAAGATGGTTTCAGCCTCAACTCTGATTGGTCCATTTGAATTTGACCGCGCGCTGGCAACACGACCGTTGTTGACTGCCCAGTCACAAGTCAACAATGGTCGTGTTGCCAGCGCGCGGTCAAATTCAAATGGACCAATCAGAGTTGAGGCTGAAACCATCTTGTGAGTTTCCGTTGTTGACTACCCGGTCACAAGCCTCTGAGGAAAGCCGAAGAGGTGAATCTTAAGGCAAAGTTTTCGTTCGCCACGAGTCTTTCGGCCGCCGAAACACACGTATTTGGAGTGAAATTTATTGGGCTTTATGGAACTGTTGTTTTTATTGCGATTCGGGACTTTTCCTGTTGAGGAGAAAACGATTTGTGGAGTGAGGTCTGGCCAGCAATGGATGGAGTCACCGGCCTTCCCATTATTTCAGCAACGGCCTTCCGGATGACTTCACTAAACGGCGTCAGAATGGCTCGAAACTCGTCAAAAGAGACAAGTTGGTCACACATTTGAGGTAGGAAAACTTTATTTCAAATGAGATAGTTATTTACACAATTTTTTTACGATCGGTGATTTTCCCATACAATTCTCTATATACACAAACTGTCGCATACACCACGTATTTTCAGCTTGGGGAGCCTGTGGTCAATTAAGATTTTCTTTTTCCCGCCGTGTTGATGGTTTGTGTCCAAGGTTATGTATGCGTCACAAACTGTCATATCCTTGATATTACGTCTCATGTTGCAGATCGGTTTTCCTCCAAGATTCGCAGCTCTTTTCGACGTTATGAAAAGCCTACAGAATTGAGCATGATCTCACAAATTTTTTTTGAACCCTGCACAATTTTCATAAACACATTCATTGCACCTTCTGTATGGCGTATCTTCGTCGCAGCATCCGGTCTTGCTGCAAAATATTGTCAGCCTTCAGCTTATTAACTTTGATTGCGCTTTTCTGTGCGGAAATTTACTTGATTTTTTCCGAAGACACTGTTATCTATGGAGATGATACTGAGGAGGCAGACTCTGTTCGGTGGCTGGAAGTGGAAAACAGGGAGCGGTTTCAACAAGGTGATGGTAACATTTCCTTTGATTACCCGGAGGTTGACGAAAATTGGATCGATGGTTATTCAGAAGGTGGGCTTAATATGGCTTTGACAATCGTTGAGTTGATAAAGGGACGGCTCTAGTTTTAATGAAACAAACAGTGCTTTGACTGAATTAATTCATCTCAGATTGGGATGGGTGTGGTTGGGAGAGGCCCTGCCAGGAAGGGGGTTGGGGGTGGGGTGGGAGGGGAAGTGCTATTTCGCTTGTCTGAATTTTTAAAGGTCTCGCTTTGTCAATGTTTCACGTTGCTGTCGGAAATTAAAGGAAATTTAAAGAAAGGCTGTCGTTCGTCACGGTTTCACTTTACGTGCTGTTGTTGCTTTTTAGGCCATGCCGCTTCTTGGAATTTGCCCTTGCAGAGCCTCTTGAGATGTATATATGGAGAAGAAGTTTTAGAGAGAGTGAGCGAGAGACAGAGGGGGAGGCGGTGGGGGACATTTTTAAAGGATGAGAGAGTAATACCAGTTGCTAAGCCTCTGAATGAAATTTGTGTTTTAACAGGACTCCTACCCTGCTAGCACAGGTCTCTTTTCTTTTTTTTTTGTATGGGAAAAGAGACCTCTGCTATGGGTCGAAACTCACTGGTTTGAGCATGCGCGGTGGTTAATTAGTGACCACATCTTCACATGATACTTCATGTTATGTGGGCTGACTTAACAACAGCAGAATTCCTGTAAAGGAATGTGCAGGGCAAAATGAGCTCAAGTTACAGTCAGCAAACATATCATGGGGTGTGCAGTTTGAAGAGTGTTGTCCAGGGTTGTGGACGGCACTTGGGTCAAAGTGAGTTTCGACCCATGGCAGAGGTCTCTTTTCCAGTACTCGTCATCCCAGTGAACACAAATTAACGAAAAGAGACTTCTGCTAGCAGGGAACAGGACTCCATGCTTATTCACGATGGCAACAATAAATTGGTCTCAAAACATTCCATTGACTACCCTCTGAATTTCAAGACTGCCTCTCAGTCCAAAAGTCAGTCTAGTCCACTGTCATTGCAACAGATTGCACCTTCACAGCTATAAAATTTGAAAGCAAGACTAATGTGGACTTCAAAATAG
>NC_090872.1:25840282-25857782 GCF_036669935.1 Montipora foliosa
CGTCACTGGACTGGCTGTTGGCTGTCAAGTTGAAAGACAAGAACATGCTTTTTTGGTCAATTCATGGTCCTTGTGATATTAAAAAAAAAAAAAGCTTTGCTGCACCTCGCTTTGCAATTGCATCAACTGTTTTATCAACTTAAAGTTAGGCTTTTGGCTGATGCCAGTCACATTTGCTGCCAGTGATGGTCAGTAGGCCATTACAAACAGAAACCTTAAAGGGGCTAGGTCACGCTATTTTAGGTAATTTTGTTTAATTTTGTTAATTATGAGCTCTAAACGTCAAATTGGCAGAGCAAGAGTCTTTCATTTGCAAAATCATGGCCACATAACAACTGAGAATGATTTTCAAGCTTTGTAAATGACATTTTGATATAGACTGATATAAATTTGAAAAAAGGTGGGCCGACGTTTTTCAAATTTACCCAAATTCAATCCATTTCAATCCTCTCCAGTTTTGTCCATCCATGTCCCTTCTTGGCTTCCCTGTGCTTTGTTAGAGTTCTTCTATACTTTTGAACAGTTATTTTCTGATATTTTAGTTAATTCTATGACCATTCGATCAGTGCTGAAAATGCTGAAAATGCCTAAAATAGCGTGACCTAGCCCCTTTAATACAATGTGGAAGGCAATCAGCAAATCACAACACTAGCTTGGGCCCATTAACTCATACTACAGTGATTGGCAACACTGAAAAATAAAACCCTTGATTGGAATTTGAATTTTAGAGACCAGAAGTTGATAATGTGCGCAACCAACAGAGATAGTTTTTGTATTAGAAATAAGATTGCACATAGTGTAGTGGATATAGCTTGTGGGGTGCATTCCAATGCTCTGGTTTCGAATCCCAGCCTGTGTGTCCCATTTTCATTCGGCTTTTAATCCTTTTGAGGCTGGTAAAATCAGAACCAGTATTACTGGGGACAAGTTGTGTATACAACAGGGTTTGAGTGGCACCCATCTCTGCTGTAATAATGGTAGAAGCTAATGAAAAAGGTGCTTTCATGTTGACTTCTACTGCAGTCAGCGTCTTGTCTTGTCTTTTCTTGTCTTTGTCAAGTTATGACAAATAGGCACCCAATGTCTTTCATACCTTGTGCATGTTCTAACAGCACATTGCACAAGTGAGTCATACAATTTTGTTCAATGCAGAGATTAAATGTCTCTACAGATTTCTAGTAGGTATGTAGTAAACTTTTACAGAACACTAAACATAATGATGCTGCTTGCGGATTTACCTGTGCTCTAGAATATAAAGATGCTTGTAGCTGCTTCTCAAGCTGAAGAATTTTTACGTCTTTTCTCAGATTCTCTGTTTCTAATCTCTGAACTTGGTGTTCCAATCTGTAAAGTTCTCCTTCCTAAATAAAGAAAAGAAGAGTATGGCTGTTACAAATACTAAAAAAAAGAAAAAATGTTACAAATGCTCATTTTACATGTTTTTTGGTAACAGATTCTCAAGATAGAAATTACATTAATTTTTTTTAGAAGTACATTTTCTTCATTACAGAAAATTAATGCTCCATGATAGATAACAAGGTTAGAAATTTATTTTAGACTTCCAAACAGCAAAGGAAAGAGTGCATGTAGTTTAAAAATAGGCACGGAATGTGTATGTTGGTAGTGCAGTAACAACATGGTATCGTGTCAACTGAGCTGCATTTTGTCTTCCCAGAGATTCAAGTTAACTTTGTGTAATATGTAGCTCTTAGTACATGTTGTCATATACCAAGATAGTGTTTTGGTACCTTATAATTATAGTGCCATGGTAGTGCCATGTCTAAGCTAAATAGCCCCCTGAGAAGACATGTGGTTACTAGTATGATATTAAGTAATGATCCGTGTAAGGTGGATAGCAATTTCCTTTGTTATGCAGCAACGGGGCTTTCCCCACATAGGAATGTTATTATTTTTACACAGAGAATGCATAAACCTACAGGAAGGCAGTTAACGCAATAAAATTCATTTACAGCCCACTTTGAAAGGGTGTTTTTTGTGTGTTAACAGATTTTGACCAATCACAAGAGTTGAAAACAAAAGCCAAGAAACGTTTACAATTTTACATGTTCCCCAGATACGATTTCTGTGGAATTCATTTAAACTGAGAGCAGATGAAAGATGGAAGATGGTTGGAAAGTAAGGATTAATATAATACTGCTTTATGAAGTTTTGTTAACCGTTTGCTGTTTAAGCCAATCAGAAGTAAGTACAGACAATAGAAAAGTTATCACCTTTTTGCATACATATACCAATTGAATTCCAACATGTTTGTTGCCGTTGTCGCTATCGTTCTTATCTGGACCGTTTCTTACATCCCAGATAGATTGAAGAAAACAAAACAGAATCGAGAAACATTGGCTTCCAGGCTGACCTGTTGATCCCTTTCAAGTCCCCTTACAACTTCTTTTTCACCACAACTTTGAGCGTGCACTCTGAGCCTCTGACATCTCTGTCAGGCAGGGTTAGTATTTGGATGGGTGACCTCAAAATATAGGACTTGCCGTCAGAAACATAGGACCGAAAATTCTATTTTAACGCTCAAAAATGCGAACTAGGCAGGCTACAGATTTTGTTAGCCTGCTTTATGTGAAACAAAATTTAATATTGATGCAAAAGTAAATAAATATTGATACACAGTTTTTAGGAAGAGAAGAAGAAGTTTTCAGGAAGTGTCGATCAAGAATTAAATGTTTTGCCATCAGCAACAAAATTTGCGACGTGAAAACAACTTAAATTTTGAACTGAGAATATAAAACGTTACCATCGATGAAAAACATTTTGGGAGGTTTTTGCTAAAGTATGTTCAATTTTTCTATTGTACTTTTGGCTGCACAAGTAAATGGCAAAATCGAAAGTGACATCGAATTCAGCATGCGCCGTGATCAATTCACCTTGCGCCTTTACTCGCGAAACAAAGGATACATCTGTGTCAAAATGATGGCAAGACACTGGGTTTTAAAGATTGACAAGAAATGTGCAAATTCACACAAAGATCACAATTACAGTATAGCCCAACTCTTGAGGTTGTTGACCATTGTTTCTGCAAAGTCAAAAATTCACTCATCTAAATGAGGTTATTTATCACCAGGTAATTCCATGATCGTTTTGGAAATAGCAGATGCTGTATTATTCATCAGTGTCACAAATTCATACCGATTTTGGAGCTCATTTTGTTGAAACTCCAGCTCGCTTCCAGGTATTTATGTTCGTGAGTTATGCACGCGCTACGGACCTATTTGCCATCACAGTCTTACACTCACTCACTCAAGCAGTCACTCTTACAAACCCAGAGACAAAGTGTGTAGTGCACTTATAAAGTGCACTTATAAAGTGCACTACCATGAAAACTGTAAAAAGGCATGAATTTAAGTGGAATCACAGGAACATGGCTGCACGACACAGAATCTTTTTCCCAGGTCAATAAATTACCACTCTATAATCCAGCCTGAAAACAACTTCCACTTGAACAACATTTCCATTACAATAGTAATAATTATTTTGATTTCTGGGAAATCATCATGTTTACTAAAAGAAGAACACAATAACTGTTACCGACACTCTGGCACTTCAGTCTCAACAGTATGCAATACATGTATGCTGTAATTACCCGGGTATTGTCACTTGAATATACATATAGTATAATGAGTAGGGCACCAGACACTAACTAGAGATTAGCACTCAATCCCTTGCTAGTTCATTCATTTCATTTACTGAAAAAAAAAACAACACCCTTTTTCATTTTGCTGCTACCTTAAGAAATTGCAGCTGCGCTTCAAGTTCTGCTATCCGTGAGATTTTGGCCAGATGTTCTTGTTGAAGGATTTGAATATGTTGCTTCAATGTGAGGAGCTCTTGATCCTTCTCTGCCTGTTAAGATTGTAATGAAAGTTTATCCTTACTGATATTTTTAGAAACAACACAACACTTTTTAAATTTAAAAACGTGTTTCGACAGAAACTTCTGTCATCTGCTAATTAATGCTAATTAACTATAAGAACAAAAGGAAGCATGACAATGTAAAAAATTACAAAGAAAGTTTTAAATTAACATGATAAAGTTGATGATTAAGTGCAGGTTTCTCCCATTGAATATGAATAATTATTACAAGAAGAAATGTTATATACATTTAAAGAATAACAAGGAATACCGGTAGTAATTAATTATTTGGAGCCTAGAGCCAAAGAAACCGCCAGGTTTTCGAGTTAGCTCCTAAAATAATAATAATAATAATAATAATAATAATAATAATAATAATAATAATAAACCTGACATCATTATTGAAGATAAGCAAGAAAAGACATGCATGCTGATAGATATGGCAATCCCCGCCGACCGAAATACATCAGTAAAAGTAACAGAGAAATTGTCCAAATGTAAAGATCTGGAAGTTGAGATTACGAAAATGTGGGGATTGAAAACAATAACAGTGCCTGTTATCAAAAACAGTGCCTGGCATCAAAAAACACCTTGACAACATACAAGGAAAAATTAACATCACAGAACTTCAAAAGATCGCCCTCATAGGATCAAGTCACATCCTCTGAAAAGTTCTAGTGGTCAAATGAAGACCATGACTACCAATTAGAGCCCCAGAACCTGGATTGGATCTGGCGCTAATGGCGAACATGACAGAAGAATCAGAGATAATGGAATCATGGAATGTTCATAAGCAGCCGTATTTCAATTCTCTTCTGTAACTGTTAATGATCCTAAATTCTGGTGGAATTAAGCTGGTCCATCGACTTGTTCATTTAGAAAGCCATTAAATACTTCTGCAGTAAAAGCATCATTTTACCGTGCATGTGCATAAGCAAGCTTAACTTCAGAAGTACTACACATCAACTTCGCTGCAGTTTGAAAATGACAAAACAGTGCGCAGAAGTCCCCTTCAACTGAAATAATGTGTGTAGTGTACATTGTACAGTAGCTCTCACTTCTGAAAGAAAGGATTATCCCACCTGACTTCCTTGAAGCCTTGGTCCTGGATACTTTGAGGATTCTGTCCTCCACTGTGAAGTCCAAGGAGAGGTTTGCCCAATTGGGCCCTTTGTAGCTGCAGACAATCTTGCCGGTGGTGTACGAGAAACAGGTTGCCTTGCCAGAGAACCCTGCAATGGACTGAGCGTGTTGGACTGAGGAGTTACTCCTACTGAAGATAAGGGTGTATTTAATGGGGTACTTGGAGTCGTTGGAGTGCGTCCGACTGGGCCATTGCTGTTTGTCCAGCTTGTCTGAAATGTGCCCCTGGGTTCAGCTGACGTTGTCCAAAGAGCAACTTCTGGTGAATTGGATGAGCGATTTGGGGTAACCACTTCAATGTTGTTGGTTGTAAGCATTACATTGTGCCCAACGTCTAGCGTTACCAACTCTGTACTTGAGCGATCAAGGGTTAGTGTATCAGAACTTAGAGACTCCACCATAGTTGGTCGGTCTGTTTGTTTCCACCTCTGCTGGAAGAAAGAGGAATATGACCAAAGTTACTTAGTGTACTACAAGCTTTATTTTCATATGCTGAGCTTGATCAAAATGATTTTATGCATTTTTAACGTACTATTATCATCATTGTGAGATACAGTTGTTGCAAGCCAACAAGATGATTAAAAATTATATTTTATTCCTGAAACTAAAACTTACATTACCATTATTGCCAATGAAAATAGAATGTCTTTTTAAGTCAACCTCCTTTTGGCTTTTCAAGCAGGGCTCCAGATTGCCATCAATACAGTCACATTTGTGACTGAGTTTTTTCCCTTTGCAACTAAAATATCTGGAGAAGTTGCAAATTTGTGACCTGTTTTCACTTTCACTTTTTCGAAACAAAAGGATTAGCGGTTGCCACTTTGCTGCTACTTTAATTTGCTAAAATAAACAAAGAAATGACAAAAGTATTTTGTCTCTTGCTGTGAATTTTGTTTCAATCTGCAGATAAATCAATAAATGAACTAATATATGAAAGGAATCACATATTGAACTGCCCATATGAAATCAAGTGAAGCTATGATCCAACAAGGATCATCATTTCATTTGTTGATTCATTCATCACAGGAACATTAGAACCCACACATGACCATCTCCCAATATCAGTGGCTTCATAGCTCAGTTGGTTAGAGAGTCGTACCGGTATCGCAAGGTTACACCTTCAAACCCCGTTGAAATCCTGAATTTTTCAAGCTTCTCTATGTAATTGCTACAACTGCAGAACTGCCAGGATCATACCTTCACTTAATCTCAAAATAGTGTAATTTAGCTGTGATGTCACGTACACAACTCCACTCCTTCAATCATTCACCATTTTCAGCGGGTTCTTTACACACAAGTATTGCAGGCTCATATTTTGTTTTGCTAAACTGCTGACAACATGATTTAGCATGAGGATTTTGCGACTAAAATTTGTGAAATTGCGAATAAATTTTTGTATCTTGTCACAAAATTGTGACGGAGTTTTTTCGTTAATTTTGAGCCCTGTCAAGAGTCTTCTCATCTCAACAGAGAATGCAAGCTGCGACCTCACCAGGCACCCCATGCACCCCCCTTCCCCCACAGGCCCCAAAGGTCCGCATTTTGATACTCAATATCCGAGTTAAGGAGTGCAGTCGGTTAAACTGAAGTTTAAAACTTAACAGTGGTATTTCAACAAAATCAAAGAATGGAAAAAAACAGTGATGTCTTCACTGGGAAACTAAAACCAGCAGCACTCTAGTAGCCCGAGCCATTCAGAACATTTCAATGAGCGCTCCTCAAGATATGCGCCACAATCCCTGCAACGAGCTGTGAATGTGAAAGAAGTGCGAGTTATTTAAGGCGGCTGCATACAAAAAACAGGGCATGCATGGGCCAAGAAAGGCTGTCGTCCCTCGCACTAATGCACAGACATTATCAAGTTAAAATTGATTTAGGTCAGGTGGTAAATCTGTTTGTCACCAAACACCCACGGAGGCTGGAGCTCGGGACTATTCTGAGGGATTAGTTCTGCAGTACTTTCATTTTACATCATAAAATTAGTCCTTTTTAACTTAATTCAAACAGTTGTATTCAACAAATGTACATGTAATTATAAATTGAATGTGGTTTAGCATGGTCTGTACTCTTATCGACAAAGAGTATGCATCCTTACAGTGGTCAAAATGTTGTGGACTCACAAGGTGCAGCCAAGTGAGTCCACAACAAATTTTGACCATTGTGATGATGCGTACTCGTTGTCGATAAGAGTACAGACCACGCTAAACCACATTTCCATTTGTTTTTTACCACAATATCAACGACAAAGGAATGTTTTTTTCAGAGCACAAGCTGAAAAAGGCATTGCACAACACATTGACGTGAGCAGCGTGGTCCGGACTCTGATTGACAACAGCAAATTAGCCAATCAGATTGCGAGATTAGCCGCAATTGTGGTAAAATATTCAGTTCCTACCGTGTACTTTGCCGTTACAATTTCTCATGTATTGCTACTTTCCTAAATAAATGGATCAGACAATAATAAAATACATTTCGGTAGTTTGGTCCACTTTGGCCTCGTTAGCACCCCCCCCCCCCACATAAAATCCTGGTTACGGCCTGCTCACCCCCTACCCAGCAAACTGACAAAACTTCCTCGTTATTATCTGCCGTTAGCACATTTTGACAAATGATATTATAGTTAACATGACTAAATAAATAAAAACAAATCAAAAGATCCAGAAGCAGAAGCCTTTCACATCTAAGGGTGTTCCTATATAAGAGTAAAATCATCAATTTCTCGTGTAAAAACTAATTCAATTTATTTTACAAATACTAAACTTTCCTCTTGATGTGGCCACTGCTAATCCACACACCCTTGCCCATGGATGGCAGACATCTTCACCTTCCCTTTTCTGTTAACATTCTTTAAAAATTACAAAATCTGAAGGATTCACAGGCCATATTTTGTTGACCTTTAAAAATGTCAGCAGCAATAAACTCGACATATTCGAAAGAAATAATTTGCAACCCAAGGTGCACAACACGATGTAGCACGAATAAAATCGATGTAGCATGAATAGAATTCACATAACAATTATCTGAATTCTTACCCCCCTCCCCCTCAAACAAGGCTTGTTTCTGCACCTTGGGTTGCAAATTATTTCATTACTTAGAATGACCCAGTGCCACAGAACACCTTACCTGGCTGAGGTCACTGCTCTCTTCGTCGGCCAATCGCCTTTTTTTCCCTTCATGTGACGGTCTGTGTAAAGACGGATCTGTAACGTTCCCAGTTCCATGACTTCCAGAGAAAGAAACTTCGGCCATATCAGGGGCATCCGCATACACTGTAACCTTGCACATAGCGTAACAGTTTCGTCGTTTTCCGGTGCAATTAGCTCGTGGTGTACAACCGTAACGTTTCCCCGGACAATACAAACATTCACTGACTAGAAGGTATCTCTCCGTTCGTTTTCCCCTTGATGGAGGTTGCATGCCTTCCCTCAGCCTACAACCAAGCCTTCCTGTCACTGAAGGACGCTCAGGTCTGCCAGATACCGTCTCCATCACAGCTCCTCCGCCGTAGTTTAGACGCTCAAAATTCCAGCTAATCTGCTTAGCGAAAAAAGCCGGCAGCTCTTTCACGAGGATTTTAATAGGCTCCCCCCATTCGGGCAAAGCACAATTGCGGCACATAGCCTGACGATTACATCAATAAAGCACCTAAATCACAGCGGCTTCTTATCAAGAATTAAAGATTGTTTACCAACAGAACACTTCCTTCGTGAAACGACGCCATTACCGACATACCGCTGGGGTAGTTAACTGTGGACGTCTAAACAAACCCAGCGTTCATTGTGGTCATTGCATTTTTTCTGTTTTGCCGCTTTATATTTTTATCCCGCGAGGCAATCCTGCAAGGACAAGCACTCTTTAGTCATATTCATTAACAAATGGTGGTTGAATGTCCAGATCTCTTGGAAATCCTTTCTTTCTGCTTTGTAATCGATGTCGAAACCTCGGAAATGCACTGAAAATCATATTTTCCGGTTCCACCCTGGTGGGAGAGACTAATCTTTGGGGTCATCTTTCGTCGTCTTTTACAAATCTTGCGCACAAACCAATCAGCCCACAGCAGTAGCCGAAGATAGTGACAGTTCGATTCTCAGGTTGCAGTGGGTTTGTTGTCTTGCATTTCTGGTGGTGTCTCCGAAAGTTTCCTCGGAATTTGGCTTGAAATAATTTCATCTTAAGATTTTCGGACTAAAGTCGGAGGAAATTATTTTCTAAACCAGAGATGAAGACTTTGTGGATCTTTGCTTTTTGCTGTGTGGCGTTTTTGGTGGTAGATGCGAAAAAGGTAGGTAACTTAGAAATGTCGTGATTTGAAATCAATTCAGCTAGGCTGAATCCTTTTGCAAGAATTTTTTATTTGTGTGGTTAATAATCAGGTATCTCCATTCTATTTTCGAAAAGCATAGACAGTAGACCAAGTATCACCCAAGATTAGGGAATAATGAAAAACGCAAATATCTTGGAAATCTCACGCTGGGACATAAATGATTATGCATGATACGATCCATTGTTTTTTCATTGAGCGTTTCAGCACTATCTGACCTTATAAGCCTGCATTTTTATATTGAAGGTTTCCAGGTATTCTATATGTGGAGTAATTTTCGAGATAGTGCTTTGGTTTTTCGCTTCTTCATCAAACAACAGTCTGTCACCCTCAATAACATCATTAAATTGTCATTTTATTCATTCACACAAAGGTTGATTGTTCTACAGATCCATCTGCACGCCAGAGCTCTAGTATATTGGGTTTCACTTCAAAGGAATTGACAACACTATAAAGGCCTCATTTGTATGGAGAAAAGTTGTCCCAGATAGAAGGGTCACTCGCCTTACCGAGCTACCCTGGGTGAGCCAATTTTTCCTACATTTCCTCATAAAACTCGGCAAACCGTTAACATGAGAAAAAAATAGCTGGCTCGACTAGAAGGGTGACCTGCCTAGCTGAGTCACCCTTTTTCGACGGTAGGGTCACCCTTCTAGCCGGGCCAACCTTTTTCCATGTAAATACTTGGCTTGCCTAGCCGGGTCAACTCGGTCAAGGCAAGAGGATGAAAGTATGCGTGAGGGCTGTCTTCCCAGTCTCCTAATGATCGAAACTGAGATGGGCAGCTCTTGACTCAGGCAAAAGAGTAAATTCTTTTCTCATATAAACACTGGCTAAAGTTGTCTTGGCTTGGAGGGTGACCCTAGCCTCTTACCCCAGACTACTTTTCTCCATATAAACAGGGCCTAAGTTTGCTCCCTTAAGGACGTTTGCGCCCAAAACGTTCCCACGTACAGATTTCTTTTAAACTTGCCATGCAGAAAGGCAATGATCTACTTTTGCCAAAAAGGCAAAAAAATGGGGGGCCACCGTGCTCGTTTTTCGAGATCATGAGGTGCACTTTTAGAAGCTTGTGTTATTTTAAAATGATCTTAGCTTACACCTGTCAGCGATAAAAAAAGCTACATTACTGAAATTTAGATCAGGTAAACGTACTCAATTCAACATAACTAAAATAACTAAACAAACTTTTGCTGCTGATGTCTTTTTCTGAGGTGAAATAGACCTTGAAAAACGAATCATACATATTAGTCTAAGAAAGAAAACTTTGGTCGCACGAGAGCATGAAAGGCGAAATACGTACACATACAGATTTTTTTTGTTTTTTCTTAAAATGGACAAAATCAGGAAAGGAAGTAATCTACGGAAAGAAAAAATGGGGGTCACCGAGCATTCAAGAGAGTAAAATCGCTGCAAAGTTCTCAAAGCGATTGTCTATTTGCACTGTCACGTCATTGCGTGACATTTCTGAGAAGACCTGGGTCCACAGCTATCCCATGATGCCACATGCTTTCACGTTCCACTCTTGTGGAAAATGTTTGCACCAATTAGCATCGTCTTTACCTTCGTGGTCTGCGATGCATGACGTGTGCGTGACATGCGTGAAAAAAAGCGCAGTAGCAATGGGCGCGAACGTCCTTAACAAGCAGGGCATGAACTTGATTGTCATTCATTTTTATAGACTGTTTCTTGAATCACATACCATAGGTTGGTTGGTGAGAAATTACAGTTATGTGTGTATTCCTTCAAATACTGAGTGTAATTTATTGGACTAAGAAATATGTAATGTCTCCCATCCAGGAAAGTCCCTAAAGATTATTTGCAATTTGGCTTTAAGAGCTTTAACCTGAACTAGGAAATTTTTGTTTAACTCTGAGTTGTCTTTTTGAAATACTATGAAAAGGGGAAATATCACAGACTGTTCAAATGGAAGCATCACACGAGGAAATCGTCAGTGAACGGTGAGATGATGTTCTTTTTGTCTTTGAGTATCTTGCAACTCATTAAGGTGATTCCTCAGTATTGCACTGTGCATCCTGTCCTGCACATACAGTGTGTCAATATTTACAAATTGGTCAAATTTGTAACACTGTAAATCGCTAAAACAGTTCTCAAAACACGTGAGAGAAGTTTTGAATGACCATAATTCTTTGCGAATAAGTGTGCGCATTCTGAGAACAGGGCGAATTTTGTTGTTTCGATCTACGATAATCGAGATAGACAGGTACGATGGTGGTTTACTAAATGAGCATGGTGACCTATATTTTTTATTTCATACGTTTGTTGTACAAACTATCTCCTTTAAAACAAAAAAAATAAAAAAAATTATCAGAAGGAAAAAAAGATATAGAGAAAAACGTACATGAAGCCCCTTACCCAGGGATGTAAATTATCACCTTGAAAACAACGACTCAAGAAACATTTTGAGTTGATGTCATTCTAAGTCAAGTGATTTTTCCTATAAACTATTTAAGACAGTGTTCCATATGCTCTACACTTTCTACCTATCAGGTGTTTTTTCAAATGGTAGTTTAAAAACCCTCTTGTCTAGCTACCGCTAAATCATAAAATGTACCCTGAGCCGATGAAATAACGCGCATGACTAGTATCAGTACAGGCATCAGTGGGGTAAGATTGGACAATTATATCTCTTAAGCAAGCACGGTGACATATCTGTTTTATTGTAGTTTTCAAAACAGGGATTAGTAGGGAACATTCAGGGAAAGTTTCAAGAAAATCATGTGACAGCTGTTTTTTCCGAGGAATCACGTTAATCACATAGGAGTGATTTTAGGATTCGTCTGGATAATGCCTTAGGCAATGATGCTTCAGTTTGACGCAAAAATATACAGCCTCTTTCATTTGGGAAGAATGAGGAGTCCTTCAACGCGACCTGTGATCTGTAAAATCTGTCCTTGCTTCTCTTTCCTTTTGCTGTGTTTCTTTTATGTCTGTTCAACAGATTTAAGTGGTTATTGCAATGTCTCATTCTACGTTTTGGGCATTTTGAGTGTCATGAAATTACATCAATTTGCAGGACATAACCCCTTTAATTTGAAATATAAGTGACCAAAGATTCCAGAGACAAAAAAGTCAAACAACAAATTATTTTGTTTTATAAATATTACAGACAGATTGCCATTTGGAGCTTCCTTTTATTGCATTATCAGATTGGGAAGACCTTAGACAGCAATGAGCAGAACCAGGTTGCTGACCAGCCGTTTTTGTTAAAACAATGGTTTGCTGGGGGTGCCCAGTCTCGCGGGCTCAGAAAACCTGGTTGTGGTCATTGTTATTAATTTAAAGGTTTTTCTTATCAGAGAGCTCTTAATGCATAGATCTGCAGTCGATTGGCAAATGATACTGCACCCTCAGTGTGTCTTTTTTGAGGAAAATCATTGTATTCAGGCCCAAAATGCCTGTGAAATGCGTTTTCCAGCATGCCTTTACCAATGTTTTTCTGGGGAGGGGGCAAGCTCCTGCACCACCCTAGAGGGGTGGGTTTGGAACCGCACAGTCTACTTTACAAAAACTTCTGGCTACTGAAAAACTTGAAGAAAACCATGATTAATTGGAACGTTTGCTTACAATTTAATGCAAGGTGTGAGGTTAGAGCACTTGGCTTTTGTCAGACTCATTTCCAGATTCATCATCAGATCTGGGTTGAGTTTATTGGTTCTCTATTCCTCTCTGAGAGTTTTTTTCTAGGCACTCTGGTTTTTCCCTTTCATGAAAAGTCATCATAATTAATTTTTCATTTATCTGATGAGCTACAGGTTACAACCTGGTAATAATAATAATAATAATAATAATAATAATAATAATAATAATTATTATTATTATTATTATTATTATTATTATTATTAAGAAAGAAAAACATACGAAACTGACTAGATTTTTATTTTCACGACGTTTTCATTTCGTAATGGAGTTACGATGACTTGAAAACGTCGTGAAAATAAAAATCTAGTCAGTTTCATATGTTTTTCTTTCTTAGTTATGAGGTTTTCTAAACAACTATTATTGTTATTTTTATTATTATTATTATTACTATACTGTTATCTTTTACATTAACAGGCAACTGCACGGAACTCCCATCTCGTCTGCTGGATTGGTTTCATGTTCTTCGAACAGCACACGTCAGAGATGAAATGAACACTCATGGCTTACCACTACCTCAATATGGAGAGGTCATACCTGAAATGGAACTGAGAGAAGCAAAGATAACTTTGCCGTCTGGTAATGTCAAACATAATGCTTTGTAGCAGTCTCGTTTATGCATTCTGTATTGTACCATATGCCAGCCAACAGGACATGATGAAATTTGTTATGCTGAAACCTAACCCTAATCCTCTTTGAAGCTTTGAGCAAGGGGCTATTTTGTCTGCTATAGCTTGTTTATGGTTTTTGCTGGCGGGGTTGCTTGCTTGCCAATTTCCCACATCTTTACAGTCTGCTAGAATGACAGTTTACATGTTGACATAGAGGCAAATGTGGTAGGACTTACTGTATGCACACGTGTAAAAGGTAAGGTAAAGTCTGCTTACGAGCCTAGAAGGCCCATCAGGCCGGCGCTTATCTCCAGTTTCTGTAGCATGAAGCGACTAGGAGTATTTCTACTTTCCCCTGGATGGGATGCAAGTCCATCGCAGGGTTACACCCAGCATTAAATTTGCCGGTACCCATTTATACACCTGGGTGGAGAGAGGCACCGTGGGAGTAAAGTGTCTTGCCCAAGAACACAACACAATGTCCCCGGCCAGGCCCCGAACCCAGACCACTCGATCCGCAGTCGAGCGCACTAACCATGAGGCCAGCGTGCCTCCCACATGCACACGTGTACAGTACAGTTAAAATGTGTGAAGTCCCTGCTAGCGTTTTTTTGAATATTTTGTGGAGGTTGAGAAGGGACTTCTCACGCAAAATTTGAGGTGTCTACATGTCCACCTGACAGAAAACATTATCTGTGGCTTCTCTATTTTCTGTACATTGTAGTATTTTTGCATGAAGTTTTTCAGGCAAGAGGAAAGAAAAGGTTATAGAATTGTGTCACAATAAAATTTGATTGGTCTTACTCCATTTAACGAATTCTAAAAAAGAAGTAATTATTTATGTCCTTAAATTTTGATGTAATTGCTTTGCCATTTACCTTCAGTTTTCTTGAGCTTACATTTCCTCCAAAATTATAATTGCTACCTCAGCCAAATGTGACAATTACATTCATACTTTTTTTGCAGCAAAATAATGTTCAGATGATGTAATTAAATTGAATTCATGTTTGGTTCTTGGGAGGCGAGGTGGCCTCATAGTTAGTGCGCTCGACTCCGGATAGAGTGGTCCGGTTTCGGGTCCTAGCCAGGGACGTTGTGTTGTGTCATTGGGCACTCAGGTGTAAATGGGTATTGGCGAAGTTAATGCTGGGGGTAACCCTGCGATGGACTAGCATCCCATCCAGGGGGGAGTAGAAATACTCCTAGTCACTTCATGCTACATAAACCGGAGATAAGTGCCGGCCTGGTGGCCCCTCTAGGCTCGTGGCAGACTTAACCTTACCTTTTGTGTTTGGTTCTTGTACAAGAGATTTAGAGGTATAAATCTGTTTTCAATGTAGCTGACCCATGGGTGCTAGCAATTTATTTATACATTTCTGCAACCATATAATGACATTTTGAAAACATTGAAGATCTGACATTTTGCATATAAACACAATCAGTGCATTCTTATACGTTTATCAGCGATTCTGCAAGCCATGAATATACCTTGTGTTTGGTGCACTTCTTTTGACAGACTTTGATCAAGAAGCTTGTCGTGAACCAATCAGCTCTGTATTTCGTTATGTTTTTGATGAAAACAGAGATGGTATGTTAGAGGAGTCAGAGCTTGCCATTGTCTATGGGGCTGACACGTATGACCCATGCATGAAGGAGTTCTTTCAGGAATGTACAAAAGGAAAGGAAAGTCTTACTGAGAAAGAATTCTGTAGCTGCTTCAGCGCAGTAGGTAGGGTCCTTTCTGTTTCTTTTCTGTTTTCATTAGTTTATTAACTTTTGATGTTATCTAGTACGAGTATTGAAACAAACACCTCAGACAGACATTTCGTGTTTGTTACAGAACCACCCTGCTTACATAAGCTGCGCCAAAATCTACCATTGCTGTTGGTAAGAGGAGAAACACGCCCGATCCCTGGGGTTCACATTCCATCATGTGACCAAGATGGGTATTACATGCCAAAACAGTGCAAAGTTTTGGACCAGCAGGGCACCAAGAAGTGCTGGTGTGTGGATAGACATGGCAGCAAAATAGAAGGAATGACTGACTGTGGTAGGTACAGTGTACAGTGTGATGGGCATTACTAAACCACGAAACAGTGAAACATTAAAACACCATGTACATGTATGACCCCACAATACATTGAATACTAACCGACAAAGGTTGGATTTGAGATTAAATATCGTTGTAGGCCTAATTATGCCTAAAACGTTATAGCTCCTAATTCATTGAAATTAAGATTAGGATTCAGATTAAGACTGAGATTAGGAGCAATAACTTTTTAGGCCTAATTAGGCCTAAAATGATGTTTAATCTCAAATCCAACCTTTGTCGGTTAGTATTTAATGTATGGTGGGGTCATACATGGTGTTTTGGTGCTTCGTTTCGCTGTTTCATTGTTTAGTAATGTCCGGGATATAGGATGCAATTCTTGAAGTTCTGGCAACTCAACTTTGAAAGGTATAGGGCTTTGCACCATGCTCTCTGGAATCTTGAGCAATTTCATGTTCAAGGCAAAGGGACTTCCATTTTGTTTTTTGGGTCGACTGGAAAGATGTCAGCGACTGTAAAACCGCCACAGTAATAACTGAGACTAACATTAATTTTGAACATCTCCACTTGCATCTATTATTATATTGTTGGAGATCATTGCTAAACACTCTGGATCCCACTGCACATTGGTGGTGCCACACAATATTTTGGTGCCAAGGATAAGATATAATATTATGTAAGCTCACCAAATTACAATCTTTGGTAAGATCTGACCTTGCTCACTCCTAGGAGACTGGGTCAGGAGAAAGTAAGAAAAAGAGAACACGAACATAACAGGTTTTTTTGATCCAATGCAGCCAGCCATTGGTCAGTTTTAATTGCAAACGGCACACTTAGTGCAGCCTGTTGTTTTCTTGTTCTTCAACCAATGAGAGTATGGTTATGAACTATAATTATGTGGAAAACTGGTATAGGAACTGTGGAAAGAATCTCAATAATTATTATCAAAGTTATGTCAAGTTACCCAAGTAGTAAGGAAAGGAATGCCTGACATATTCTGGCTTGAAACACTTATGTCCAGGATTGACCCAAATTAGATGCACACCCGATAGACCATTTTGCAGTTGTGTGCATTGTTACCTGGCCTATGAATGAAAGTGAGGCTAGAGTTGACCTTGTTTTGAAAGAAACTTTACTGCTTTTCTTATGTTTAATTCCAAATAATTAGCATGAGAACAACATTAACATAAGAAAAGCAGGGAGATCTGTATCATAACAAGGTCAACCCCAGCCTCATTCATTTAAAGGCCAGGTAACTAAGCACAAAACTGTAAAAAGGTCTATTTTGACATCCGACATGAAGTCTCCCTTCAAGTCTGAGCGGTTGCTACCTATTTCCAACAGTAAGGTAAAGTTTAGCATTATTTTTATCTTAGGGTAAATGCAGCTTTTTATCTTTACTTGAGGAGAAGTATTTGGAGGTCCCTTTCTGACGTTAATTGTCTGTATGCTGAGAGCAAGGGGACACTTTGTGACGCTTATTGAAATCCATGTGCACCTAATTAGGGTCAATCCTGGACATGTGCCGTGAACGGGATATGAATTTCTTATCTACCAATTGAGCCATCTGGAGAACTTGGAGCTGGTCATTTTGTAACATCAATATCATATCATTAATTTTTATTACTTTGGCGCAACCCACAGGTAGCAAAGCTAATTGAGGCGGGGGGTTGGGTCTTTAAATTGTACATCATTATCAGTAAAGAAAAGAAGTAAACGAAACAAAAGAAATAGAAGAAAAGAGGGAGAAACAAAGAAAGAAGTGAGCAGTTAAAATAAAATAAAAATAATAATCATTTTATTGTAACTCAGTGTTATATGTAATTATTATGATTACAT
>NC_090872.1:25862782-25875282 GCF_036669935.1 Montipora foliosa
TGGGGCATAAGCCTTTTTGCACAAGCGAGTGGAATGCGGGTTTAAGATTTTCTTCGCAAAAAGGATAAGTGTTTGCATACTCTTTGCATTCATTTCTGAGAACAAGAAAAAACTCGCGTTATGTTTACTTTGGAACAGTTATATAAGCCTAATATCCACATACTACTATCAGAAAGGTTGTGGCTTATCGGAGGGCGCTTTCCTATTGTCAGAAGTCGCCGGCTAGATCCGTCTGTTTGCAATTGCAAAGAAAGTGCAACAATTTGAAGAAACTCTAGCGTGATAATCCCTCGCAATTTCTTCTGGAGGAGCATACTATCATCCTTGAAGTGTGTTTGAAGGCGTTGTAGAGAGTCCTTCCAAATCCCCCCGGCCAGTTCTGTCAAATGGAAAGCGTCGTTAGACTGATCTTTTGCTCATTTAGTTGAATTGAATCACAAGTGCTGCTGCGTTAAATTAAATGCAGTGTTTCAGTCAGTTAATGTTTCGAATGAAATACGACTTTCGCCGATTCTGTGAATGAAGATTGCGAAATTTTGAGCTAGGTTCGATTCTTGATTCAGACATATTTCAAATATAAAGCATAAATTATAGTAGATTATCATGATTCGTTTGGTAACCACAATTAGCCATGTACGTGCAGAAGAGTCTATAAGCAACCCTTGAAAAGTTGCAGGAGAAAGAAAGGATGATATTTGAAGTTCTTGCTTTGAAGACAAATATTGTTGATTTCAAATTACAGTGTCCCCAGTTAGTGCTCCAGTGGTAGAAGGACTAGACACTTAAATAAAGTTCTTTTCCTTTCTGTACTTGCATGTGCATTTTGTTTAAAGGATGAATTTTTTTGAAATGCACCCGCTCAGAACTGAGAACCTTTACTCCTCTTCATTCTCCAATATGAAGGTTGCTGTTAACTTATTCTATGCAGATCATTTTGGATAATCAATGCTGAAAGCTACGACAGGCTCTTTGAAGATAGTGATGATAAGAAGTTGAAGGATTTTAGACTTTCAATGAAATTTCTTCAACAGTTTTTAATATGCCTTGACAAACAGCTTTGAAAAAAGATTGTGGGTGAAGGAATGAAGCCATTGAGTCTAGGACCACGTTGGCTTTTTCGTTAATGATGATAAGTTTTAATTATTAACACATTTAATAACGGGTTTCGAAAGTAAGCACTAGTCATGACTGGTTGCTGTACAAGCCAGGCAGACTTTAAGGGATTACTTCTAGTCTGGTCTAAACTCAAATGGAATTTTTTTTCTATCTACTCGCAAACAAGGTAAAAACTGCTCTGCCAAAGTACAGCCTGGACCATGCATGGGGTATTTTCCAAGATGGTTTTTCAACACAACTTCGAAAAAGTGTCACAAGTTTATCTATGGAGGATGTAGAGGAAATGGAAATAACTTTGAATCAAAGGATGAGTGTAAAGCTGAATGCATCCTTGTTAAAGAGGGTGAGTAAAGGAAATTCTTAAAGTTTACAAAATGTTTCGGAAAAGCTGAAAAAGTACCGTAAAAACTTGTGTATCAGCCGCACTCTTGGATAAGCTGCACCCTCAAATTTCAAGCATGATTTTGAGAAAAAGCACTTGAAAAAGCACTCTGTTCGTGATAAACTTGCGAAATTTGCAGGGACCTTAAGAAGTTAATCAACTCTTAAAGTACCTTTTAAAATCTTATATTTAATTGATTTCCCTAATTCTTGAGCCTGACAACACTTGTCTTCATTGTTAAAGCCCAAAGTTGAAATAAAAACAATGAAATTTGAGCGAAAATAAAGCGCAGGGAATGGTAACCACGCGGTCATTACAAAAGGAAGTCTGGGTCGAGCAATGCTGAAAACAACTTGGACGTCAGCTGTGTGTCTGTCATGTTTTTAAGTCATGTGGAAGCCTTCAATTGGAGAAAAACATGTTTAACACACCATGCAAGTAATGAAGGGCAACAAAACAGTCGGCCGTTTCCCTCTTGAGTTCTCCCGAATAGCATGGTTTTTTCTTGCAAGCATAAGAGAGATCGTTGTTGAAGTGATACAAATAATAAATTTACTGAAGGTTATTGCGTTGTTTGTAACCCCATACCAGCCAGTTTACTCCCTCCGAAAGCAGTGGTCTGTTATATAAGCCGCACCCATGATTTTGAGCACAAAAATATGCACCTTCAAGGCTGCTGCCTAAGAAAATTTTAAAGGGGCCCTCAGAGCTAAACGCTGAGAACTTAGGAGCCCAACATATGAAGTGAAAGGTGTTGCTGTGAAAAATTAAGGAGCCCAGAGCTATTCTTTGGGAGCCCCAGGCTACCGGGCTCCTGTTAGGCAACAGCCTTGAGTCCTTATACACAAGTTTTTACGGTAGTCTTAAATTTCCAAAGCAAAATATTTATTCCCTTCCCTTCCCTTCTCCCCACTGCATCTACCTTCCCAAGTCACTCTCAGTAAATCTGAGACAACTTTTCAAAAGAAAATGTGGAAGGGAACTTATCCTTAGCTCCTGAAAAAAAGCTTTTATATCCCATTCACACCAACAAGGTATGTTTAATTAACGTGGGGCTTCACAAAATGACAATCATTCACAGAAAAATGTAGGAGTGGCTTTTGCCACTGGTGAGTTTCAATACATTTTTTGATCTGTGCTAAATTTGTAGTCAACACAAATCAGTATTCAGGTTTTAAAATGAAAACAGTTCAAACCGTATTTAACTGAACTTCTGAAAAACATGGTTAAGGGTTGGAAAATCCATTTTTAAACCTCTAAAAATACTTGGGTTGACTTATATACAAGTTCTATTTGCACACTGGTAAAAAAGGACACTATGCATCTGGGATATAAATTGTTTGGCATTGGTGTAAGTTATTGCTGGAGGCCCAAGCCCCTTTGGAATTTTGGGGGAGGGTTTTACCCCCAACCCCCTTTCCCCCTAAAAAAAAGACAATAAATATGCACTTGATTCTTATAAAATCTCAGAATCTTCAGGAAATGACAATTTCCTTAAAGTGCTACTGTGATCAAATTTTTATCCCTTGAGTTTTTTGGTTTATCACATAGAGTACCATAAAACATTAAAAATGCTGTTTACCGTTTGGAAATATCTGCATTGGTTCCGGAGATATTTAAGTTTGAAAAATGTGTTAAATATGCAAATGAGAAGGCTGATGACGTCATTCACCCAACCCAATAGAACATCAAGAATATAAATAGAGAGCTCTATCTCGGTCAATTTGCAACAGAGACCATTGAAACTTGGTGAGCTAATAGTTCTGAAGGCAACACACCTATGACTGTAAAGAAATTGGTTCCCATGGCAACTCACTCTTTTCCAGTCCCCTCCAACCTGATTTCAATATTTTGGTGATCTCAGGCTAGAAATACATTTACCAAGGCCACAAACATGACCTAACATCTTGATATGCTGGCAGGATCGTGCAGATGAGGCACCATTTGCAAATATCCAAACAGAACGCCAAAGGTGGTCTGCAAAGCTCTTAATGTCAGGGAGGTCTGGAACCCAGTATGTTTCCATGGTAACAAAAATGGTATGCTCATATTGTGGAACACATCTACTAGAATCTTAGTGCAAAGAACCAAGTATTTCTGATACAAATTGGCTGAGATATCTTTCTCCATCATACTTGATCAAAATTTGGTTGGGTTTATGACGTCATCACTTGGCTAATTTGCATATTAAAAAAACTTGAATATCTCCAGAACAAAAAGAGATATTTGAAAATGGTAAACAGCATTCTTCTTCTCGCACAGACTACGTGTTTATGTGCCAAAATGGCTTAGATAGGGAAGATGCAAATTTCGTCACAGTAGCACTTTAAGTAATTCCCATCAGAAAAAGATCATTGAGAGTTCAGCAACTCTAGGATAGTTGGCTTTTCTATGATATGGATACAAAGGCTTAGAATCTCTAGGAAATGGGGTTTAATTTATACTTGATTTTATAGTAGTTTTTGTAGGCCTTAGGTTTTTATACTTACTGTAATTTAAAAGAGTGTAAATCAACCTCCCCTCCCCCCCCCAAATGCAGATATATAAAATGATTTTAAAGAAGATGGCTGACCTGCTTACAGTTTTGGTGAGCTAATGGCCTTGGAAGCTTCTGTCTTCCACTCCTGCATGAAAAAAAATCAGTCAAGGTTCCCTTATTTTTCTAAATCAACTTTTCATTGAATAATTCTTATCCCCTTTCTAAAACTCTACAGAAGATGATGATGAAATTCCAGAGGGCCCCTGCACAAAGGTGAAGAAGCTGTTAAATGCCTTGTTAGTTCATGGAGTGCCCATGCAGTACACACCAGATTGTGACGATGAGGGCTTCTATAAACCAAAGCAGTGCAAACATCACTTAAAGAAATGTTGGTGTGTGGATCGCAGGGGGAACAAGGTTAAAAATAATGGTAGAAAACGAATAAGGAGAGGACACAGTGACTTACAATGCAGTTAAAGGTAGGATAACTTTGCAACTTTATTTTTTGGCAATGCAATTTCAACCATCACTTAATCCTTTGAATTGTATTTTCAAAAGTTACACTTGAATCTCATCTTAGCAAAGTCATACGCGCCTACAGTTTTTGAACTGGTTGTATTTTGAGGCTGATTTATGCATGGTCGCTGACAGTGAAAGACAAACATATGCTTATGCAAATGCACGAGAGTTGTGATTACCAGTATCAATAACTTTTGTGAAGATAAGTACACAAGAATAAAAATTATTAACAAAATGTAAATTAGCCTGGGAACTTGTTTGTTCCATGTATGTTTCTGATTTATTGCTTGTATGTTTAAGGTGGCTCAAACCAGTTTCAACAATTTCAAGAGACCTTGTAATTGGACAGATTGACACTACAACACTTTATCACGTAACACCAATGTTATGGTACCATGTGAAACATCAATCATTCTGAACAAGATGCAGTCATTTTTTTGCGACATAACAATGTACCATGGCAACGGGAAATCCTTGGAAATACACCCTATATATGTATTTGGCTCAAGTTGTTGATATCTGAAAAACGAACTCTGTGACCCCAATTTTTTATGGCACAATAGTGATCAGCAGACCAAGGTGAAACAATCTGCAAAGTTAAAAAATTTCTGTTGAGTGGATTCAGAGCTACCTTAAAGTGGTACTATGATCAAAAAACCATTTCCTTGTTTTCTTCAGATTTTGAAAGCGTGTTTGCTTAACACCTAACTGGCAAAATTTTGAGCTTTGAGTTTTATCCAAAGGCTGTTTATTTTGAGTGTAAGTTTTGGATTTCACGGTCTGCCATTACTCACTTTCAAAACTGGCCAATTGGACCTCAGAGGGTTGAATGTAGAGAAAATGACGTCATTTACTCACTAGCTTAAAAATTCAGGGTGTAAACGCAATTTATTACATATGCAAAACACGGGTTTAAAAGTCTGAAAGCCCGAAACTCCCGTGCTGCATATTAAATCAGCCGCGTACACACGCATTGCATTCTTAAACTAGTGAGTCTTTGACGTCATTTTCTCCTCGACCCAGCTCTCTCAAGATTTTAAAGTTAGTAATGGCGGACCAATAAATAAGAAAATTCCAGTTAAAATAAACAGGTGTCTTTTTAAAATCACAACTTAAAACTTGGGTCAGTTAGTGTTTAGATAACATAGTTTTGAAATCCAAAGAAAACAAAGAATTGTTTTTTTGGTCGTAGTACCACTTTAAAGTTTCAATTATAATAAGGTGGCTCTGAATCCACTCCACAGTTTTTTTTTAACTTTGCAGAAAGTTTCATTCTGGCATGCTGATTACATTTCAGAAATAAAAAATGGGGGTCACCTAGTTCGTTTTTTAGACATGAGCAGCTGAGCCAATACATGGGGTGTTTTTGCAGGGCTTTGCTGTTGCCACAGTAGCTTTTTGCATCACAAAAATAACCAAATCTTTTTCAACAATAATTGATGTGTGATATGGTGCCATAACATTGCCGTTAAGTGATGAAGTGTTGCAGTGTCAATCCTCCTAATAAGAACGTTTCTTACAAGTGTTGAAACTGTTTTGAACCACCTTAAGGTCTGTGTTTGTGAAATGGTGTTGTTAAAGGGAAGTATGTTACTTGGTTGAGATTTCCATGTCCTTTCCAAGAACACCACTGACTACTCTGTGTAACGTAAAAATGCCCATCAGGCATACATGGTGTGCCTGGTTTTTTGATTCTTTTTACGAAAAGTTATATACACATGGAACGATGGTTGTGGCACCATTCCACCATTTTGACCATTTTCCCCCTGAAATCACTGTATACATTTTGCACTTGAGTTATGCCATACTTAGGCCAGAACAGGGATTCTTTGTTATCGCCAAGTTACAGCTTTGTCACGCAAAGAAGTGGACCAAGCCTCTCTCGGTTGTTTGTCTCGATTGCATGACAAAACACAAAGGGCAGGTTGACATGTAAGGAAGGGCTAGCAATCTGACGTCAGGTACAAAATGGTTTCTTGGGACAGAAATTTCCTACTTTATCCAGCAGGGGAGATGTATTTTATTTTAAGAAGAGTTAGATCGAGTTTGTGTGAAGAAAGAAAAAAGAACCCAGCAGGTTGCATGGAAACTTTGCTTTTTGAAATCCACTTTTTGACATTTTGCACTAAACACAAGTCTTCGCCATTTCTCTTGCAGGTGATAAGAACATTTTATTGGAAAAAGTGGAAGTGATATTTAAAGTTTTATTTAACCGTATACAACATAATGGGGTATATACAATCGTATTTCATTTCGTAAGTAAATATTTTAAATAAGTAATGAAAGTAATTTCAGCAATCGAACCAAACTTATGTAACCGAATTTCCTATAATTTACAACTTTTTTTCTATTAAATGTATCATTTGTAAACATGATAAGAATTTTTGCAATAAAATTCAAAGAAATTTGAAGATACTGGTAGTAAGTGGTTTATTGCCAGTCAATATGTCACTGACTCAGCGGCCCACAGGGGGTATACAAGGGTCTATTTAACAATTATTTTACGAGGGCGCGATGGATATGAAGTGAAAGATAACGCACCGAGTTGGTTATTATAATTTTATTTCCAGCAAGCCCGGGTAGAATAATTGTTTTATTAAAAACTCCAAGATCAACAACTCTTCCACTAAAGCATCGATTTCTGCCTCGGTCAATTCCGCTCCAAAACGGCTTTTGTCTGAGCTGCAAAAATGCTTTCAGCTCGCTTTATTGCTGACGCGTTTCTTAAACATATTAGTTATAGCAGGTATATGAACTGAAAGCCTGCCTGTGTACGGCCAATCTCGTACCCAGAGTCCTCGGGCTTTTTGGTCAGCGGGTGAGCGCCCGGAAAGTCTCTGGAATAATGCTATGGGATGCTAGTCCATCGCAGGGTGGCCCTCAGCATTTTCGCCGGTACCCATTTATACACCTGGGCCCGGTTGTTCAAAAGTCGATTAACGCTAACCCCAGATTAAAAATTAACCAAGGAGTTTATTTCTCTACTCTCAAATGCTGTTGAACGCTGATATTCGGCAAAACCTTACATTAGAAGAAGTCAACCTTGAAAAACCAAAATGAGCAAACGAAAATTTCACCAAAAGGTGGAAAACATGAAACAAAAGTTCACGCAAATCCTGGATTAAGTTAATCGGCTTTCGAACAACCAAACCCTGGGTGGAGAGAGGCACCGTGAGAGTACAGTACTGTCTTGCCCAAGAACACAACACAATGTCCCGAACCCGGACCACTCGATCCGGAGTCGAACACACTGACCATGAGGCCACCGCCAATAGTGGTAGGGATACATAAAGTACCTACGATGAAAATGCTGACCACCGGACTTAATGAATGCGGGCGCACAGGAGATTCGTGGGTATGGGTTAGAGAATCGTCTTCTCCTTCCTGCAAACCCCTTCGTCAATAGCGAGTCAGAGACGGCTACGGACGAGTTGGACTTTATATTATTCACTGTCCCACTTACACCAATGACCTATAAATTAAGTTTGATAAAGCAGAATTAAAAATCAGTTGCAAAAAATGGGTTCGCAGACTCGTCCACCAGCAAGTGTACATTACATCACCTTGAAGTCAACTAAAATCATTTGAATGCCATTTAAGGAGAAACTATTGAAATATCTGTGTGTTCCAAAACAGCTGTAAAACTTGGTTGATGGGCAAGATGTCTCGTCATTTGAAGGTGCATTGATTTCGAGCTAATGAACGAGGCAAAGAGTGTTCATTTGAGTGCAAACGAAAGAATGAATTACGAAGTGTCTGAATGGCCGGCGGCCGGTCGGCCGCGTTTTTTTTTTTTTTTCACATTCTAGAAGAAAACCGGATCGCCGGATTCGTAACTTCAAGGTGCAGGTCAAATACACACAGTAAATAGATTGTATCTAGTGTCGGAATTGGACAGGCTTATTCAAACTTGGCATCACCCGATAACTTATGTCCCACTCGATGGGGCGGCATGTAAATATCTCGATTTCCAAAACAAGTTGCATACTTATGATCGCTTGACAGCATGGGCTTACAGAAACTTGTCTCAACTTTCCCAAAAGTCCAACTGTTGTTTAGTTTGGAAAAAATCCCATCCATGAAACAGGCCACGAATCTTAACATTCCGTGTATTGCTATTGCATCTTGTCTATTGTGGGGAAAAAATGAAACAAGACGTTTCACTTGCAACTTATGTCAGTATTTTGTCAGCCTTTGCTTCCGTTCTACTTTCTGTTATGGCTATCATGCGCTCGGGAGAAAACGCCAACGAATTGTTGCTGTTCCGGAGAAGAATCTTTGAACTGGAAAATCAGCTAAAAATGGTAAATACAATTCCTGATTTTACCCATATGGCAGGTGAGTGTCTTCATCTTTATCCAACGTTCATGCCCTATCAAAACAAATTGATTTCGCGATTTTTTAGCTTCGAACAATTACTGAGTAGAACAACTACTGAGTGAAAATTGAGACCATGCAATACTTCGAAAAGCGATCAACACAAATTTTCTCCGGACAATGTGTCAACTTAACGAACTTATTTCTTTACAATCTTTACTCATGTTGATGTAAGAGTAGTTAGAGCGATCCGCTGGAAAAAAATCACAATCCAGTGGGTAAATCAATCTTGTCCCGCTGGTTGGGTTGGCCACTATGGAACATTCTACACTGTATTTCCCGAAGACTAATCCCAGTTGGGGTCATTGTTTAAATTCCTCTGTATTTGTTTGCGTTCCTGCCCGTACTCTCGTGAAAATAATTCTCTCTCGAAGTACGCACATGCGATACATCGAGGCTTCAGTTCAGGACAAATTTCAAGGCGTGGTCTTGTTTTTTTGTTTTTTGTTTTTGTCAACAGAAGAGTATCCCTAAGAGTATTGATCTATGTCTGGGGGTAGTTTTATAGTGTTTACGTTCTTCAGGCCATTGTGTGATGCAAAGCAACAGCAACTTCAATCAGGCTAAGCAAGTTTCATACTTTCACTCTCACTCAGTTGTTAAATACTGCTTTAATAGACCCTCTGAGTTTGTTTTATGAACGGGGTTAATAAGCTTGTTGTTTCGGTTAGTGGGAAGCGCCGTTGAGGTAAAGATTGAGAATGAACGAAGACAAAATCGAGCATTGCCGGGTTTCAGAAAGCTCGGCTGAAGGAAAGGGTTTTGAATTCCTTTCTCGGTAGAACCCGTCTAAAGTCTAAAAAAAATGATTAGTTTTGGTCCAAGGAATCGGAGCAAAATTGTTTGGAGACACAAGACGGTCATAAATCCGAAATCAGCTTCTATTTGTAATGAAAATAATCAAGATGTGGATATTCCCCATTTTAAAGTTCCATTCACTTAACTCTTCCATCTATTTTTTAAACCTTGTCCCTCGTTTCGATCCTTCTTTGAGATCTAAGTGTCAGTCTTACTCTTAAGAAATATACTGAACCGATACGAAGACTTTCGTCTTTACGATTTTTTGTATCTTTATACATACACGTACATTATTTAACCAGGTGTCGACGGAAATATACATGTAGCAGACGCTAAAGGACCTCATACAAGGACTGAACGAGATCTTAGACAGAGCGATAAATCAAAGACGAGCGATAAAAGTAAAAGGAGAAGCATTAATCGAAAGCTCATTACACAGGAAGTAAAGAAAGAAATTCGCAGCATCATGTCTTCCTTAACTCAGGTTTTCTGTGCTAAAGAGGAACGTCTTTGCTTCAAAGGACAAAAAGGTGACAAGGGTGATACAGGCCCACCAGGAAAACTCGGGTCTCCTGGTAAGCTCGGGCCGAGGGGGCAGCCGGGACCGAGAGGGCAGCCGGGACCGAGAGGCCCTGTGGGACCAGCAGGAAAGAGGGGTGAGTAAACAAAAATTTGGTTAAAAGCAAAAACAAACTAACTTAATGAAAAAAATTTGAGCAGGCATGCAGGCTAGGCTCGATTTCCAGCCGTTTTGGGACTCCGGTATCATCCTCCTCCCAACGAACGGCTGGTTCACTGGTCCGTATCGCTTGTCCGTGACGTCACATCCGCTTTTTATGCCAATTACCATGTTGCAATTTGACGCTGACAGCGCGGGAAAAAATGGCGGAGGTTGCAACTCGATCCGGGAAAACTTGTTCGGTCCTCCTTTTCTTCCTGTCAAAAATGTGTTCTATGTGGGAGTCTGCTGGATAATCCAAGGAAAAGGGTAAAACTAAAACAGAAACTTCTTTCAAAGCTGCAAAAAGTCGTTGCCAGCGAGAACCTGAACCCGGAAGGGTATCTTTGTAACGGTAATTGCTACAAATCGGTGAACAAATATTTTGAGGTGAAAACCGCGTTGAAATGTTTAAAAAGCGACCTTACACAAAAATATAAAACTGTGCAAGGTCAGAGTTTGCGGTGGAAGCGGGAGTTCCAGTGAATGGAAACAGTTCAGCCGGAAAGCCTCGCGTCTCAATGTCGGATCCAATGTCGCCAGAAATCGTCGTCACTACGCCCGAGTGGGAGCTATCCAGTGATCAATGATATAACCAAAGCACAACTAGATCGGACTGGCTTCCGCAGCTCATCGACGATGAGCGGAAAAGACTGAAAAATTAAGGATTTCCCTGAGCCGGTGGGCTGTAAAACTAAAACATTTTTCCCTTTTAACAAATTAACAATGGCTTCCTGCTGTGTTTCTCTAAATCTTTCGATATTAAAGCGCTGTGAAACACACTTAAGAGAAGAAGTAAACTCATCACCACTAATATCCGCTACGTTGGATAGGCGAGTGATAGAATTGACCAATCACAGCCAAGCCTGCCCGATTCTTGCAGACTTGGCTGTGATTGGTCCCAAAATACACCAGGCAGATCAGTGATCCAGCCGTGGTGTGGGGCAAGGAACGCAGGCTCCCAAAACGGCTGGAAATCGAGCCTAGCATACAAGCAGGCTGGCGCACTCAGACAGCCAGTAAACCGAGTCAAGTAATTGAATGACAGACTAGTTGCTTGGCAACGAGCTAAAGGACAACTTAGTCAGGATTTGGAGGAACGACTTCTATAACACCCGTCGGAAGCTCTACCCATTGAGATACAAGAACTCATGTGGAGCTAGTAGGTCTATCATCTTTCCCGAGGGCACATTACACCTTTGAAAACGTATTGCATTCGAAATCTGAGACGTATGACATTTTGGACCCGCAGACCAACGGTACACATTGTCCATGAAAAACAGAGATAAACGACCTAGCAACTAGTCTATCATCTTTCCCACCGCCGCATTACACGTCTGTAATGTACAAGCAATTGAATGTTCCAGTTAATCTCAGTCGATCCTTCTTTTTGTACTTGCAGGCGAGCAAGGTGTCTCGGTATCCGTCCCCGCAATAACCACACCAGGTAAAGTGGTAACAGTCAAAAAGACTGACACAGTCTCGTTACCGTGCCAGACCGAGGGACTACCTCTTCCAGAATTAACTTGGTTCCGAGTCTACGGATCTCTTCCTTCAGGTCGTCACGTGACAAACGATAATGGGACACTGGTAATCACAGAAACTCAACTCAAAGATGCTGGCATGTACGTGTGTCAAGCAGTGAATGCTCTTGGTTTAGCCAAATCGACAACCGTGTTAATCGTTCATGGTATGTACATTATCATACATACATACATACTTAATTGACCGCTCCCCATAGGGGAGAACACAACAACTACAACTGTTAAGAATCCCAACTGGCCAGAGGCAAACCAGTTGGCTATTTACAAGTGCAGCTGGGAAGTTGAACCAGGGAATACCAGGAACAAATTCAAAGAGTGGTCAGAGCGGGTCTTGAACCCGGGATCTCCGAATCTCAAGGCAAGCGCCCTAACCACTCGGCCACACTGCCTCCTCATCATCATCATCGTCGTAGTAGTAGTACTTAATAGTAGTAGTGGTGGTGGTGGTAGTGTTAGAGGTAGTAGCAGCAGCATCAGCAGTAAAAGCAGCCGTAGGAGCAGTATTAGTAGTCATCGTAGGGAAATTAGTAGTAGAAAAGCAGCAGCAGCATCAGCAGCCTAGGTAAT
>NC_090872.1:25877782-26027782 GCF_036669935.1 Montipora foliosa
AAAGTGGTCTATAAATTACAGCGATCTGAAGCAGGGTTATAAGATTGATTGATTTGGCCTCCTCTCTCGGACATACAGGGAAAGTCAGTCGGCGCAGACGAAACATTTCTTAACATGTATTGAAACACGTTTGTTGTAGCCCGCATAAAGATTGTTGTTTGTTTACCCCAAAATTCTCTTTACCACGAAAGACATAATCAGGGATAGCACAGAGATAAAAAGAAAAATGGACAAAATTTGTTAACATTGTTGTGCGCTTCTCTAAAATTCTATCGGTAATGTAGGCAAATAATCTGAACCAAGCTGTTCGAGAATTCTGATGCCTCATTAGACACAAAGTTGCAGGTCTTGACTCTAGAAAGTTCTATAGCATTCTAGAAACAGAGCGGGCCCGACTAAATGGGGCCTTTGCTACCTTTATGTCTTTTATAACCCATTGCAGTCAAAGAGAGCGACCGAGGGAACCGTTAATCCTTTAAATTTCATACTAAGTGTATGGTGGCATTTTCGAGTAACACAGGTAAATCCGAGTTTTTTCTAACTCTCAAAATTGAACAGCAAACCATGCCAACGGTGCGCAATGTTGAATTAACCAGCCGGCACGGATACGTGAGTATTAATATTAATTGCGATGTCAGAGTCGGCTCAGGAAAAAGCTGCACCCATGAACTGCAAAGCGACTGAGGCGATTCGATTTTAAGAAACAATCGACGACGCGAAGTTCATTTCCTGTCGTCGGGCTTGTCAAGGAAAGCTTTTCATGTTTTTCCGTTTACGCACATACCAAAACGATACTGTCACCCATTCAATATTATGCCGGAAACGATAGCAAAGAATACGTAGGTCCGTGTGTTCCTTCTGTGAGCATTTTGGATATTTAGAGTGCTTATTTCTTAAAAGAAATGCTGTATTTTGGGGGCGCTTCACCAATCTTCAATTCCACCTGTTTTTGCATTTGGTACCTCTTGTGTTCACAATTGCCCTAAGTTTATATTTTGAGAGATTTTTCTACTTCAACGCTTTGCTTTTTTTAAACTGTTTTTTTCCCCCCAATTCCACTGAGTTTTTGCACTAAAGCTCTTTCTGGTGACACAGTGTACATAGATCAGCTTTCATAAAACAACCGATCTTTTCAGTCGGAAAATGACAAGCAAATAAAACGTCACAATTGTTTTTGCCCTACTGTATAAAATTGAATTCTTCAATTGCTTTTGACACGATATAGTTAGTTTTTTGTCATCACTTAAGAATTTTTTGTACCAAACGCCCGTATTGTTCAACGTGAATAAGGTGGAATCATCACGAAATACTCATGATCATAGTGCTAAGTTATAAGTATTTGAAGTGACGTTTTCGTCGACATTGTCTATTCACACCAGAACCCGGTGCCGAGCAGCAGCAAGAATAGTGATATTTGATATCGTGGTTCCGTATACCTTCAAGGGTGGACTGACCGATGTAGTCGCACTTGGAGACAGCCCATTATAAATGAACACATATTCCAATGATACCCTTGGCTACCGAGATATCTTGGGATAGTTTTCCGCTTGAGCCGGTATCTGCAACTTGGCATCTACTCGGTGTCAAAATATGATTGTGCAGTAGGAGACTATATATTACAACTTTCAATGATTTAAAAGTGTTACCGGCTCAATGGTGCATGGTTACATATTCGAAATTTAAAATAAAGACAAACATGCTTGGGAAAATGCGGTGGAAGATCTAGTTACTTTCGAAGCTCGCTCAGTCTCGAGCAATAGTGTTTTAGTTACAGGGCTGACAAAATTGAAGGGCTTCTTTCAAACACTTCTTATTGAATACTATGGCCTGACCAAGGCGTTAAAAATAAGCAGGTGATTTCCAGCAGGGACAAATTAAAAGGGCGGAGACGTTTAAGTGTGTCGATAGGAGAAGCAATTATATTTGTTAAATACTCAACATTAGAATTCCAAGAGGGATTTTCATCTGCATAAACGGAAGGATTTTGGAGTGAACACTTGATGAACAGAAACATCGCCGAGAGTAACGTAAGATGAGGGATCTCGAAAGCAAATGTGAGCTCGAAATGCACTGAAACGCGTTTCGCGCGTGCAGTGCGATTATTTTCCCTTTTTTAACCAATAACATGATTGCTTTGGTGGCGTTGTCGTTGCTTTAACCGACAACGCCACAAAACAATATCACTGGTTAAAAGCGGAAAAAGAATCGTGTTGCATGTGCAGCACGCATTTTATTGTCGTACTTTGCATAACAACAACGTGAAATCACTAAATGCGAGGTTTTAAGGAATAACGTGAGCGTACAAGTGCGAATCTTTCATTTTATATTTTTACTCTGCACACGCTCGTATAAATCCAGTTTTACGGATACTTCGCCCACACTGTACGAGGTGAACGACTCGGAGATGAAATAACCGCGAAAGACTTTGGATTGTGCAAAGTTTCATTTTGAAGTAACGTTTCCGTCGCCGCCACCGTAGTAGATCTTAAAGTCCTTACTTTCAGTTTCGTGGTAGAAAATAAAACTTGGTACTTCTTGTAGAAAAGGATCATGATTGCTATTTCTAACTTTAACACAGTAGGTTTTGTTTGCACGGTGTTCGATAGCTTTTTAGTCTTATATTGTCTCAGAGGTAAAGCCTGTTGTGTCACAGCTCAAGGCCATGGAATGACTATGATCATTACGGTCTAGCTGGCATGTTTGATATCACGATTCTACGGTAGACGGAATAGCTCTAGGAACCTTTTGATAGGGATAAAGTAATTACCGTAACCTGCCAGAGTAAGGACATGCAAACATTTTGGTTAAGTAAAACCAGTTAAGCTGTGTAAACTAGTTTCATTGCACACGAGAAGGTGCCTGGACAAATAGATTGAAGATCATTTGTTATCCGACCGTCCTTAATAAATGCTTAACAACGAGAGACCAAGCGAACACATGGCACGTAAAGACATGAAGAACGTCATGCGCATGAATAGTGGCCTTGAACTTGAGGCCATGTTCATCGCTTTACAGAATAAAATGCACTTGCCCTTTGTTTAGTTTATCAAGACTGTGACAATGTATTGACAGAACCAACACACTATTCGTGATCTGTCGTTTCCTTAGATCTTGTGAAAGGTACACTGAGACTGATTGCTTTGTCTGAATCATAAAGATGATACAACAATACCATGTTTGCTTTACTTGAAATCAATTGAAGAGAGGTAATAACTTAGTGGCACATTTCGAATGATCAATACTTTCGAAACATCACATGCATTAAACAAGTTTTCCACAACACTTGTGATTTGAGCGAACGTTTCCAGCGAGAAAAAATCATAGTTTACCTTAAGTCTAGTTTGCAGGTGTAACACTGACAAATTTAAACACGCTGCAAATGTAACGAAATACACATGTTGACTACCGCAACGTAAACACAAACGCGTATGCCAGCTTCTCCCATCATACTGGAAAAAGACTTTGACGGCACCGGCGTATCTAAATTTCCTTGCGTTTTCGTGCTACGCCGCCAAAAGGACTGAGTGACCTGTCATTCGTACAGTTGAAAGCATTCACGTCCAAGTTAAATATCCAGGGGGCCGGTTGCTCGAAGCTTGGTTAGCGCTAACTGTTGGTTAAGATGTATCAAAACCGATAGGTTTCCATGGTATTTAACGCTGGTTAGCGCTATCCACGCTTCGAGCAACCCGGGCCAGGGCTTTCGTTTATTCCTTGTCAAAAAAAACTTAGAGATGGATTCTTCAAAACAACCTCCACGATTTGTGTTTCGGCAAAAGACCTTTCTATACAGATTCTCGGGCCAATTACTAGTGTAATTCGCATTATACATCATTTGTCACATGTCATACAAAAAGCACTGAAATCGTACATTAAGTATCACAATGACCGCGTTGGTCTGCAGATCAGGAAGTCACGTGTAATGCTTTTGAAATCACATCTTATATCAGGAAAATGGCTTGGTTAACCAATTCTGAAATTAATGCATATTTGAAGTGCAGGTTATAGGCGAAATGGAGAAGGGATCCTGGCGATTATTGTCTCTTTAAAACCTATGACCCGCACTTCAAAGTATAAATTTGTTTCATTCATCGACTCCTTCACGGGAACACATTGACCTGTTCCCAACTGAGTAGCTTCATAGCTCAGTTGGTAGAGCATTACACCAGCATCCCAGAGGTCATGTGGGTTCGAATCCCGTTGAAGACACCTGAATTTTTTAGTTGTGCATACGAGACACTATTTTTTTTTTTTTTTTTCAATACACAACATTTATTAACAAAAGTTACTATACTTACAATACTAACATTGCAATGACTACAGTACTTTCCAAACCGTATTAATTTACAACATAAAAAGCAATGCGAAGTAGAAAGAAAAACTAAAATACAAAACAAAAGTTGCAAGTACTTACAATCGCTATAATATTGCACAGTATACAATACAAACAAAAACTGCAAAGGTTACTGAAAACAACCAAAATTAAAATGCGGTACATTGACGGAAAACACTCTTATGTACAATCAACAAGAATGTGTGTAAAGTTCTGCCATTTAGAAAAGAAAAGTTTTTGTTGTCCCGAGGTAACTGCAATGTATTTTTCAAGTTCTATCTTATCCTGCACTACGAGACACTTGCTCATATTGTTCAGATAAGTGCGAATACCACTTCTCCATTTCGTCATTTTAACCAATTCTGTCGTGGAGAAAAGGCGGGGCCTTCACAAACTACGCCGTAGTACGCAGTAATGTTGTGCTAAGGTAAAATCCGAAGTAATTTTAGGCCTGATGGTGACTTTTCTAACCCGACAGTGCTTTCAGAGATACACTGGATCAAATTATGTGGAATATATCAGATATGCCTTTTTTAAACTGCCAATTGGTGTTAACTACGTGAAACTGCAGTGAGACAAACCAAAGCTTTGAAGAGCACAACTTCGGCACGGCTTTTAAGCCGAAAACATATATTTTCCTTGACAACTCAGTCCCGGGAATTCAGTTCACTGACCAAATGTAGATTTGGACTGCTCATTCCTCGACGACGCAACAGTACAATTCTCATAGAAACTCGCCCACTGTGCGATTTATCGACAACATTGGGTTTTTTTTTTGTTTCTTCAAAAAAGTAACTGCTACTCTTTAGCCTTTCTTTCGCAAACGTTTTACCCGGAATTTTATTTATTTCTCTTTTTTACCCACATTTTGCTTTACGTACGGAAATCAGTCGAACGCTTTTATTTGAATTTTCCTGGACAAAACCATAAAAAACATGACCGTTAAAATAGATCGCGTCTTTTTTTTGTCCCAAATGACCATTTTGATTAGTATCCGGACCCAGCTGTCCCAGTCGGAATCGATTTCTAAGAAAGGCCAAAATGGATTTTTGTCTTATCAGCCTAATGCATTATCAAGCAAACAGGTGAAAGGAATAGGAAAATGGCTATCATTTTGGAAATGAGATCCGTCAATTAGATATCATTAGGAGATTGAAAGATGCGTGTGGCTGCAAGGAACCGCTCTAATAAGAAAATCATCCAGCGTTCGAAGCATTCTTCTTCGAAGCATTATCATAATGAGAAGAGAGAAAAAAAATCACTAGTTACTTTAATAAATCACATCTTAAAAGAACATGTAATGCAAGATAAACATTTCGATATACCGGCACGATGAAAAACTAACCTTTAATATCGATATTTATTTACCGAATGGGTGGGTGCTATCTTAAAGTCTGTTATTCACCCACACCCACTTAAGTGCATGTTTTTAAACCACGAATAAAAGGCAGAAGTTGGATGGGTTTCCTAGCCCCTGCTAAAACATCGAATGTGCTTCTTTTCTTATCAAAAGAGCTCAGGGGCAAAATTAAAGAGGAATTAAACCATTTACACATTTGTAGACTAAACGGTCGCTCTCAATGCCAGGCTGATTTACCATCGAGATATATAGATATCTATTTTGAATTTCGCGGCAAACCTTCCTCTATTCAAATGACAGCACTTGGGCAAAACCTTCCCTGTCTACTTTTCACGCTGTATAAGTTTCTTCTAAACTTAGAAATCTCTGTTAGTTTAAAATCTTTATTTCTTATCAGTTAGAACAACCAACGAGAGGTATTTCGTGTTCGCCTGTTTTTTTTTCCTTCTGATGATCTTGCGAACTGAAAATTCATTTTTTTTCCTAATAGCTACAATTGAGTGACTTTAAGGTGAATTTTCGAATCAAGATGAAAGTCGGCGAAAAACGTGTATCCTTTCATCGGCTTCGTTTCCGAAGGAAATGGATAGCATTTAAACAGTTTTCTCTTTGTTTACTATCACTCTTATTTTTCATCTCAATACAAACGCCCTGGCCTTTAAACTCCAATTAAGGCAACAAATTACTTAACTCAAGGTAATGTTTTAGCCGGCTCCACACACAGTAATACAAGCTCACGTTAAGACGAGAGCAGTCTCGCCCCCTTACTTTGCAAAGTATTTCTCATTAATTAAAAAATCTTTGTTAGCTTTTTCCAAGATCAATAGCTAATTAGCAAGCTATAGAGCAAGCCGACGAACAACGTCAATGTGCTCTAAGTATTTGACGAATATATTTCTAGGTCGCGAGAAGATTAAAGAGTGTATACAGAAATCGCGACTATACAGTTATTCGGACGTTCTAGTTGAGGCGTAAAGAAAGCAGAAACTGTGTATACAACAACCGCTCTGTCGGTAGAGGAACACACTCAGCAAATCATGAATATTAATCGGGTTTTCTGGCGTTGGGACGTTGAAATATCCTTGAAATTCGATTTTACTAATTTCTGCAGCAAGAAAAAGTGTAAGGTTGACACCTCGAGCATTTGCTTGTACTTCAAACTGCTTTTCCTCCACGTCAGTTTTGTTCTCATTTTTTGTAAATGTGGAAGCGCCATTGTCAGTGTAATAAAATGACTGAAATAGACCGAAAGAAATTGTCTACGGAAGGCGGCAAGACCGAATTTAATAAACTACTCATTGTAGACAACACAAAGCTCTCTGTTTACTTTACTGTGTCTTTTCTAACAAATTACTCGATACATGGCCTTTAATAAAGTTTTGACTTGACGAAAATTTCGCTTTTGTGTGCTAAGTAAACATTGAAAAATCCAATAAAAAATAAGTCGAGAAGCGAGTTCGTGGTGACATAGATTTGCGCAACACAGATTCTTTGTGTGGTAATGGCATAATAGCCTTCATTATTCCAGCAATAGCTAGAAGTTCCTACAATGTTTGATAACGGCCTTAAAGTACTCGAATTCACAATTGTTTCCGAGACAGGATTGACAGAAAGCGCTTCTTTCTAGCTGAAAGTCAAACAGTTTGCAAATCAAATCGCGGCTAGCCTAATTAGGGCTCGAAAGCTTGCTTTAGGAGTGTATCAGCTCCACAATGAAGTACTTGACAAAACTCAATCAACAAATTTTAGACGAATTGTTTTGCCAGTTCGCTTTGGTACGGTCAGATTTATTTGCATATTATTACGAAAAATATGCACTTTGTTGAGGTTTGCTTTACAGACATAATTTTCTCCTCTAATCACGCGCGTTTTCTAAACCTCTCACGTCGTTCTCGAACGCCTAACGGTGAAAACGTTGAAGCATTTAACTTGCGTGAAACCAGCCGTGCGCCTATCCAGATATGTGAAACTTTGTTGTTCGTGGTTGCGTCTTTTCCCTTTTCCGAGATGAAGAATGAAATTGTTCTCCAGATAATTAGTCAACGGCAACCCACAAAGAGTCGGCGTCTCATACCGCAATTGACATTTGCGAAGTATTTTTCAAACTAAACAATTGAAAGCGTTAAAATGTAATTAATATAGATATGAGTTTATTTATAATAAAGTCGCTTTCTGATTGGCTGGCAGTACTTTACAGCATCAGTATAGTTTGTAAAGAAACTCACTGACGCATGAAGTCTCAGTCCCGACTTAATCGCATGCCGGTTGCATCAGGAACAAGACAGTTTTCTCAAAGCTAGGGACAGAGCACTATACCAAAGCCTTAAGCAACTCAAGGAGAATTCAAGGACCTCAAGAAAATCCTATTAAGTAAATCATCAACCAAAAAAAGAAAAATCAGTTTTTGAAATATGAGTTCCCCCAGGGATTCACCCGAGTTGCCTTCATACGACATGAACAACAACCTGTCCAGCAAGGAGTTATCCGAAAAGCGCACGAACTCACTCGAAGGTAAGACTTTCCTCCAGGGAAGGAAGAAACCTAGATTACTTTCCAGGATTCTAGATAACTAAGTTCTAATTAGTTCAGGATTTCTCAGGGATTAAGTGTTAATCTTGCCTGAAACAACAATATGTGTTCTTACTCCTTACAATTGAACGTGCGAACGTGCCATACTAGGCGCAGCAAGCGCTTCAGAGACATTCCAGGAAAACGGAGCGGCGAGTTCCGTCGTGCAAATTGTACTTACAATCACTACTATGTCTGCCGGGGGGCACTTATAAATGAATGAACGTTGTTTACGTTTTGTCGGACAGAAAACACAATTGTGGAAGAAGAAGGCACGAAGACGAAACGAAAACAACGGAGGCAACGAACACACTTCACGTCCTATCAGCTGCAAGAGATGGAGGCCATGTTCGCCCGAAACCGGTATCCAGACATGGCGGTTAGAGAAGATATTGCTTTGTGGACGAGCTTGACAGAAGCTAGAGTGAGGGTATGTATATAGACAGTCTGTTTAAATATCCTGGAATGGAGCGCACTCGAAACAGTTTGGTCGATTTTAAATAATTCAAGTCGAAGATAAATTTACACACTTATGGTTTGCGCGCGTCGGGCAATCCACACTTAAACTGAATCATTCTCGGCGCAGAGAAATCACGTTTTGTCGTAGCTAAGCTTATAAGAAACATGCTATGTTTGTTTGCTTTTAAACAAGCACCACTTAAGTCCCGCATTTTAAATACAGAATGAAAAACAGCACAAACAGAGTTCTTGCTCTTGCACACGAAGCGTAAATTATTTACCGCTACTAAGCAGAAAACCTGGCACATAAAATAATGGTACCGCCCCAAGAAGAAACATCGTACATATTTTCCTCTTCAGAGCTTTCTTGGACAACGCAACATCTCGATCATGACACAGATCTAACAAATTAGGATTAAAATCATTTTAAAGACTCGAATATCGTCAAGATGTTTGCTTTTTTAATGCGTTTCTCCGAGGTATATGTTCGTGCAATTACGGTAACTTTGTTTGTCGTGAAAGTCGGGAAACCGTTTCCAAATCACCTGGCGTTCGCCACACCAGCCCGCTTTGATTTCATGTTGCTTGTTTAATTTCGGAAAGAGCAAACTTTGCGAAAACAGTGTGTATTTCTCGCCTGGAAATCTTATTTGTTCTTTAAGCCCTTTTTGTCTCTTAAGTCCTCTGCACCACCTAAATTATAGAACTGGACGGCTTTTGGTGTTAACACCTTTGGAAATTACTCAATACCAAGTGTACCTGTGTTCATACGTTTAGGAACAGACATTTGAAACGCAGCCTAGAATCGCCAAATATTGAATAACATATACGTTTCTTTTTCGAAAAACGACGCGACACAATGGCTCGAATTGAAGCACAAACAGTCTCTCTGAAACATCCTGTGTTTTAGACATCGTAATGGCTGTACATCTTTCTTTCTTGCAAAAGAACCTTACTTATCAAATTAAACGTACTAAAGAACTACCTGCGATGCATTCCAATTTTGTCATTTAACTTTGAAGGTTAAGGGATCTAGCTTGGACTTTTAACAATGCGTTGTCGACATTTTAGCATGGTCATAATAATATCGAGTGGTCACATTATAAACGCCGCTGGTAGGGTTTCAAACAAATTAGCTCTTCTTCAGTGAACTGAATTACTATCAACGCAAAGAGAAGACCGTGTTTAAGGAGACTATAGGTTGAAGGCAAAAACCTTTGTCACAGTGTTTGTACTTTTTTTTTTTAGCAGAGAAAAATAGAGCTCTGACAAGTGTTATTTATCATTGCATTATATTCCTTAAGAAGATAAGATGCAAGCAAGCTCTCTACAGCGTTGACAAATTATACTTGATTTTCTCCAGGTGTGGTTTAAGAATCGCAGAGCAAAATGGCGAAAGAAAGAGAAAAACAACCCAAGTAACGTCCTTGGACAAGAAAAGCCTGGCACAATCATTCCAAGTGTGAATGGATACTACGAGAGTCCGAGCTCGCTTCGCTATGACAGCTCGGAAACAGCACCGTCGGTTTTCCCGAACTACAGCTCGAACTATTGGAGCAAGGGCGCACCTACTCTGGGATACAGCCCATTACAACAAGGAACCAACAGCCTTGGATACAACTCGTTTGGCCAAATACCCCCTCCCTGCCCGGTACCGCCACCCATGACGGGTTCTTTGAGTCCATTTTCAACTCCAATATCAAGTGACAATAACTCGGCAGCATCGTTTGGTGTCAGTTCTTCTGCTGTTCCAAGTGTTCCCTGCGGTTATCCATCGACTTACGCCTACCAGGAACAGAGCTCTATGTATTTGAAGGGTAAAAGCCCATCCTTAAACCACCACTCAAATTATTCGCAAGGGAATCCGTACGGCTCATACCCTTACGGAATGGCTGAAATCCCGATCAATATTTAAAAGAGCGCGGCGAGGCGACTTTTAACGGACGAGAACCGACTGTAGAGACATGTGTCTTAGGAAATGTGTCTTAGGAAATAACGTGAAAGATAATTTGTGTTTAGATACTTTTCAAATGAAGGGTAATTGCTAGAAGCAGAAGTTGTTTTTTAAAGTTTGATATTTTATGGTTTAAAACCGCCGTTAAGTTGGCATCAAAGCAATTAAAGGGCTAAACAATTCCCTGAACTAGATAATAGATTCAACCTAGGTTAGGCTTGGATGTTTTAGGCGGTCAGGCGTGTAAATCATCTCAAAAAAGTTGTAAATTCAGTATCATTCAACGTATCGAAATTAGATTAAGAAAGAGATTCAAGTCCTCAGTTACAATTTTAAAACTTATTAGATTTTCCCGGTGGCGAGAATGTTATGTGGCACAATATTCGACAATTTAGAAGTTTCTTGTTTTCACGCCTCAATGATCTTCATTCACATATTTCTATTGTTCCTGGCTGAAACCTTTTGAAGCATAATATCGGAGTAGCAACAACACCGAGTTTTAGTATTTTTCTGAGTTAAATACGCCTAAAGCTATCTACTCATTGAACTAAGAACTTTTTGATACCGATTGTAAGCGTTTCCTAATAATGGTTTTGTCTGGGACCCGTGTAGTTCTCGCTTCCTAATCCGTGATACATTGACTTAGTTATTAAGGTAATATCAAACCATTCTTGTGTAAGACGCTTAGCTGTTGAAAAGTGCTAAGCAACATGAATAAGTGCTTCCTTTTTAATCTTATCTGCTAGAAGTCGCAACTCGCAAGCGTTTAAGAGCGACACGCCCGCTGGTGACACTATGTGTAAAGTACCTGCGGTTTTTAGCCAGTTTTCGTGCCCTAAAAATATTTATTGAAATCGATTTTCAACAGCTGCGTTTTAAAGCAATCTCAAGAGACCACGGTGTTTTGCCCTGGGAATTTTCAGCTGTATTTAAGTTTGTACAGTCAATAAAAGAGTAAATGTTATGCACAGTCTTTTGTGTGTGATACACTCTTTTCATGGAGTGAGACAAAAGAAACAGGTCTCTTGAAGAGCCTTTTATGTCGTGTTCAAAAAGCCGCTCTATGCATGACGCTTTGACTTGTAAAATATCAGGTAACTTCTTGTGTCTTGTTTCGTGGAAGATAAATGTTATCGCGTAAGCATGGTTTTCAGGCAGTTGACTTGTCGCAACCATTTGAAAATTGCCGAAAGATGCAAATGACCAACAAAAGGCTATTCAAAATAGCGGCTATTTTCAATTCAAAGGCTGAATGAATATATGCACTTTACTGGACGGATGCAGCTAAATAGGTCCATTACATTGATGCATCTGATAAAAGAAGATAAAGGCGTCAAGGCTGTCCACAAAACGTCAAGTTACCAGAACTAAATTACTCAAAAGTAGTGCAATTTTTACAAGGAATAGACCCTTGAAGTTTCAAAAGCTGGATTAAAAACGTTCGGCATGGATTCCTTATTCGCACGATCCAACAGAATGTATAGACTAGACCAAAACTTTCGACTCGCATAAAATATAAAAATTTCTTTCGGAAATGTTTGCATCGAACCTTTGCTCGTTGAATAAGTGGCGGACATTGTCGTGGAAAAGTTATTACAATTTTCAGTTGTATGCATGACGGCAATTTCCTGGCGGGACAAATGATCCCTGAGCGTGTTTCGTGAAGTTATATTTTGAATCCTTATTTTTGAAAATACAGTGGCTCCAAGATGATTTTGGGTGATAATTCAGCAAATTTCAACGAAAATTCTTTGCATACAATTTTCCTTTCATTGTTTTTGCTTTGGACAGTGTTTTCGTTTGCCACAGTATTTTTGTTTCCTGCCCGAAAATTACGATGTAGACGCAATGGTACTTAATTGTAAAGAAACTAATTACTCGGTATTCTTGATCAGCTTTTCTGAGGCCTCACTAAAATTCGAAAAGGAGAAAAAAAAAAGACAATGGGTTTTGATATTACAGACATCTGCCTGGCCATTGAAAAAAGGATTTGGATCTCACACTTGTGAATTACTCATTATTAGAAACTGAATTCAAAAACCGTAATGTTGGGATTTGTTTTCGCTGCGAATGGCGTCAATAAATTAAATGACACTGTTATTCAAGTGTTACGCCAAACAAGGGCTTATATTTCGCGTTCTGTAGATAGCTGAGAATTCATAACACTTTTACAAAAAGTTGACCCAGAATTAAAGCCATCGCGTCGAATACAAATAGCAAAAGAAAACCCCCAGTTAACAATAATGGTTAATTTATGTATGTATAACTGACTGTAAACACTTCTTCGTCATTTTTGGCGTCTTTATTTTTGAAAAGTAGCATTCCCCGCTCCTTCTCGTTTCTAAATTATTTTTCTGGCCGAGGAAATTAAAGATAAATTTGAGGTCTTCCTGGAAAAAAATGTGGAAAGTTCTCTCGATTCGCTAGATGGTATAAATTGTCTGCTATCACGCCAGGTGATATTACGTTTTCAAAGTAACTAATAAAGTAATGATGATTCTTCTGATAATTTTCCTTGCGCCTTGCCATCAGTGAAGTAAAAATTTCTCACCTCAACTTTTTAAAATTTAAAAATTCAAGAAAATTTATGGAACACGCTGGGTTAAACTTGACATTGTGCTGCATAATTGATATTTTAGTTCTTTGTCAAGCTTGGAAAAATACTTTTTTTTCCCTTTATCTCTTTACAACTTTCAACGCCAAAAAACAAACTTATCGAAAATATAATTTTATCATCACTTTGTGTACTTGTGAAATAAACATACATTACAATAGGATATTTGCTTCCTGGAAGTATCATTTATTGGGGTATTACATTGCATATGGCATATTTTAGATAAGAAAAACAATAAACGAAATAATTCATATGCAAATGCCGATTTTGACAGTAATGGATCTTTCCAGGGTAATGGTTTATGTTTGATACAGCAAAGTAATAAATTGGTATAGTTATACAGCTGATTTTTTCAGTGGTAAAGTTTCATCAAAAAGTGTCAGCTGAAAATAACACTAAAAGCCACGTAGCTTATCAACAGGAAAGCTAATTAACTGGACGCCGTCCAGAACTTCAGATGCATTATGAAGTTGGTTAATAAATGAATAGAGTGGCGTAAAGGAAAGCCAATAGAATGGAAAAAAAAATTTCAAGAACCAGGATCTTTCCGTCCGTAATTGAAGAGGAAAAACGTTTACAACCATAGAAAGAGTAAAAAAATTGGAAAAGAGGAAAAGGGTTTCTTATTTTAAAAAGTCTTCTTCAGTATTTTGTGCCGGAGTGATAATTTCATTTAAAAGGTGTCTTTGGGACGACTATCACAGGCCTAGAATTTAACGCAAGACCTCGCAACTCGTTTTCGAGAAATACTTAGTGTTTGATCTGTGTTTCTTGAAGAATTTACGTTTGATAATTAAATCTATGTTTAAGATTTTCTTTAATATAATCCTTAAGTGTTAGATTTACAACGAAAGTTTTAAGGCGACGCGTGTACAGCTGCAAAAGTTTGATTATCAGAGTATGGCTATGGGCTTTTCTAGATTGTCTAGCGCAACGGTAAGTATTGCCTGGACAGCAACTGTTTTGGCCGTACCACTGCATAACGAGAATATCTAGTTTTTGGGGTTTGCAATAATTAAATGCAGCAAAAGTGACATATTTTCCAATGAATCCATAATGAAAGAAAACAAGTATCAACTGTTCGATATATTTACCAAGCTTATCGAAGGAGAAAATAACTGATCTTGTGTCAACGAGTCAATAATGTACAACGAATGTTCACTTTTTGGGTCCGTCTTCTTTATTTATTTTTATAGTATCTCTTTTATTTTATGACCCGTTTTCACGAAACGTTCATTTTATCAGCATCAGTAAGAGAATCCACTCTCATTGTTTGGGTTTTGCGCGACCACGGAAGACAAAATAAGCAAACACAATACACTCCATAGAACGATGTAGTGGCTTCATTCAGTATTTGCGAAGTCTCAAGTAGAAGAGGAAATGAACCTAGAATCTCGAGGAAAAAAACGACATTGGCGTACAAAGATGCAGAAGTCTCTGCACAGCTGCCAATCTTTGATTGCTTCGTTTTGCTTCGTTTCAGTGAAATTGACCTACGTATCAAAAGGAATATCAACCTTTCTACTCCTTTTCAAATAGATTAAGCAAATGTCATCTTTTATAATTTGTAAAAAGAAAAAAAATTGAAACACGGCTTTGCTTAACGCAGATAAGTATCCGTTCTTAGGAAAATAAATTAGCATAACCTGATAAATTTTGCGAGTTCCATGGGTCATTGGAACAAGTCATTCGTTTCCTGGCAGCATTGTTTTTTTGTTTTCAGTTGAATTAAACGGAGAAAATAATGCTAATCGGAATCTCTCAAGCAGAGTGTTTTATTGTTCAATTTTAACCAAGCGCAAGCAATTTTTGAGGGCGGCTCCATCCACATGGCTCACAGGCCAGTTAATCAAGCTTATCGCCTTATATAATTTGTCGCACGAAAGCCCTTATTACTTCACTAAGAGTTAAGTTCAAATGGCTCAAAGAGAATCAATAAGGAAGGCGTACATAAGCTATGCTTGAAAATGCCCAGGAAGCTCAAAAGCTAATCCAGAACGAAAATTGAAAAAAAAAAAATTATATTGAATCAAGTTATAAAAATATCGTGTCGCAAATGAGTAAATAAATTAGGCTGATAATTGCGTAGGAGGTTTGAGCCGTACGTTCTAGATCTATTCCTGTGAATATCTTGACATTTTTTTAAACATTGGGTAAACGATGAAATGATATATGAAATGAACCATATATTGAAGTGCGGATATGAGATCAAGTGAAGCTATGATCTTCGCACTTATGAACGACAGACTACAGACTCTTGGGTGTAGAACATTGGCCGATGAAAAGTCAATGCAGTCGTCCTCCTGGACTTACAGAAGGCCTTTGATACGGTCAATCACGAAACCCTTTTATCTAAATTAAGGAATTATGGCATATGCGATAACGCGCACTCTTGGTTTGAGCCATACTTGAACAACCGCATGTAGAGATGCTCAGTTAATGGGTCGCTCTCTAGGAGCTGCTCATTAAGCTCTGGTGTTCCTAGGGCCGCTGTTATTTTTACTGTATATTAATGATTTACCAAATTGCCTTTGAAGTTGTCAATCAAGGATGTATGCCGATGATACTCACCTAACCTACGCCGGTTTCAGCGCTGACAATATCCAATATAATCTTGTCTAAATGCTGATTTAGTAAATGTTAGCAATTGGCTGATGGCGAATAAACTTACGCTTAATATGACAAAAACTGAATTTATGCTTATTGGGTCAAGACAGAGGCTGTGTACTCTAACAGTTCCTCCTAGACTTTCAATCCATGGCTCTCCTATTGAGCAAGTCACTACTGCTAAACCACTAGGAGTGCTTATCGATGATAAACTTACTTTTAGAAGCCATATTGATAGGTTAACCAAGAAAATTGCTTCTGGTATTGGGGCCATAAAGCGAATCAGGCACCTTATCCCTATATGGGACCTTACATTCTGTTTATCAGGCCCTAGTACAACTGCAATATTGTTTGGGGAAACTGTGGAGTAACTTTGCAGGACAAACTGCAAAAACTACAAAACAGAGCAGCCCGTATCTTGACCTACTCTAAATATGACGCTGATGTCAATAACTTATTTAAACTCGCAGGATGGAAAACCCTAGCCTCCCAAAGGCAAATTAGAAGAGCAACAATGGTATTTGAGTCCCTACAGGGAAGAGAGACTCTGTGAACATGGCAAAATTAATGTTCCGCAACCGCGAAAAAACTACTTCAAAACAGCCTTAGCTATTGTGGCGCAGTTTTGTGGAACAGTATGCCTTTAGAACTAAGGAAAGCAGAATCCCTCAATCAATTCCAACGACTGATTAAAGAGGCTACCTAGGCCATTATTTTAAATACGGCATTCATGAAAAGCAGCTTTTATTTTATGATATTGTGTAGGATACAAATTAAAGTATTTTACGCAGTTTTATCTATACTTGGTTTATAATTTTAACTGTACATATGGTTTTTATATATAGCTGATGAATTGCACCGTGGTTAAATAAAGATTATTATTATATTATGATGATGATGATGATGGTACGACGCTCTAACCAACTGAGCTATGAAGTCACTGATGTCGGGACCTGGTCATTTGTGGGTTTAAATGTTCCTGTGATGAACGAATCAACGATGAAATATATGAAATGAACCATATTTTGGACTGCGGATGTGAAGCTATGATACTCACAGTTATGAACGCAATTTAGCATCGCGAGGTCACGGGTTCAAACCCCGTTTTCAGGCTGCGAAGATTTCATATCACCTGATTTCATATCCGCAGTTCAATAAATGGTTCATTTCATATATAATTTCATCGTTGATTCATTCACCACGGGAACAAGTGATCTTGGATCTGAGTGACCCTTTTTCGAGTCATCCCAAAGGAACGCACCCAAAACTCGTTGTTTCAATGATGTACTGTTTGGATCGGGGGTAATGACCAATCAAATCATTTTCCACACATTCCAGGAAAAATCACGTGGTATTGAACACGATTATCAACAGACGGTCCTCTCCGATTTTCTTTCCGAGAGTGGGCGGCTGTACACAGGCTGTAAAATTACTCATTCATTAGTCGGGGTGGAGGTTCCTTTAAAGACCCTGAGTGATGGTCCGGCCGGCGTCGAACTCACGACCTCCCGTACGCTCAAGCAACTGAGCTCAACCGTTTCTGTCTAGAAACGTTTTCTTGATGAGAGTTGCTGTGTGTGAAGTAATCCTATAAGGAAGCGTGAGAGTGATAAATGGGGAAATAAGCAAGGATGCATTAACGTTATGATTGAAAATCACCGCAGTTATGAGGGTAACGTTACTTAAGCGGTAAAGAAAACTCAGCCTTGGACGGGATGGAACACATGAACTTCAGGACTGTGCTTCGTATATGTAATCGCATGGGCCTGAGGGCAATTAAGGATTAATTTCACGCGTATTTTCAAAGTTTTCACAAAATTGCCCGAGTCGCGAAGCGAAAAAAACTTTGAAAATACAAGTGAAATTAATTCTTAATTGCACGACGGCAGATTGCGATAAGGGATGAAACAATGATAAATCTATCGCATTTTAAGAAGTGTTTGCGTTCTCTCGCTACCCCATCCTCACTACTGTGATTATGACATTCTTTTAATAATAAATAAATAAGTAAATAAATAATTAATTAATTAATTAATTAACTTACTCAAGTGTCAACTGTAATCGCGCTGAGGCACTAAATTGGGACACTGTACAGGAATCAAATCAAATCAAGTCAACTCGTATCAATGATCGTTTAAATGGGAAAACCGGAGTCCCCGGAGAAAAACCTCTCTGAAATGGGGGCCGTTTCTCGAAAGTCCCGAAACTTTACGGGCCATTTTCGGGTGCCACAGTTCCCTTTGTATCTCAAGAACGGAGAGGATTTAATTTGTCAAACTTAGCAGTTATTTTTCTTTTTGTTACCTTGAAAACATGTTAAACGATCGACTTCCCAAAACAAGTGGTTGGCAATTTCACAAAAGGGTTTTCGGGACTTTCAAGAAACGGGCCTCAGAGGTGAGAACCAACAAAGTCAGCCCCCATTTGATGCCAGGCCTGGAAGTCGAACCAGGGCCACACTGATTGGGGGAAGGCGAGTGCTCCCACCCCGGCGCCATCCCGGCTCCCTTTTAAACAATTGTTTTCTTTCGTATTTATCCTATATCCTTCTTAATGAAATTTGTACATATTATGCACTGTTATATACCTAGACTTTCGCTGAAATAAACGAGCACTGTGATTGGTTGATTCTTTGTCACGTGGCCCTGATCAAATTCAAATGTATCCCGACCAGGTTTCAATTCCGCAGTTGTTGCCCGCTCCGGATTTTTTTGTTGCGATTGTTGCAGGAAAAGTCTAAATATATAACAAAGCACCTAATGTCTGGTCCCTCGGGAAACTCGTTAGTTTTGTTTCTCCTCGAGTCCGGATGTTTGCCTCGACTTCGTCTCGGGAAACACGAGGACTCTCGGGAAAACAAAACTAACTGTTTCCCTCGGGATCATACATTAAGTGTATAATGTATTTCATCATGTAATCCTGCTACAGTAACTGCCACACGACTTTCATCGGAATAAAACAATTCAAATTGATAGGAATGTCCATGTTTAAATAAAGATCTATCTATCTAATTCAGCGATACCGGTGCAACGCTCTCTCAGTTAAGCTTTCGAGCCAACTGGGATCTAATCAATGAAAGACTAAAAGTTCACAGGAAGTATGAGGTTAGAAAGTTTTTAAATGTTGATCGTGCTAATCAAAACGTCAGTGACCATCCGCCATATTGCCTTTTTGCAATCATGGTTTGCGCTAACCCGTTCCAGCGTTAATTACCACAGTCCCGAATTGGGTATTTTCATCTAATATTAAAAAAGGAATGAGGTATTTTTTCGAGGATTGGTAGCTACTATATTTTATTATGGGCGTCACTTTATTTATCTTAAAAATTCCACTTCAAATTCCACTTAGGTCGTATTAGACGCAAATTTCATGGAAACCGGAACGTTGTACTGTCGATCAGTTTGTTTTGCTCGCAATGATTGGTCACTGAACACAGATTTTTAGTCGAAATGTCACTGGTCAGCCACATATAAGTAGTACCCCCAAGGAAGGGCGTCATTAGCTCTCGACGATTTGCCATTACAACTCACTAATGCTGAGGACCCTTCGATATACCGCTTAGCATTAATGCGTAGCTTGATTACTTTTATGTCACATTCACTTTCTTTGGAAAAGATCTTGGCAAGTGAGCAGTTTTGATTAAACGAAACGGTTCCCATCAAAGACCGGTGAATTACTTTCTAGAGGGAAGGCTCTAAGGGAAACGAGCGAAGAATTAGCTAAACTTGGAAATTCGTCAAGTGAAAAGGCCCATATAATGTAGATTACATATCTAAAATATTGAAAACGCCTAAGCTCACTGGAAAAAGTATGTGGCCAATAAACAGCATGGAATTATTCTGTGAAGCAAAGGGAAAAACCAGAGGCCTGCACATCATAATTGCATCTCCACATTCACCACCGTGTGACGGAAAGGAATCTGAGAGCCGCAGCACTGACACCGCAAGTCGGGAAAATATACTTAACTTAGGCACGGTTTGCCCTTGCTGCAACCCATAAGACTCTCACAAATAGCCGCGTAACCCATATATGACAGGAAAAAGCTAACAAACACTCTCGATCCAACGTGCATCAGCTCTGGAAATTCTCTTAAGTCACCAAATTCTAACAGCTTATCTACTCAGTGCGGTTAGCGTAAAAGTAAAGATTGCATTTTTTCCTTCAAGCGCGAGACGAAACCAGGGGTACGGCGACGGCGACGGCGACAATGAAGACAAGAATAAAAAAGGTAGTAAAAGAACTTCACCAGTTCCAGGCCAGATTTTTTTTTTCGATGACACCCCAAAATTTCCGTTTTTTCAGCCGATGTGGGAAAATTCGGCAAGCAAAATGGATGTTCAAGGTCTTTCTCTTAAAACATGCAATTCAGTATTGCCATTTTTAATCACGATTGTGGACCGGAAACAAAGTTAAACATGTGGTATAATGATTTTCAATCGATCTCTTTCATAGTTCTCAAGACGTACGATTTCAGCAAACTGAGAATGAGACCACTTTTATGTTATCTGACAGTCGCTACCCTTTTCTTGTCTACAACTACTACTACCACTACTACTACTACTACTACTACTACTACTACTACTACTACTACTACTACTACTACTACTACTACTACTACTACGACTACTACCACCACTACCACCACCACCACCACCACCACCACTACCACTACCACTACCACTACCACTACCACTACCACTACCACTACCACTACCACTACCACTACCACTACCACTACCACTACCACTACTACTACTACTACTACTACTACTACTACTACTACTACTACTACTACTACTACTACTACTACTACTACTACTACTACTACTAGAGAGTTAACTCAAAGGAAAGTGAAACAATTGAAAATATCAACATCTAAATATAAAAACGATGAGGACTGTGCAAAAAGTCTCTCTTTTCCTCTAGAATAATAATAATAATAATAATAATAATAATAATAATAATAATAATAATAATAATAATAATGTCTTTGTTTCGAAGGATAAACACACATCCTACGTTACAAAAAGCAATCATCTTCGTACGAAGTACTGAAAGGTGTATGGCGTTAATTCATAGTAATTACTGCGGTAAATGTATTGGTTGAGGCTTAACCTCTCTCGTGGGGAGGTTGTGTCATCAATTAAGAAATGAACGTGAACCTTCGCATGGAATGAGACCACGGCACTTGTACTTTTAAATTAATCATAAATTAAAAGTTATTATGTCTCATTATCATGGAAAGCTCTCTAATGTTTGTTGAGGCTTCTACATCATCAGGCAGACACAAAACAACTTCCAAGCTTAACGCTTTTTTGAAAGACTTCTTAGTTAATGTCATAATTAAAAAAATCCTTTTGTGATTGTTATTAAATAGGGGCGAATGGCTACACTCATGGACTGGAACTGCCCCGCTTTCAAATTACGGCACACGATCGATTTTTACTTTTCCTATGATCAGCCGCTTCGCTCCTCATTCAACGAGGGGTACAGACACATTTCTTTCAAAAGAGGAAAAGACTAATCAATGGAGATGATTGATTTCTGCTAGTTGATGGAGGTCAATTTTTTCAAGCTGTTCTAGCCAGCAGTAATGTTATTTTGGTCTCTTGAAATGGTAAAGTTTTTCGAAAGCAGACCAGGAAATCTATCGAATGTACGATTAGTTTAATTTTACTACATTTCTTTGTTATTGCAACTTCATCCTTTAATCTTTTCTTATTTCCGGAAGCCTTTATGCCGCATTATTTTCAAAGACTGACAGGGATCATCTGATTGGGGCGTTTTGCTTTCATCGTGGGTGATACTTCAATTCAAACGCTCGGGACGTTACTGTAAACACGTCTCCCTTGGGTTAATGTAAGTGCGAACGATCTCATAACTGAGTAATAGTAAGACCTAACCACCGTTGTATCACGATAATAGGGAGCTTACGAAACGAGGACGACGACGGCTACGAGGACTTCATTTAAAAATACAAGTTCGCGTTATTCATATCACTACGAAGCTATTTGATGTCGTTTCGGGTTAAAAATGTGTATTAACTGTCGAGGAATTAAACTGGTATGAGTGGGTTGGAAGCGTAGAGAGAGAACTGAAAATTCATCGTCATGTGCTAACGTCCTCCACAGAACCTTGAATTTGGTCATTTCACGTCGTCATTTAGGAGATGACGGCAAAGAAATGTATCAAAACGTAAAACGCACGTGCAGAGTTTGCAGAGCCATTGTTTTTGCTCACTAAACCTATTGTTTTGTAGCGTCGTCGCTGCCGTCGGCGTCGTCGTTTCGTAAGCTCCCTAATTAAACCAAAAGCTCGGCTCAAGTTTTTCATTCTTCGATATCAAAATATGGACTAAATAAAATAGATATAATCATACTAATTTCAAAGGAAAAAATGTAATTTAATAGCAAGTAAAAACAAGCAACGATCTAAGGCTTACGAAGACAAGTGTTTGAAAAACGTTTATTTCAGCGTTTCACATCGAAAAGGCCTTATCGACGAAGTCAGAAGGTTGAAGCCGAGATAACAGGTACATCAGTGTTAACAGTATTTGAGAGCTGTGTTGCGTCCGCGATTGACTAACAGACCCCAGATGTTGAAAATTTAACGCAAATTGGTTTTGATAGTACACGCTATCCTCTCCATGGTGATTTTCCTATGTAGAGCACCAGCTCCTTTTTAACAACCGACGCCGGGAATTTTCTTGCTAGGCTCTCCAATTCAGTATTTACTCTAAATAAGTTGTAAGCGTGTTTCTGTTTTGGGCAAAGACTATTACATTTCACAACTTTTGATCTCCTTCATAGTCTAAAGTGTCAACCGTCTTCTCGCCCAAACGAGGAGACGGCTGACACTTTAGACTATCTCCTTCACACTTCATTGTAGAGTGTGCTTGATTCTAAAAAGAAAGAGTTAAAACCTTAATTAAGTGTTGCTGGAAGCACGGAGAAGCTGCAAACGAAAGAGAAATCCATGCTTAGTTGGAAACTTTGTTTCAGTTGACTAAAGTATATCTGTTTGTAAACAAGAGTATCTTAGAGCCAAGTCGCCGGTGAAAGAAGAATCAAGCATTTTGATCTCTTAAAAGTGACAGAAGTGTGAAAAAAATCATAGAGCGTCGACGAACAGAGTAAACTAATGTCGGTAACCTTTCTTGTGTCAAACCATTTTTGTTCCAAGGCGGCAATGTTGACCGAAAATAGACTTCCTAGCAAAGGAAGCGGCAAGACTCTCTCTGCACCTCACGCCTCCACCTGCTGCATTTCCTGATTTGGTGCGCGTACGTGCCTCGCTTATCGCCTCTGTTTTCCTATTCACCCAAACGTGTTTAATCTAATTAGTGTTTGAAACTCATGACAAAAGTATAAGATTGACACGAGGATGTCTTGTTGAAATGATTGGTTAATATTTGTGGAGACGTTTCCGCCGAATCTTGCATCATGCTTCGAATAGACCCCATATTTCTCACAAGAGGCAGTGTACAGTTGAAACGACTGGTTAGGTTTTTTAGTTAGTGGTTGTATACTACAGTGTCACCAATCTGCTATCGTTTAAGTTGCTTACTTGCAGATGGACAATATCACTCTGTTTTAAATCCAAAAAAATCGCCTTTTCAGTTCTGCTGACAGGAACCGTTCTGCTTTGATCAAATTCGTCGTTCAAGTGCTTTTGGAGCCGAAAGTTGACTAGCAGACAGAAAAAAACGAAAGGGAGAAGTGGTCCTCGTACTTGTAAGGACAATTTAAGTAATTGTCTCTTCACAGAAACCAAAAAAAATTCAGGTGGCTCCAAAGGGAATCGAACCCATGACCTTTAAGATAAGATGCCGATGCAATACTTTACCAAATGAGTTATAAAGTCACTCGCTTTGGAGCCGGTCAATTTGTTGAGCTCATGTGTTCCTGTGAAATGACTCGATGAATAAAATATATCTCATTCAGACGGAAAAAGTTTGAAACAACATGCGTAGCAGTAAGCTCAGTTTTTGGCTTCAGTTCCCCTTTAAAGGATTACTGCCATTCACGTAAAGTATTTATGGATCTTTAGCCGATAAGGAAATTAAGTTAAAAAGCGTGAAAAGTAGGGCTAAACTTCAAATTCAAAATGTCTCTTTGTTACCCAAAAAACAATACTTTCTTGCAAACATAGCATACATAGCAAACATAGCTTCCTTCTGTTTTTTAACTCACCTCCCTGGTTTCATGAACTTTAATAGAAACTATTCATGCCATTAGAAATGTTAACCAAAAAGCGGTCACGCTACTGTTCTGTTCTCTTTTTATAGTCAGAAAGAACGTGACCTTTCAACAGTGCCCTACCCGCGCTTAAGTCACTTGCCGAAGAAGGTATTTCGGTTTGATCTCTGTTTATATTCGATACATACTCATGACCTTACGTTATCGAGGTAAAATGGTTTTGCACTATCATGATGAAGAAATGCTGCATCTCATGTGTCGAACACCTTGGACATCACTCGTCGAGAAACTTTCATGTAAGGTGCATTTAAGCGTGGCCAGCCCAATTTACGAAGTTTTCTCAGAATTATTTTTTATTACTCTTAGTAATTTTTGTATTAGTCCTATATCAGGTTTAGGTTTTACCTTATTATAGTAATCTGGGTTTCATAGCCGAGAGCCTCTATGTGAATCGCTTCATGTGGCTTGTAGGCATAATCGTTAAAGGTTCTTAAAATTATCATTTAAGAAAATTAAGATCAAAGCAATTAAAGATTGTTTGTTTATCACTGCCGTTCAAGTGAATCATGACGATAAAACGAAGAAAAGCGTGCGATATGCATATATATATATTTTTTATGGAGAAAGTTTATTGGCGGGTACATATGATGAAATAGAGTGCTCAAATTTCCACTTTTGACTTCCTTGTTGTCCGACGAATACGATACCGAAAGGGAGGACTGGAAGGACACAAAGGGAGATAAGGGATAGTCTTCACTAAGGCCTTTACTCGCCTTGTAATACCTTCGTTGGACTATTGAAGACTAAGAAGCCAGCCATAGTTAGTCTTATAGGGGGATAAGCATGGAAATTTTGGCACAACCCTTGTTGCCCTTTGGTGACTCGATCGGAGCTGATTCATTGTCGGAGGCAGTGTGGCCCAGTGGTTAGGGCGCTTGCCTTGAGATCCGGGGATCCCGGGTTCAAGATTCTGACCACTCGCTGAATTTGATCCTGGTAATCCCTGGTTCAACTGCCCAGCCGCACCTGTAAATAGCCAACTGGCCTGCTTCCAGCCAGTTGGGATTCTTACAAGTTGTTGTTGTTCTGTTCTGTCGTTACGTTGTGTTTCAATTGGCCCTGAAAAGCCCCTATGGGGAGCGGTCAATTACGTATGTATTGTATTGTATTGTATTTTGCACTATGCGACTTCTAAGCCCATGACATCCTCATCATTGCCTTGTACCAAGTGGTGTTTTTAAAACGCACCGCGACTAAATAAGAACAAAGGCTTCAAAAAAAAAATGCTATTTAAACACTGGCGAAAGACAAAATTTTGTTTTGTGCGGTTGAAAAAACTGCCTTCACCAACCCCTACGTCACGCGAGATGACGCATTGCCGACAAGGAAAAGGAACTGAGATCATAAAAGCACATACAAATAATCGCTTGTTTTTATGGCGTGACGTCAAGAATTTTTTTCTCCCGATGAAGATTATATCAATTACTTCCTTTGTTAAGCGTTTCTGCGTCCTTTTGAAGATAACCTTATAACAACAAAGCTATTTAAACGGATTTCGCCCTTCTTACGAATGCAACATCACAGTAATACCGCAATCAGCTGTCGAGCGCTCACCTGAGATACTTATGAATCACAAAGACGGCGTTACACAAAATACGTGATCAGGGATTAATACAAGGCGCTTACTGCCAAGTGGGGGGCAGAGAGAACGAACCTCGTCAAATATCTCCTGTCAGAAAGAGAACGAGTAAGGGAAACAAATTTAACGGCTATGAGACTACATTTTATCTCAAGTTTGTACATTTTGATTCAATAAATAAATAGGTCCCACGGTTGCAAGGCAAATGAAACGAACTTCGGTTGGAATGCCTTTTTGGCCACTCAAAGTCAACTGACGGTTGAATTTCTAATTAAATTATTTGTTTGTTCCCATAAAATTTCCTAACTTTTACCATGACTTTGGTGTGGATGCGTGACCAGTGTTAATAATAATTAAGGTAATCCCCCGGCAGAAATACGAAATCCCTTGGTGACACAATAAAACCCTTGCTTTTGCAGGATGTGGTCTGATCTGTAGAGAACCCTGAAAAGACTCTATTGTTAAGATAAAACGACTTATGTTTCCGCAAAAAAAGCAACGATTTTTGTTAAGCCCAGAAACACACTTTGCGACCGAAGATTTCTCTTCGCGTTCGATTTGAGTGAACATCGTTTAAAAACGGCACTTAAGGGCTCAAGACACGAAATTTTGCAACGAAATTTTGTTTGAATTCCGTGTTTGTCTTTACTCCCATGTTTTGACTGAAATCTCACTCCTTGTTGAACAAGGAATTAACATATGACGCTTCTTTAGCCGTTTACTCCCGGTTTACTGGAGGCAGCTAAATCTAAATTGGATCTTCGTGTAGGCATCCCAGCTAAAGCGCAACTTTACCCATTTTGAATAAGTGCAAGTCAATAATTCATGCGATTAATCCACAAACCTTTTGAAGACAATGACGGTGTTACAGCGTGACTTTCCGCATTGGCTTTCGGCGGCGAATTATAATGAAACGAGAACGCCACGAATTTGCTTTCACGCGAGATCAAGCCGCCATCAACTCTTTCGACATTTCCTGACAGTACTGTTATTATGTTATCATTAAGCCACTCCCAAGCCAGTAAGGGTTTAAATTGAAATGTACTGACCCACGAATTCACCACCAGTTTGCAACAAAACACCAACAAGTTGTGAAAAGGAGGATCCAAACAAAGTTTACAGTTCGAAAGTTTAGAAATACTTCTTCTGAAATCTCAAGTTGATCTCAAGGTAATTATGGTAAGATGTGGAATCATGTACAAGACACTCGCTGAACTTGTGAACTTGATTGAAGTGTTTGCTTGTTTGATTCACAAGTCCCTGACAAGTGTCTCTAAGAAGCAAAGAGTCTTATTTCTTTAAGAGACCACTTCAATCACTGATAACACTATATATACGACTCTATTTTTTGCGATCTTTTAAAGTTGTTATTCATGGCACGAGTATTTCCTGTAATGATTGAGTCGTATTCAACAGCTTCTAATTCTTGCCACGGACATTGCGCCTTCCAGAAATTGTCGAAGCACTCATTGATGGTGTCAAGGCGTGCTGCCTACCACTCTTAGTGGAGCAAAAGTGTTTAAAAAAGGAATCAACTTTAGAGTGAGAAAGTTGTCTGGTTCATTATCCGGTGACACGAAATCGCCACCCGTAAATAAATTACCGTGGAAACAATTTATTACATACATATCACGCCAAGGGGATTAGTGCAAATCTTACCAACGCATTTAAGACTGAATCTACATTCTTTTCAGGTAGAATCATCCTGAGTGATTGTATCAGAGGGTCGCATGCCAGTTCTGCTTTGAACATTATTTAAACATTTTATTTACAGAATCCTCTCGAGTTTGAAACGCTATGGATCGCCACTCCTTTTCAATTGAAAATATCTTGAAAGATACACGAGGCTCGGGCAATATCTTGAAAATGACACCAACATCTGAGGCACTGGCTTTGGCTGAAAGAATGGCTGGTAAGTTTATATTTCTTCTTTGATAAGGGAACTGTCTCCGAACCTTAGGAAACTTCGCGAAATCCTTAGGATGAATTTGTCTTTTAGATTGCGAAGCAGCACGACACTTTCTGTGAAAACCTTGAATAGGAGTCCAACTAGGTCTTCGCTGTGAGCGCAGTCTAAAAGAATATGCTCTCCTCAAGTTCTTTTAATATGGTTTTCTCGGGATATTCTCGATATCATCACTCCAGTAAATTTAGTCCCTGAAGCGGCTCAATCAATTCAAGGAGTTGAATTCCTAATAGTTAAGAAACATCATCTAAATCAGTATTTACTGTATTTCGCTATAAAGGAGTGGTATTCTGATGGACTCTTTTTGTCAAAGAATTCAGTGATTGCTGTATTTCACTTTCTCAACCCCGTTGCGGTAAATGAAAGTGAATAGAATGAGTCTATGATGAGTTAAAAAGAATTTGTTCAGTCGCTCGTTTTATAGTATACAACTTAGCCATTTTCATAAATAAAAGTCACCAACGGTGGCTATTTCTTTTTAATTTTGAATTTACAAAGAGAGGAACTCAGAAAATAAGATAAAGGCCTGTAAACGGAGAGTGGCTCCCTCAGGATAAAGCCAGTAGTGGGACTGAGGTCTCGATTACGGAGGCGAGTAAAGTGCTTCAACCGGGCCATGCCGTGGATTCGTGACTAATCGAGTGCCTTACATGGCACTAAGCTCATAATCCTTGTGGCAGCATCCGCCATTGAACTAATCTCTATTGCGGCTAAATTATCGGTTTATCTTTAAGGGTTTTGTCATTCAACCCGACACTTTGATGAAAGTTTTAATGTAAGTCTCCTTGCCAAGTATTTCGGGTGATATCCGTCAAGAGGACCTTCGGGTCGGCGAATTGGTCCAAGTTGACTCGTCTTCTTCGGTGCATGGAAATAGTGTTCGTGGTCAACTGAGTGGTTTGTTTAGTTTTTCGTTTCATTTTGGATTTCTTTTTCCACACAAAAAGAACTAAAGCCTCAAGAGAGCCACAGGAAAGACTCTTTGTTTTAATATCCAATCAGGTAGGCGGCGCGGAATCAGTGAAAGTCTCTACTTAATCAATTGAAAACGAGCAAACTGTGTAACTCATGAAAAAAAGGAACCTTAGTTGATTAACACTTTGAGGCGGAAATACTCATTGTATACGCGGTATCCTGAAACAACTTTTAATCTTTTAAGTCTTTCCGCAATTAGTTAACCGCAAGTTCGCGAGAACAGTTGCTTAGCCCAATGTCACATACAGTATATGAATTTAATTTGTCCATTTATCCAAACTTCATACGTCTGCAAAGCCTTCTGCTTTTATACAAGGCGTAAGCCTTTTGTCTAAGGGTCCGATGTGTGGTTCGCTCCACTGAGCATGCAAAAATTGAAATGAAGTTAAAAGAAAGGTCTAGTTTCAAGACTATTTAAGCTCATGCATCTTTAGTAAGAATAGTAATTTTCCGCTTCCAACACTTTTGGCTACTAGTTGTTATATGTGATGTTAATTTTGTCTAACTAATCACTCTAACAACGTTAAGGTGCTTCTTGAGTGTACAATTACACAAGCTAACTGAACCACTTTTTAGGGCCTTGGAGAGGCCTACAATAGGTGCTGGTCAATTTTTGCTGTGCACAGTTCACTGTAAGAATAAACGAAACAAATCCTGGTCCTAATAAAGCAATTTTCATCAGCGCTAATCCCACAAAAGTCCTATTAATTACTATCTAGAATTTTCCTTTGTTCCCTAGTTACTACGCTTAATTAGAAGTGGCAGCAGTGACAAGCTCATAAAATATGTTTCTCTGTGTTTGCGCTGGCTGGGCACTCTATGGGTCAACACACTGGGAACATTTAATCAGATTTATTTGCTCGTAATGTAAAGCTCAGTGAAGTAATTAATTACATCTGTGAAAATTTTCAGGTTCTTAAGTTTATGATCTTATATCAGATGTTTGCCGGATTCCTCGAGGATAGTAGTAACTTCGCTTTTTAGCACGCTATCTTTATTTAATAGCTAAGTTTACTAGCGACGTCGTAGATAGGGCATAGTGCAGAACCTTGAAGAGATATGCTCTTAACGCTGAGTGTTTACTCTTTGCTCAGCAATAAATTTAACCCCTTTCAAACGGCGCTAAAGAATTTAAAACATTATTCCCATATAGTACTGAAAGGGAGTGGGACTGTTCAAGTTTTGAATAAAAGCTGTCATATCGCGATCTTTCTTCGACCTCGAAAAGAAAAGCGATAGAGGATTTGTTTAAACAAGTTAATATAATTCATCACATAAAAGCAATCATGACCTTTTGAGTCTCCAGTTGATTAATTTGGTTGGATTCACGAGAAAACAAACAATAAGACTGCATCAATGACGCTCGTCAAGTTTCAAAAGCATTCCTCGCATAAGCCATTTTGTATAAGGCTTGTATGAAAATGACCCATCAGAAGTGAGGATAGCTGAAGAGATTAGGGCGTGCTTACGATGCTAAAATGAGGACAAAGTTGATTTTTTTTTATCAAATTTCAAATATGCGCTGGGGATTCGACCAGCCTGTTTTTGGGCAAGCGATGTAACTGCAATGTGCCAGCAAAAAGAAACTGATGTAAAAGTCACCGTAGCCCGGAAAACTACACAACATTTGATTGTGAAAAGGATGTTGTCGAACGCCTTGGGCAGCCCAAGCAAGAAATAAGGGTCATACTAAATTCGTTCAGAAGGAATATTCCAACCACATTACTTGAATGACTCATCTATGTGTGGTCTGACTTCGGCGGACTTTCCATATCTGGATAACCATGCTGAAATTGTAGTCTTAAAAGACAAAGGCAACCGCCCCAATGATAAACCCCTTCATGAATATTAAAAAAAAAAGCTCTTGACCTCACCATTTACATGCACGATATTGGTAGTCTATCTTGCACAAATATTTTCTCTTCGCCGCCAGACATCATCCTTAAGGTCAGCTGCTTGGAGGGAAGGAAGATTCGAAGAACGAGAACCACATTTAACCAATTTCAGTTGGAAACACTAGAGAGGACATTTGCTAGGACGCACTACCCTGATCTAATGTTACGTGAGCAGCTCGCAGCCTACACCAGTTTACCTGAGTCACGTGTACAGGTTAGTGCCCCTCCAGCCACTGAGAAACTTTTCCATTCAAGAAACAGTCCATAAGGTCAACTTTATAAAAAGATGCATGGAGCACAACGTCAAAATAACGATTTTAAGGCATGGCCCTCGGAGGGGATGGGAAACAATGAAGTACGAAAACAGTTCATCATTTACGACACCAAAATGTATAGAAAGTAATTCGTGAACAGTTTTAAATATCTTTCACCAAAATTGTCAAAGAATGGTTAGAGGTAATTATTTTATCTTTGTCAAAACCATGCACCTTATTGCAATTTACGAGTAGCTTGTTGTTCACAAAAAGACTTGATAAATTTGACCAAACAAAAAGCTATCGTAGCTATGCTATTCTATGCATGAAGATTTCTAAGTAATATTATCTCCATTTCTATTCATTGGCATAGTCTTTGATAACGCTTTCTCTAAAAGGGAAACTGGCCTGTTTTATCATTTCTTAGTAGCGATTTATGAGCACCTAGTAAAAGAAAAAACTTCATCCTGATTGTGAATTGTCTCAGCAATAACCTGAGAAAAATTATTGATAAAAGAGTAATCTTTGAAGTCCCAAGAACATTCCCTTGAATAATGATACTGCTCAATCCGTTCTGTTATTCAGGTGTTTTGTTCCAAAAATAACTCCAACTAATGCAAGTCCTTTAATTAACGTCCTTCAGCGATACAAAGGGATCTAAAGGGATTAAGGAAAATTTACAAACGAAGGCAATGATGTATGTTGGTTTCTAGGGAGTAAGCTTAAGGAAAACAGCTTGAGGCATAATAAGTTTATGTTAAAAAGGATTACTATAAAAGTAAAAGTCGATTTAATAATTGCGAGTAACCTCCCCAGAGATAAGTCTTCCCATTACTGAAATCAAACGATTGTAAAGTGGTCAGATGACACCCTCGCCAACGATGTTAGCGGTAATCGTTTTGCAGTGTCGCAGGAACAGAATTTGCTTCAGATGGGGCAGGGAATGACGTTTGCGACCAAAGCAAAGGCTTTGTCTGACTCTGAACTGACTACGAACCACTTCGCATAAATGAGCAACTAATTTGGTGTGTACGGAAATCAGTGTTTGACTAACCTTACCGTCTCAAACTGAGTCGTGAAAGAGCGCTTGGTTTTGATTCCTTGCATGCTGCATCTTATAAGACTGGCATTTTTTACTGGTGGAACGACTCTAACGCCTCTTTTTATATAGAAGACAACTTAAAATATTACCTTTATTATTGAGGGCCTGCTCAGAGGGCGACCATTACATGACGTCAGAGCGGAGAGCGTCAAAAGTAAAGCAATACTTGACCTCACCTGTGTACAGAACTTGACACTTTTCCCGGTTCGTTATGGCTGGTAGCCATGCAAGTGGTGCTCACTCTGGCCACGTCAAGGACTTCTTCTATTCAACGCCACCACACTTCATAGATTGCCCACTGGCTACTTTCTGACATTGGTTTCTCGACACTCAGTACGTCAGGTTATTTGAGTTGTTCCTCTCTATACTGACAAGGCCCCATGCACAAGCTCTGTGTCAAAAAAGTGTTTAATTTAGTCGTCTAATTTAGGTCTCAGCCTAAAAGTGCTAACAACCTCTGTCTCACCAGGTATGGTTCAAGAATCGCCGTGCCAAGTACCGCAAACTGAAGGGATTCAAAGAAACTGGAGACACAGAGGCTGAAAAAGAGGTAACGGAGACCAAGAGAAGCAGCAAAAGCAGCCAAGATGAAGCTGAACCAAGAGACGCTGTTGATGAGGAAACTCCACCAAATAAAAAGCCAAGAACCGAAAACAATGTGGAAGAGCGCATCGCTGTTCCTGCGCGTCCTACACCGCTAAGTTCTGCGTGCACACCTTGGTCGTTTCCGTTTGATCCGCGCCTAACTTCAGTCGGTTTTAGAGGTTCATGTGCACCGCTTGACTGGGCGGTCTATTACGGTGGCTTTAACTACCACCCCTGTCCAGTAACCGTACAGCAACTACAGTCAGGGCTCGGCGTCATTCCCTAATTTCAACACTCTCGGTGCTTTTGACTACTTGGGTATATAATTTTAGGGTGCTTAAATTAAAAATATATACATATAAGTGGTAGAGGTTAATGTATAATGTATAGTAGGGCACGGAAATCCCGATGTTCTGAGGCTAAGTCAATAATACTTCATAAGGGGAGTCACAGACCTCACACATTTCACCCTGCTTCTGTGTGCAAAACCAGCTTAATAAAATACAGGCTAGCACCAGGTAAGCTGTGAAAAGCCGGAGACTGTGCGTTTCCTCTTACCAAGTCTTTTCATTCTAACTAATTAGAATAGATCAGCCATGCTGCGTTTCTTGGCCAATACGGTTTGTATATACATAAAGCTGAAACAGGTCATAGTTAGAAAAGCGTAGCCTGCTTCAGCGGTTTAAACGAAAATTTACATTACGTATGCATGGAGCATCGTATTGGACATTTATTGCAAACAGTACAATTACGTGCTACACTTCAAGTTCAAAGATAGATACCAAAGTTTATATTTCAAATGACAAGTTTGTCGTCACCATTGCTAACTTAAACTTTTCATTCCAAACTTGCGTTCCCGTTATCTTTTTTTTTTTATCATGACATTCTCCTCAATCTGGAGGCGTGATGATAGATCTCCTCGCTACCTGCTCTCGATCCATTATGGCGGCAAAGAGCGAGAGAACACAAGCTTTGGAAGCTTTGACTGACATATAGCAAGGCAGGCAAACAGAACTTTGCGTCAGTGTGTGACAACGGCACATCTAGCGAGCTCAGGTTGAAATTTCTTGACGTCAGCTACGATTCAGAATCCCTCGAAAAGCATAAATAAGTCAACGAACACAAACCCCTCATCCTTGCGTTCATGAGGTTCATTGGAAAGTGTAACATCGGGCACTATTGCAATCACTTACATCATTGAGGCCCTCCCAGGGGTTTTGGGGAACAAGGAAACATCGCTAATTTGAAAGGGGGAACAGGGGAACATTAACAATGTCAAATTTTTTTTTTGGGAACAAGGGAACAAAAACAATTTAGGGATCAAAAAGCTGGGAACAAGTTTGAAAGTAATTGGGGAACAAGGGAACACAAGCAAATATTTCAAGGGAGTTTCCTCTACTATCAAACTGGGAGCTTGAATTTTGCTCATAATCATCCTGGGAGTGAAGAACACCCTTTTTTCCCCAACAGCATAAAAAACTCATAAATATATCTTGTGAGCGTTTTCTTGAAAGTGTTATTATACATTTTGGAAATAATTTTGGTTGGATGCCCTTGACCATTGTCCTACTGACGCAAAGTTCTATTCGCCTGTCTTGCTATATGTTAGCCAAAGCTTGAGCTCTCTCGCTCTTTGCCGTCATCATAATTGATCGAGGGCAGGTAGTGAGGAGTTTCCATGCACGAAATAAGTTTTCGTCTTCAGGCCTGGGTTGTTCAAAAAGGTGGATAACCAGGGGCACCCAACGAATCTGTTCCTCACATTATCTGTTCCCCAGAGGAATCTTGCTGGCTGGCAAAAATACAGGTGTTTCGATGAGCTGGCTGGGAAATTTTGTTTTTGATAGAGGTTTTGCCTGGGAATTACTGACTTTTTCTAGCATTTCAACCCGAGCTGGCTGTAGAAACTCTGAAGACTGAGGACGACCAAAAAAAAAAAAAAAAAAGAACCCCTTCCCTCTCTCAGAGAATAGTCACAAACATACTACGGCTGGTCAGAGTAATTGCGCTTGCGGCTTTGTCGCTTTTGCTCGGTCGTTTTGGATCTAGGGATTTGAAAGCGCGTGGAATTCCTGGCTGGGAAATAAATTTGATCAGCTGGCTGGGAAACCAACCAATTTTATCTAGCTGGCTGGAACATTTCTTGTGTGTCTTGCTGGGAAAAAGGAACAGATAATGTTTTCCCAGCAACACTGAAAAACACCTGAAAATGCCTTAATAACATTTATTTTCATTAACTGGGGTATAATAATACATTTTACAACAAATTGGTCGTTGGGTGCCCTTGGATAACGCTATCCATCGGTTAAATCACTGTCCAGGGGATAGCATGAACACTCGCAAAATCAATTGAGTCATCCAGTGAATGGTGATTTATCCAGTGCATAGCACTATCCACCCTTCCAACAACTGGGGCCAGGTGGACAGTTTCTGTTTATTTCGAGGTTGTCATGACCAAAAAAAAAAAGGGATAGCGCGAAAGCAAGTTTGGAATGAATATTTGAAGTTTGCAATGGTGACGAAAAACTTGTCATATGAAATAGTTTGGCATCTACTTTTGAAGTTTAGCATGTAATTGTATTGTTTGCAATAATGTCCAATACGGCGCCCCATATTTATCGATGCTTATATTTTGTCAAAAATATTAATATAAATTACGAAATCTGCGTTCGTATTTTTGAGGGCATATGTTAGATATTTGTAGAACGTGTGGTAAGATTGGACATACAGTCAGAGGATTTAATCATTCACTGTACTAATTTTTCAAAAGTTCTTTTATAAAAGTTTGTAATATATAAAAGCCAGCCAGTTTTGTAATAATTTTGAGAAAAAAAAAAGATCTATGCAATGAGCATCTGATTTTATAACAAAATAAAGATTCTGCGTTAAAATTTGTTGTTGCTAGATCTCGCTAGAGAAAGAATGAAACACGGCCATTTTGAATAGGTCGGAATAGAGCAGTCTTACCTAACGTGAAAAACCTCCACCGTACAATCACCCTCTCATCTGCTCATTACTCCTCTCTCCTCAAAGTCGGTTGCCTAACACCTCTAGTTCTGGGTTAATTTGCACTCGAAGAGCGAGTACGAAACAAACGGATGTGCACAAGCGGGGAAAACGATTTTCCCAATGATTCGTTTTGAAAGTCGAGACTAAATTGGTCTAAATTCCAAAGCTTTGCTGAAATCTCCCCCCGGGGGTGGGACTCCCATATGAAACAGACGGGGATGCTCGTCGGAAATTTTGAATTTAACCCCTAAAGGAGACCAATCTAGGCGTGGCTTAAGCAAATTTTGACCCCTAAAAGAGACCGTTTAAAAACACAAAAATACGACACGCAATGAGTTGTAATGATAAAAAGGCATAATCATCGAATGCTTTTATCTGAAAATTTAAAAGGAAATTTGACTTCTGTTTCTCTTCGCGTAATTCTGCGTTACTTCGCGGAACCCTAAACGAGACCTTGGTGGCATAAAATATTGGCGCTTTGCCCGGAACACCCTAAGCGAGACCAAAATCCAAAATTTACACCCCTAAGCGAGACGACGAGCATCCCCGTCTGTTTCATATGGGTGTCCCCCCCCCCCCCCCCCCGGGAATCTCCCTCTCGCAAATAACGAAATTTGCGCCTTTACGATACGACCACTGCTAACTTGAGGACGTTTGTAATTTAGAAGTGATCTTGCAACGGCGGAGCGCGCTGTATTGTTGTCTTTCTTGACAGCTTAGTTTTGATGACTTGAGTTCAAACTGACCAATAAAAGAAGTACCAGAGAAAGGCGGCGTTTTCAAGACTGCGTGACGGTCGGTTTGCAACTGCATGTAATATTGACAACTCCGCCCGCGTAAACTCTTTGCCTTCATGTCTCATCTGTGTTGTCTCTGTCGACGCGTATTTGAGAATGAAAACAATTTAATCTGACAAACACGCACCAGTGAAATGTCTTAAAGTGAATCTGACCGACTAAATGGCTGCTGACGTATGATTGTCTGTGGCCACAAGAATAAGCTATTCTTCCTTGAACAATTTGTCGTTTTTAAGGTAATTATCCGTCCCTCTTTGACTTCAAACTTCAAAACTTTTAGTTATGTCTTGCCCCCAAAACGGGTGTATAACTTTTTGGATGGAATTTAATTCATTAGACACTCCTCGTCTATTATGTAAGAGATGAATCAATTTGCACTGGCACTGCACGTAGCTGATAGCGTTATAAAACAAAAAATGAGTCCACTCCGTAAATACTATTTTGTTTTTATTTTTTCGAAGGAAAACCAAACACGGTGGCTTCTGTTCTATGATAAACTGGTGACCAGTTTCCGGGAACATTTGTCACTGTCAGACTGGCGGCGTAAATTACATTTACATCTGGTTATATTCACAGCATTAATTACAAAACGAAAGAAGGCCATGAACGGTGGCCAAGCCTGCAGCCCGTAGTTGCATGATAAAGTGATTACTGTTGCGGGATCTGGTTATTATTCTTTGGTGAGGAAAGCAGTCTATCAATGGACGCCAACCCGTTCTCCATTGAAAGCATCTTGAGGAAAACCCCTCCTGCACGCGTTAATGAGGAGAAAGAAACACAACCCTCGAAATCCAACGAGGCACTTTCACTGGCTGTGAAACTTGCTGGTATGTTGCGAGTTACAAAATAGTACAAAACGTAAGAAATGCACTGTTTTTTTTAAAAAGCAAACATTACACGATATCGAAGAGTATCATCGCCATGTTCCATTCCTTAAAGGTGCTGAAACTCCCCCGTCTTCACACGTGATTTGTGCTACTTCGTAGCCTTAAAGTTTTCAAACGAGCTGCTTTAACGTCAAAACGTTAAATCAAAGTGGATCTTGCACTCGACATTATACACTGTTTGTGCAAGTAGTTCTGTACTGCTCGGCATTCAGATCAAGCTTTGCGTCATTTTAGTAGCAAGTGAAGACTCCATTGAAAGTTTATTTAACAATTTTACTGTTTATATGTCATGGCACCGATCTTGTTAGCTTTAATACAAATTGTAAGCAACAACGTTAACATAAACAAGATAACAAGGAGCGAAGAGGTGTTATTTTCAATTTTTTGGGCTCAAGTGTCTCTGGACAAACTATAGGAATAGTAATTGGTGGGATTACAAACGTTATCCGCCTATTTACTTAGCACAAGATATTCCATGAAAGTACTGCAGTTAGTCATATGTTTTGGCTCTCCAGCCCGCAACCAGAAAGGAACTATTGAAAATCGGTGGAGAAAATCTTGGATTTAAGTGACCTTTGCTTATCAAATGACTGAAAGCTTCTTGGCGCCAACAAATGATCCGAAAGGCTGATAAAAGCAACACCCTATTTATGCTGTGCTTTGTAAGTGGGTTTCGTTCAGCGGACTGATCAACACTCGAAACGGTAGAACAAACTGTTACGTAAGAAACATTTTGAGTATAAAGATTAATTCACGCCATGTTTGTGCTTCTTAATCCTCTCTTTAGTTTCATTCCTTTACCGTTGCCTTGTTATCTTTAATTATCTGTGGTTTAGTGGCCAAAAAATGTGAGAAATATTTGCGTTTAATGATACATTTCATTCAGCTCTCACTGAAATGTTCTGTTCGAAATAATGGGTTTTCGTCGGTTTTTGGCAATACATGGCTTAGCCTGTCAAGTCGGTGTTGACATAAACAGATAAATCACTTGGCTAACCTCAACTTGGAGTAAAGCCATACTATGGGCGGTTGTGCAGGAAAATGCCCGTTGCTTTTGCCAAACGTAAATGTCAGCAACATTGGAAACTATAGTGGGCTTCAAGAAATTCTTCCAAAGTTCCCCCGGCATCAGCAATTTGAAAAAAGATGAACAACAGTCGATTAGTGGTGTAGAGAGAACAAACAGCTTGGTGCATTAAAATCGGCTCCCCAAGCTTCAAGTAATAAATCATTTGTAATTAGTACATTGCGTTGAAAGACTTTTAAAATTCCTCACCATAAGGAATGCACAGTAAGGAGCCTTTAGATACAACACTTTCGCACAACAACCTGCATTCAGTAGAGCTTGCATTTAATAAAATTTGAGATCTATACCTAAGAGCTGCTCGTTTACTTCAGTTAACACAGGAAATTACGCACCGTTTGTCCAATATTGAAGCACGAGTCCAACCGTAATTGGTAAGTTGGTGGAAGATGTCGGTGGGGTTCAGACTAAGCTCCAACCTCGTTCCCATGGTCTCTACAATGGAGATCCTGTGAACGAGGTTGACTAAGCAGCCAGAAATCTCTTCGTTATTATCTATTCGTTATTATCAAGCGCGGCGAGGACGAAGAACACGGAACTTGTCACCTTCGACAGGCAATATTATACTTTTCTTACAGATGTTATCCTGGAAGCACGGAAAGAGAAGACTCGCCGTCCCCCAAGACGCACGCGCACAGCCTTCACCCACCAACAGCTGGGAATACTGGAAAAATCGTTCAGTAAAACGCATTACCCGGATGTCGAACTCAGAGAGCAACTTGCTGCCAAGACCAACTTACAGGAAGGTAGAATTCAGGTGAATGATCGCTTTCCCATTCATGGTGGGCTAAGCTGAAACACCCATTAAAAACAAACTGAAATGACACCGACGCCGCTGAACAAAAACAACATTAAATGCAGTGGTGGTTTGTTTAGCATATTTACACGATAAATCGAATTGCAATATGCCATGTTACAATAAAAGCCGAAAAACAAACGGTTTTTAAAAAACATCCTCATATATAGAAAAAAAAACTATATTTCAATAAGTTTTGTGGCAACAAAAGCCGGTTCAGTAAACAAAGCACGGAATTAAAAATGATGCCAGCCATTTTCGTCGCAAACGATAGATCGGCAGTAAGTTCTCGTTTAAGGACGGTGCCACCTAATAAGAAGAAAAAAAATTGCGTTTATAGATGCGAAGATCATAGCTTCACTTGATTTCATATCCGTAGTTCATATATGATCCATTTCATATATCATTTCATCGTTGATTCATTCCTCACGGGAACATTAGAATCCACAAATGACCAGCTCCCAACGTCAGTGGCCTCATAGCTCAGTTGGTTAGAGCATCGCACCTGTATCGCGAGGTCACGGGTTCAAACCCCGTTGAAGTCCTGAATTTTTCAGGTTTCTTTATGCAATCGCGAAAATTGCGTTCATAACTGCGAGGATCATAGCTTCACTTGATTTCATATCCGCATATATGATCCATTTCATATATCATTTCACCGTTATCTCTAACAAGTTACTCTTGATAACGATTTGCTTTTTAATTTCACCAATATCCACTAAAGAACGTATTTACTCATTTTACAGTTTTAAAAGTTAATGTCACCTAAGTCATAGATTAATTTTTCGCGCAATGATCGCTAATCTTTTCTGAAAATTTTAGGTGTGGTTTAAAAACAGACGCGCCAAGTATCGAAAGCAAGTCAAACGATACTTCTCTCTGGAAGGCGCTGAAAGTGAAGATGAAGACATTTCTGTTGTTTGTCACGTGGCAAAGAGTAAAGAGCCGTCACCTTGTCTTCATTGTAGCTCAGTGATACCTCACCACTGCGGTGATCCTATCAAAGCGGTGTGCACACACTTTCCAACGCATGCTCAAACTGTTCGACATGGTAATGAATACAACAGCTTGCCTTACGCCGACAATGTGATGATAGACTACAGACATTTTGGAAATTTATGGAATCGATGACAACTAGATTTGGCAACAGTTACTGAATTACCTCAGCAGGGGGATTGCCTGCAGGTTTAATCGTCACTTTCGCCCTTTGTACGACTGTAAACTAGTACATCGTTACGTGACATAAGGTTTCTTTCGAGTGCCTCAGTCATAGAACGGAACAGGACAAGAGCCAAAATCGTTTCCTCTTGCAGATCTACGATTGGTGGAAAATTGCTTTTAAAGGAACCCAATAAATGAAATAATATTGATACTTAAGGATAACAAACCAAGAGTAATAAGGTCTCCGAAAGACTTACATGCTGAACAATTTGTTATTCTTTGGAGGGATTTGTTTGTTGGAGTACGTCATGTAAATGTTCGTTTGGTTAGAAGTTTTCGGGGAAGTTTTAAACTGGTTATTTTGTTTGCGTTTGTATTCGGTTTAGAATGTGCATCGAGATTGCTACGTATTTGATCACCTTGATCTTTGACTTGATTAAAACTCATAATATAACGGCGAACTTTTCACTACTCAAGTTAACCGGCTGAAAACGACATATCAAAATCAGTATTGGGAAAAAAAAGAAGACAAGAGGGTTTTCCTTTTATTGAAATACGTTAATCAAGAAAGTGTTGTGCATAAGTCATCACGGCAAATCTGTTTCGACGGTGTGTTCACGCAAATTTGGCTCAAGTAATTTGAAAACTGGATAAGCTTAAATCGGGCAAGGGGATCTTTGAATTCTTAAACATTTCTACCAGCGGAACTCCCCTTTACTGCTCTTTATTGGATTGCTTATCACATGAACACTACGTTTTCAATGAGCCATAGAAGCGACTGCATCCCTTGATAGATGACCACTGAGAAATGGTGCCGGGTAGCCCCTGAATTTCTTGGTACACCAAAGGTAAAGTGAGCTTAGGCGCGCGAATCCACGAATAAGCGTTGTTTCCGTGATATAAATACAGTTTGTTTTCGCCGCTGTATCCGGCTTCGATTTGTCTTTTTCTAGAAAAAAACAGGGAAAAAAGGAAAAGGAGAAGGAGCATACAACTCTTAAACTTTTTTTTAGAATCGTGTCATCAGCGAGAACAAATCGAAATTTATTAAGCCAAGAACATGAGTGGATTAAAGGATCACTGCAAGGGATAATGCGGTGACTGATAGATCACTGCTGGACAACCTTCGAGAGATGTATCTCTTACCCTTGCGTCCATGACAAGACCAGAGGCCTAGAGCATGCTGCTATTTTTGTATGAGTACTTTATGCAACTTGTTTTTGCGTCATTTGGCCACAAAGTATTCAGATTCCAATTATGGTGCACCTATCATTTTCTTGCAAGAGAAGAGGAAGAGGCTAACGTGAAATGGATAAACAAGCAAGACGGATAATATTAACAATAATATGAAAGAAAATGCTCTAAAGTGTGGCTTTGTTTATGCCTTTCTTTGAATAATCAGTAAATTCTGACTAAGGAGAAACTAAAGACGTACTGCAATGGGACTAAACTAAACGTATAGGTAATATGACAAAAGTCCGATTCATTAATCATCCATAATGAATGATTCGAAAAGCTATACAGAAAAAAAACTTGGTTAACGTTGTTTTGCAGGACGTTTTACTTGACCTTTAAAGCGACAACAGTGACTTTAAACGTTTTACACTTTACTTTTACTAACATTTGATCTGAACACAAGTATTAATGGCGTTTTAATCCCAAAAGCCCTAAAGGTATCTACCGATAACTTTAGACGAGTTATTATTTTTCTTTCCAAGGATGAGGAAAAACCGACAAAATGGAAGTCAAGCATTTGTTAAATTTTAAAGCAATTTTTTTTGTTCAAAGATGGTAGGTCAGCTAAACAAAATGGCAAAAGGTTTTATAACTCATTCAATAGTTATCAAATTGAAAACGTGAACAAGCGACCCTACATCAGTCTTTGGCGTAGTTATGCTCCCTATTTGTTAAGAAATTTTGAAATAACCATAACACACTGCAGGCAAAAATCTACGTGACAATATGGCATAAGTAATCAATGGCAAACCTATAGGAGCCAAAGAGAAGAAAGGAGAATTGCCACTTAGAATCTGTTACTTACATCTTGTGCGTCGTGAACGTCATAGTTTCTAATTGAAATTGAGACCATGAACTTTGCCGTAATTTATCAAAGGATGCGCGATAGCCATCAGCAAGTATTAATGAAGAAAATTCCGGGACTATCTTACACTAGCCGCCTCTGTCGGTACGCATTTAAAACGAAAACAATTTAATCCCGCAAACAGGGAGGAAAACTGGACAAAATTGACTAAATAGCTGCTGATAGGTGCTGTTGGGAGAATGCTTGAACAATAAATCATAACTTCATGGGGTATCACAAATGGGGTCTTTTAATGATTTAATGTCTTAATCTCGTATTACGAGAGAAATATAAGTTATAACAGCTTTAACATGCGACTTTCTCGACTAACATCATCTAATCTTTTCCAATATATCAACTCCTTCTCCTGAAACATCTTGAAAATAACATAACTCCCCTTCGAGATAAGCTTTTTTTTGACGTATTGCAAATGTTATAGTTATGGACTAATTGCTAATCCTATAGCATTAGCACATCATCTTACCATAAGTGAGGATTCAAGAGCATACAAATGCTCGGTTTCTGTTGAGATGTTCAAGAATGTACCGTTATAAGTCGGCATAATTTCAAGCCTAGCAGCGGACTTCGACTCCTTGGCGTTGGTTAACAACACAGATCGCCAGTTGCGGGAATCTTCCTGTGACAGCTTCTTAGTGTATTTATCAATGTTACGTCTGCGCCCTAATTGCATTTGCAGCTACAAACAGCCTGAAAGCAAACACGATTATATTTGAAAAGCACACACACAGTAGTCTCTTTTACAACCCGAGAGCACTAAGTCTCACACGGTGCTCGACTAGAGATAGCAGTTCTAGAATTTCATTCACAGGAACAGTGATAACAAAGAACATAACTTTTCCATGGATGGAAATCCGTTTTCAATTGAAAGTATTCTAAAAAAGAACAGTCCTTCGACTTCACTGGCCTCAACTACAAGCGAAACGCCACCATGTAAATCAACTGAAGCACTTTCTTTGGCCGTGAAACTCGCGGGTAAGTACACTATTTACGTTAACCTAGTGTGAAGCAACTTTCTTCCACCTGAATATTTCAATGCTCAGATTGAGAAAATCCAAAGCTACAAACTCCAAATTAAACTGACATAAAAAATCTTGAACAAAAATGAGCTGCAAGAACTTTTTAAGGAGCAGAATGTTTTGTCCCTGACTTAGGCGTCAGTGATCTCAAAGTTATCACTTTTTGTTTTTTCTAAAACAAAGTACTTTCAATTGATGTATAGGAATTTAATGGCCTAAATCAATTGCAACAGAGAAGTTTTGGTTTTGTGGACAAATTGTGCCTCATGGAATGTAACCGCTGTAGGATTTATCGAAAGTCTCTTGGGGTGTTCCACTTGAAATAGAGTGAATATTAACGAAATAGGGTTTAACGAACAAGCAGTTGTGAACTGTCAGGGGTCCACCGTAGAAAAACAAAACGGAAATTGCAAGTTCAAATCGCTTATGTGACTTGAGGAAAACCTCAACTGATTGCGAAGAATAGTGACAATCCATTTAATGCTCACTATTTAGACAATTCATGTAGATAATAATTATTCGGCATTTTAAGATTTTTTAAAGAAAATTTGTGCAAACTCTTTTAGTGAAGAAACTATGTTAAGGCCATTGTTGATTATCGTAGTTTGGATAAACAACAATGAGGCCTTATCAATCAATTCATTCAAGTAGCGCTATGTCTTGATTTAAACCGACGAGCTGCAATGTAAACAAGTTAACAAGGAGTTGATCACTTTGCGTATCATTATGAACATTGTAGTTTAAATGCAAACTAACCACCTATATTGCAAATCTAAGTTTCGTGGGAGCTTTTTTGTGAGTTTTCTTACGTACATCTAACAATATCCGCTGATTGGATTCACTCAGGAGAAAATTTCGTCATAGATAAGAGCACAAGTGGCTATCATCTGGTCTAAGAATAAAACGCAAAAGGAAATTCCATTCTGCGTGTAAACTAGAAGACCTTACCCTATATATAGGTGGTTAGCACGTTTAGTCATCGCCATCATTATGGATGACACAACCACTACAGATCTCTCGTTAGCTTCTTTGCACATCTTTAGAAGTTGGTTGCAAACCACCGATTGACATCTGGGACATGTAAAAGAGAGCATGTGGACAATTTCTGAGACGAAGATAACGAGGAAAAGTTAATACTGATCAGATACACTCAAGATTCATAATTGAACATATAAGTCATCGCATGCTATGGGTTTATATTATCTGGCAGCTTATCAGTGTTACATCCTCCTTCTTGACCAATCTGGCGCCAGCAAAGTCTGGAAATTGTGATAGAGTACAAGATTTCAAATCCTCGAAACTACTATTCGTTCACCTAAAAAACCGCGGACGAAAGGGCAAGGCCCCCATTGTTGGTACTTAGCAACTCTCGGTCAGCTTGAATGAAGGCTAAATAATAACTTGATAAGTCCGAACTTGACAACTTCGGCTTCGACAGAAGAGAAAAAAGAAGGCACTCCTCACGTTAAAAAATCTGGTGTTCGCAACACCTCGCAATATTTTAATCTATAGCTTATGATCTTGGATCTGAATGAAATGGATATTAACAACTTTTGTGCATTTTTTATTTAAATTCAACGTTAAGAAGTAGAGGCTATCAAATCTACTATTATGACCAAGAACCTTTAAGGAGGAGATGCTCGTTTTATTTAGTGTCCATAAACCGTCCTATATGTATATTGATCATTCAGGGCTGGAGTACCCATTTTGAAGACCAAAAATATTGAAAGGGCAAACCATGTATCCATATTTAAAAAAAGGAAGCTCTTTCGTGATCGCGTCGAACGGAAATAATGCCGAATACCTTCCACCCCAGCGCCTAAAAAAAACTCCATGGTTAAAAAATGATAATGCCGCAGCTGGCATAATCATTATTGGAATGGGTTCTATTTGCCTCTGTTTACGCCGATGAATGTGTGACCTCTTTCAGATGTCATTCTGGAAGCAAGACAGGAGAAAACTCGCCGTCCCCCAAGACGCACGCGCACCGCCTTCACGCACCAACAGCTAGGAATATTGGAAAAATATTTCACTAAAACGCATTACCCGGATGTAGAGCTTCGGGAGCAACTTGCAGCAAAGACCAACCTACAAGAAGGCAGAATTCAGGTGCTTACATGGTTGCTGTTGCCTTTTACAGTGGACTGAGCACATTTTAATGTGGTAAACACATGATTGAGATAAGATAAAATCATGTGTGAAACTAATTTTTTGTCATATGTTGTGAATAGCTTCTTACTTTTTTTCGAGGAAAGCTGACTTTGTTAAGCTTTAAAATGATGTACATATTCGTTTTCCTCATAACTGAGAATACGCTTTGTGTAAAAAGAAAACTTATTTTTTGGGATGTTGGCCTTCACGCGCCACAAACAAACAAACAAACAAACAGCGAACGTGGAAACGAACTAATTGATACATTTGATTTTGCAATTGCCAACATTTCTTCCTTGTTTCAGGTTTGGTTTAAAAATCGACGCGCTAAGTATCGTAAGGAGATAAGAACATGTGTTTTACCGAATTGCCCAGGGAGTGATGATGAACCCATGGCTGGTCCTTGTCAAATGGCACCGACACCTGACCCACTGCACCTTTATCAATGCAACTCAATTCCTTATTACTGCAATTACACGAAGCCTGTGAACTCAGTGACAACCTTTGGATATCCACCAAAAATGTTCACCCACGGTCAACTGACAGTCCGTAGCCAGTTAGCTCATGCGCGTGACCTTTCTCATGCCTGGAGTCCTATGATAGATCGTGTACACTTTGAAGAAATGTGGCAGGGTTGACAGAATTGGACGTTATGGGAAAAAAAGATGAAATAGCGCAAACTATAATTTCACTTGCTTGCTTCCAGAGGTTGTGTCAATTGAGAATTGATATCAGTACTTTCTTTGCCACCTTAAAAAGCGGAAAACCTGGATAAAACTCTAGTAGTATTAGCTTTATGATCATACGACCAAGCATTATCGCTTCCAGAAGACCCTACCTACATAGCTTCGAGCCTACTACTGTTCCAGTAACTGTAACTTGTGTACCTTTTCAGTATGGAGCTTAAGCACGTGCGTTTTCGAGACGCGGACGGCAACCGGAAGGGAAAATTTCAAGTGCCAGGACAGCGATGTCTCCCAGATTTTTATACTAATCATCTCTAATGGAGAAAAGATTCTTGGTAATGTAAATGTAGTTGTGAAGACCAGTTAAAAGGGAAAACAGCTCAGTTCCGCGCATGCTTAAGTTCCCTAGTACTAAAGGAGGCTCGCTGAGCGCGCGCATGCAAGGCACACACGCAGACTTAGCCTACTATTGCTATTGCGCATACGTTCTGCGCATCTCGAGATACTCGGATTTCCTATGGGTGATATTCCTTAATACAGGGATATTTTTGCGCGGTTCAAAACTATTCGGAGAAAGCAGAACTTAGCAAGTGCTCTTGGTATTCAAAAAGAAAATTGGGGGTAATCGTGCATTTTTCAGAGACAATTAAGCTTCAATTTGGAAAAGAACGCCGTACATAGCTTTGTAATTTAATTACAATTTTCTTTTTGGATGTCAATAACTTGTGAAGATCTGCTTTTCCCGCATATTCAGTAAACCGCACAAAAATACCTTTGAATTAGTAGGCACCGTCCTTTAGTTGCTCTCCTCAACGGATGAATCAAAACTGACCAGGACAAATTTCTTGAGTTGTTACTGAGCAACGTCTCGACATGAACTTAGTTCGGTGATCTACCTTGTCTCCTTTGTATACAAGTAAGATTCACATAATTCAAAAAGATTTTTAAATCTTTTCATTTTTTTTTCATTTTCTTTGTCTTTCATTAATTGAGATCTTTAGCTTTACGTTTACGTATAACAACGAACGGCAAACTCCTTTTCATGAAAACACGAAAATTCACTTACCCTACTGCTCTTCTCTCGCTTTTTAGGAGTTGCACGTTATCTGTAGTTATTACGGAGTTTAATAAACGACAACGGCTACGGAAACGACAAAAAGCAGTAATATTATTGGTTGAAAAAACCAAAATGATCGTCCTGCACGTGCGGCACGCATTTTTGAACATTTCCCTCCCGTACTCGTCAAAAGTACTACGTGAAATTACCAAATTTGATGTCTTGACGACAACGTGGACAAACTACAGTGAATCTTTCAGTCTCGCTCTTTACTTCAAATCCGTCCGTACCAATCCAGTTATAGGACACTTCGCACATATTGTATAATATAAACAAGATTGAATAATCCCGAAATACTTAGATTAGCTCAAACCTATATTTTGAAGACTCCCTATTAAAAACTGAACTACGGACATCAGATTTCGAGCGTTTCCAGTGGCTCGCCGGACACAGGCTATCAGTTCATATAACTGCAGCCCCTAATATGGTCAAGGAGCGCGTCAAAAATAAAGCGAACTGAAAACATTTTTGCAGCTTTGAGAAAAAGTGGCCGACAAAACCCGTTTTGGACCGGAACTGACTGGAACATCATGGAGTTTTTAATAAAACAATTATTCTACTCGGGCTTGCCGAATATAAAATGATTATAACCAACTCGGCACTACGAGCCTCGTTGGTTATCTACCACTACATATCCAGCGCGCCCGCCTCGTAGAATAATTAAATAACAAACATAAAATGAGCTGAAATGAATCAGGTTTCTTTGTTTTTTTGCAAAACTTCAGCCTCGAGGTTGAGTTTGTCGTTTACTGTAAACGCGATGGTAAACCTCTTCAATAACACAAGTTCTATGAAATCAATGTTTCTCATACCAAGTATTAGATAAAAGAATTTCATGGGTTTTCACCGGAAATAAAAAGAAAAGTACTTAAGATTTAAGATATTTTGAAATACTGAATTTTAGAGGTGTTTTAGCAGTGGTGAATCGTTGCCATGGCAACAGTTCAAGCTTCGCAGACAGCCTTCACAAATGCCTGACACCAGTAATTAGACAAATAAGAAAACGTTTCTCAGATGAACGGATCGATAGTGGACTGCGGATGTCAGACTAAAGTTTGCGTTTTGCCAAAAACGGAAGTATAGTGTTGGATATGAGATCATTTCTTGCCTGTTAGCGGCAGGTATCAAGTAACTTCTCAAAAGAGAACATAGTTTTCAGGCTTTTATGACAAGAAACAGCAGCCCACCGTTTCGCGGTTGCTGTTTTTAACGTGAACGCAATCAGTGTTAAAACCTTTTTATTATTGTGATCCTTTTCCATTGGAAACCCACTTTTACCTGAGGAAAACCTTTCTAACCTCCTTGACTTAAAATGCCTCCACCATTTTCCCCTGCTTAGTGAACTTTAACTTTAACTTTATTCATTTATATTGCGCAAGTATCAACTTAAAGTTTTCAAATGCGCATTAGATCATAATAGAGTGGTGTTGTGAAGAAACTTTGTTTTCTGTTTACCTTGGGCTACAACCAACGTCTGATAAAATCAAGTACAAAGTAACTAAATATCTTACAAATCTACTTTAGAAGAGCTTACTAACAACACTGTTATATTTTATACAACAACGTGATCGATCGAAAGATCCAAAACCCAACATTGTAAAAAACTATAGGTATTGAGAAAACTGACATCGTTTTTGAAGCAAATGTCTCCTTGACCACCAATTGGGTGTGATGATCATTAAACTATTAAACTAACTATTTTAATGAAGTTGTATTTCAAAATTGCAAAACCTTTCTCCACGGTTAGGTTCTGATAATAGGAGCTGTGATCGTGACGCAGTCACAGAAATTTCTTATTCGATCGTTTTAACTAAAACAGTTGGAAACTTGGAATTAAGACATCAAGATTAAAGTGCCCCTTGAACGAAAATTCGCCTTTTTTGTCGGCCTTATATGCCATTGGGCTAATTACTATGTGTAACTGACAAAGAACATTGAAAACAAACCCTTTAACGTAATAATTTTCGCCTCCAAAGTGTCCTAAACTTTGGCCGCCATTACTAAACTTTGTCCCTAATGAGCCCACAATTTCTTAATCATGACGTCAGAGGCTCGTTTGTAGACAGGAAACGTTTTTCTAGGCCGTTAACTAGTGGACAGGTTGCTTACACATTTACACAATCTACGTTACAAAATCTCACTTCCAGACATGTTCATGTATTGAACTTTCCACGAAAATTTGCTTGCCTTGTCATATCAGTTAGATCATTTTCCCACTTTTACCTAAGGTGCACATTTTCCAACCGTTCGCTAGAGTTTCTTGTAAAACTTGAAGAGTAAAGATGCTGTATGAAAGTTGACCGATGCGTTGAAAGAATGGAGGATTTAGGCGGCGGAACAAATTTGTACACTGTAGCCTATTTTACAACATCCTAAAGATCAACTCTTCGGAGATGGCGAAAACAACAGTCGTAGAACAATTTTCGTCTCTTATGTATGCAACTTTTATAAACCAGTGTAAAGAACAAAATAACATTTAATATGTTATTACGTACCTTTCTACGCGATCGCGCGGAGGATGGCTTCTCCGGTCCCTCTTTCCATACGGTCGGAATTTATAGCATGAGATGAGGACGGATTGGATCAATCAACTTGAAAGACCCTCTTAAAACAGACAAAAATACCTCGCGGTGCAAAATTTTCCCGGTGCGTACGAACAAATGGAAACCACTGATGCCACACGGCTCCACTTGCAGGGCTACGATGCAAAGAAATCCCAGCACTATGGTTTGATATATTGCTACAGCCTCGCACTGCATGTACAGCGACTTGACGGCTTTTTTTTAGTTCGACACGACATAGTACAGTGTATGAAATAGATCAACTAGTTACAAAGAGCAAATTTCACCGTGTATTTCCATATGAAAATTGGACGTGTGAAGTTTTCGTGTTGAGCCTCTGACGTCACTAACAGTAATTTACAAGCCTCCTGGCTAGTTTGGTCACGAGGCCAAGTAATGGTGGCCGTGAAATCACGAACAAGATGGTCGAGGAAAAAGTACTTCTAATCTTCGTAAAATTTCGTTAGGTGAGTAAGAAAGTCCTATTCTACACGAAAATGTAAAAATTAAGATAGAATACAAAAATTTTCGTCCAAGGGGCACTTTAAGTTTAAGAATCTTTCACAGTAATTTCATAGTCAATTCACTATCCTCCTTGTCCAGGTAAAAATGCTATATTTATTTGCAGTTTTGTTATAAAATGTTTCCAAGGCTTCGGGTTATTACAAAAGGCGAAACTTGCTATGACTTGAGTACTTGAGAACAACGATGTTGTCTTTCAGATGCTTTGCCACCACTCTTTGAAGACTGTGAGATAACTATGGACGGTGTGCCATAGAATAGACTAGTTTCGAATTGTGCAAGCAACAAAAGAACAGAGTCGAGGTTCAGGGGAATAATTTGCATTTAGTTCTGTTCAAAACAAAGGAAAATGCTAATTATTTCCCTGAACCTCGACTCTGTTCTTTTGCTGCTGCACAATTCGAAACTAGCCTATTGAGGGACTTTATCTGACGTCACAGTGGCCGTGTTGATGTGCAGAACAATGCAGTAAAATGTATTTTGGGAATTTGACTCTATTAGTATGCAAAACTTGCGGAGCCATTTTCTATTGTTTTGTACACCAACATGGCCGTCTCATCACGTGAATGAAAACCAAGAATTGCAGAACAAACAAAAAGAGCTGATAGTAGATTGCACCTGACGTCACGGCGGCCATGTTGGTCGAAAGAACAAAAGCGAAAAAGTCTTTTGGGAATTTGACTCTATTTTTATGCAAAACTTGTGGAGCCATTTTCTATTGTTTTGTACACCAACATGGCCCGGCGTCTCATCACGTGAATGAAAACCAAGAATTGCAGAACAAACAAAAAGAGCTGATAGTAGATTGCACCTGACGTCACGGCGGCCATGTTGATGTACAGAACAATGCAGTAATATGTATTTTGGGAATTTGACTCTATTTTTATGCAAAACTTGCGGAGCCATTTTCTATTGTTTTGTACACCAACATGGCCGTCTCATCACGTGAATGAAAACCAAGAATTGCAGAACAAACAAAAAGAGCTGATAGTAGATTGCACCTGACGTCACGGCGGCCATGTTGGTCGAAAGAACAAAAGCGAAAAAGTCTTTTGGGAATTTGACTCTATTTTTATGCAAAACTTGTGGAGCCATTTTCTATTGTTTTGTACACCAACATGACCCGGCGTCTCATCACGTGAATGAAAACCAAGAATTGCAGAACGAACAAAAAGAGCTGATAGTAGATTGCACCTGACGTCACGGCGGCCATGTTGGTCGAAAGAACAAAAGCAAAAAAAGTCTTTTGGGATTTTACTATTTTTATGCAAAACTTGAGCTACATTTTTGAAAATATAGCCGTCTTATCAAGTGAGTGCAATCCAAGAATTGTTTTCGTCTACCGACATCGTGGCGATGGTGTCACATGAAAACCACCCATTGTACAATCTTGATCAGTTCTCACTCGGTATAATGGACACTATGTGCTACTCTTATAAATGCGGTTATTCTGGAGGCACTCAGTTAGGCTCAAAATAGTAACGGCATCGATTGAATACGAGCGGATTGGATACGCTCGAATAACATCAAACTTTTGAGATGACTAGGACTGAACTTAATTGAAAGAAAAAGAAAAAAAGGGAACCAATGCGAGTACACAGCAACTGCAAAGACAGGTCAACCGGATGACCAAGGTTCAAAATGAGCACAGCAGGAATAAAAAGAAATCCGAAATGGTATGCACCCACAGCATATTTTGTCATATTTGCATTGCTGCTAATGTATTTCTTTTTAACGCGAGAATGCCAACTTTGGTTTACAAATGAAGCCAGACAAATGACGATGAGTGACCTGCGCTTTTCTTTTAGGTCATCACATGCAGGTGGCTTGAAACCAATTGAGAAATGCTTATCGACGAATGAAAGAATTTATGAGAGATCTTTTGTTTTCGTCCACGAAAATGGTGGCAAAGGCTTACCGCACCATAGACGAGTTGTGTAACACCACAATACAATACAACTATTAAACAAAAACAAAGTATCTTATACATCTGAACTAAAAAAATAGAAGAAATACATATACGTTTCTATTTATACGAAAGGGAAGATTACAAGTTTACATAATTTCACGGTAATTGTTCAATAATTGTGCAAAGATGTATATTTCATATGGATCTGGAGTAGTTTGAAAATTTGCTACTTCCCCCTGGAAGGAATATTTAATCCATCGCAGGGGCTTACCCCCAGCAGATTGTAGCCAGTAATAATTGAGGCACCTGAGTCTTGAGAGACAGTGAGGAGCAAAGCTCAGTTGTCTAAGGAAACCACATGGTGATAAATCGTGCTTTGAAAAGAATGTGTTCTTATTCTCGTGGATTAATCTGGAATCAGGGTATCCGGATGGCTTATCAAGTACACTCCGGAAACAAAAAACTGTCATCAATTTCTGAACTTTGTAACGCCTTTTTGATACCTGAGCGTAAGAAACTGGATACTTAATACAGGTACCAAGTTGACATTAAATTTAGACTGGGAAAGAACTCTGAGAGCGTGGTCAATCTTTAGAGGACGCTTAACTAAATAGATATGAAGCAAGCAATAAAGCAATCACCACTCTCTAAGGCGATCTGTTATCAAAGTCGTTGACTTGAAACTTTTGGAGAAGTCGTAAACACAGAATCATGATTCTTTCCCCATCAAGTCTTATAAATATTGTTACATCATGCTTTTATGACGATATTTACAACGAAATATCTCATCATTACTATCACTTTCTTTCGCAAGCTTGTTGCTCTGGCTCTCAATACAGAGAAAAATGTTAATTAAAAGTGAAAGAATAGAGATATTCATTAAATGCTAACGTGCTCTTAAAAGCGGAACTTGCAAAGGGCGGTTCTAAGGGTGGAGGTACTCGCATGCTTCGTGTAACCACTCGACTGAGAGAAAGCGGAAAGTTGTGTCTTTTTTTTTTCAGCGCTTCCCAACTGCTGTCAAGTTTCTTATATAATGTCAGTCTTGAGGAAGGATAAAACTGGTTTGTCTTCAGCTAAGCATGCATTTTATCAGAATTATCACGACATGTCTAAAGTTTCACTAGCGATTCTATAGTTGCTGCATGAAGCAGCAGGACATAACTGACAGCGAAGTAAGGATGTGCAAAGAAAGAAAATTACCAAGAATGTCCTTGAGAATCTCCAGTCATGTGATGGCGATGAAGCAGGTGAGGGCACGTTCCTGATTTGTGATCATTCCAATAATAAATGTGCCTTTATCGTGACTTTATAATGTTTGTTTTTCTATTTAACCCATTGACTCCTGCGTCTTTAACAAGAAGTGGAAAGACAAAGTCACGGATCTATTCTTCAAAGACCTTATGCAAAATAGCCACAATTCAGTTTGAGCCGAATTGCAGTTTTTGTTAGACACTCGCAGCATCTTTGTTGTGATCACAATGGCGGACCGTTTCCAAATTCATACCGAATGGATGACGTTCACCTCTTGCCCAAAATCGCCACTAAAATCAAAACTGTTGGCGAACGGTGTTTCAGAGTTCAGCCATGGATTAAAGGCTAAAGCTTTTTTTTTTTTTCGGAAGCCTTTTGTTTGAGTACTTTGGGTTAGAAAAAAATATTGCATTTTTTGTCTAATCGACCTAATACTGGATACCAGATAGAGAAGGAAAGCTAACTCCTAAACTCTTTAATTATAAGAACTGATCACTTCCTCAAGAAACGGGTCTTCTGTTCATCCGGAGAATACAATAAATAGGTAATACAATCATTCGAAACCATAAAAAAACAAACACTAAGTTTACTGGTTGTACCGATAAAATAGGACAAATGAAAAAAAAAAAACAGCAGTATGATTACATTTGAGCTAAGCTCGCTGGTATGAATTATTCGTGGTCTGATCGATATAAAGGGGTCCTGAATTACAATTTTACTCGCTACCGGCCGTCTTAAATGGTAACTCGCATTTTGGTGGTATCCCAATAACTTTCCTATTGTGTAATAACTGTGTGACTGGAAATTCAATCGGTCTTCCCTATGCTTTGCAAAATCTGTCAATTGCAATGAACAAATTTGATTGCGAGATAGCATCTAGTAGATCACGTTCTCAAAGAGTGGAAAAATTGTGCAAATTTTCTCACATTGTTTCAAGTTACGGAGCTGTGTGTTGCACTTGTACTCAACTTGAAATAGTTTAAAGTAAATTTAAAATGAATGATACTAATTGCAAATAGTCACGATAAAATGCCGATGGAAGTCTCTTTAAGAAAACATTTAGAACTAAGAAAGTGGTGCACCTTTTAATTCTCTCAGCAAGGAGATTTTCCCAGGCTGTCTATCGCGTTACTAGACAAGAAATATGGTTAATGTTTCGGAATTCAATGGCAGTTAGTCTTCCCTGAGATACGACGGTTTCAAAAAATAAGATTTCACATTTTACCTGTGGCAGAGGAAAGTTTTCCACAGCAACAAAACGGAGGTCAAGGCCGGAAGCCAGGGTTAAAATAATACAAAGTCAACTTTTTAATCCCCAATTCATTTTGGTACTAAACCAGGCTTGGCTATGACTCAAATACTTTAAGATTCAATGGTTGCAACATTAATAAGAGGATGTTGGAAGCATCAGTTTTGACTGTTCCTAACAAACACCTTTCTGGTTTTTTTGCCCTAGTGACCTTTTTTCTTTTGCAATTTACAATTATTACGAAAAAAATTGCTGTTTCTTGGCAACCTGTTATTGGTCGAAGGCATCCACAACGCAAGGATTATTTGTCAAATCAACAATCCTTGGTTTCCTGGGAATGGAACTATTTTCGGCTGAATAGGATCAACGCACTTTAATGTATAAGGGTCAATCGGAGGTGATTGTTTCCCATACCACCTATTTTGGAGAGTCTAATATTTCTCAAAAGAAACACGGCTACCTTAAAGATGTCGTCGTGACAAGGAAAAATACACTGCTTCGCACACATGATAAAAGGAAATTAAGCATTCGGCATTGATAACAGTATCAGAAAAGCACTGTTACTATGAGTACTTGCACTCCAATCGACGACAAAACTAAAGATATCCAAGATGGAGAAAGTTATTACAGGATTTGACTCTTGAGCCAAGAAAGGGCTAAATGCACAAGAACGGTAATCTGATAATTGGACATGGAGAAAATCTCTTCCTCATAAAAATCCGATTCATTAGCACGCTCTACACGGCAAAGTACACTGAGGCAGCGTTTACACGAACGCGGTCTCACACCGAAACGGTTTCATGTCTTCAAAAGTCAAAATCGATGCGGTTTGGAAGTGTTTACACGGAACTGCGTTTTCGCCAGAAAGTCAAAGTCGTGGTGGTATAAGCGAGCGCTGCACTACGTGCTAAATTTACCATTTTGAATCGAACAATGCATATTTCGCGCCAAAATAGTAACCGTATTCAAATCGATGCGGTTTCGCTGTTTACACGACAGATGAAACCCTAACGTATTGAAAACGCTCCACTTTTGGCAGCGTTTTCAAATCGACCCGGTTTCGCCAACGGACTCGATCGGTGTCGCGTAAACAGAAGGCGTAACCGCATCGAATACGATGCGGATACAAATGAAACCGCGTTCCTGTAAACGCTGCCTGATTCCGAACCGCGCAACATCTTTCCAACCTCCCCAATAAAGATAGCACGCACCGCTAGTATTTTAAGGTTTTCTGTCCAGTGTATTTTTATAGTTGTCTGCATTGCTTTCAAAACTAAGACGGCCTCGTGGATTAAGTTGTCGCTAACAGGGAGTCTAAATAAATCATTTAAAGAACGACATAAAAAGGAATTGGAAAAAATTAAAAGTAAATTTAAAAAATAAAATATAGCACAATGGGATTTTATTTATCAGCAAAGCTCCTACGATTTGTTAACTTCAAGACATGCGAATGATGGCTTTCAATTCAATGTGATAAGATTAAAACGAATCATTTTTTTTTCTATTTTACCGTTAGAAAGCTATTCCAAATCACTGAAGAAATCTATTTCAATCGTGTTTTTGAAAGGGATCATATTAACTGATCCATGAATTTCTCGGTATTCGAAAGGTCTCGTGGATGATTTTCCTACTCAATGAAAATTACAACCTCGAGGCATTCTAAAAGAAATAAGTAAAAACATTCTCAAATTCTTTTCTGATTGAAAACAAAAAAAATTCTTCGGAAAGATCTCACACAAAAGTGACCTGATTTTTTATGAACCCCTCGGAAGTAAACGACACGTTTTGTGTTCTTGATTTTTCTTTTTTTTAAACTTTATCATTTCCTCTTGGCTGATGGCCCAACGTGTGGTGACATAATCCTCCTGATAATTTAGGCCAAATTTTCTTAATGTATCCTAGGACTTAACCCCAGGTTCAGAGACCACCTCGTTCGTTCACCTGACGCTTCTGAAGACTCCCTTACGGCAACATATGGGAGAACTAAACCATGGAACTGGGTAAAGGGTTCTCCTAAGGACGTTATGAAAAATTTGGCAGCTGTCTGCTTGTCAACTCTGCAGTTAATTCTGCTCTAATTATGGATAATCTATGAGATCTCAAACCTTGTATTGGTCGTAAAAACAACACTACGGTAATACACAAACATTTCAACATTGTTGACTGGATTAGATGCTATAATCAAAGATAGAATAATAATTAACTATTTCAGACACGCAGAATGTTCGGTCACATTTTAAAGTTAATTTAAAATATAAATGCCAACCAATGTCAACATGTGTCTCGAGGAATAAGTTTGTTTTCGATAAAATAAGAAGGAAGAGTGAATTTGTTCACGGTAAATCGCTGTTCCTCATCACGGCAGCTCTTCGAAAGCTCTCATCACGATTAATCGGGTTTAATACACAATTTATCGTCACAATTTGATTAGTTTAAGCTTCATCCGGAATTCTAAATATTTGGAACTTACACCACCCCTCTGCGTTCCAAGCTTGTTTGTTCAAAGAAAGGAAATTGCTACTGATCGTCGCTAAGTGCATGGTGACGTTAAAACATATCACGAAAAGACCTCGAAACTCACCACTTGAAGTCTTCACGCATGAAACGAAATTATGATGAATTGATTTAAAGCAAAGTTGATGACATACTTAGCTGTGAAACAATTTGACTCATGAGTCGTTCCTTGTGCTCATGTGGATGCGGCCTGCTTTGATTGTATTAAGACGTTATCATTTCTCGGTAATGCCGTTTTAAATTTAATATATTTGTTCGCGCGCGAACTTCTGCGAATGAACAGAAAGTGTTTCCAGCAACTATTGACTACACAGATTTACATTTCCTATTTCCAAGTTAAGATTTACTTATAAATACAACCAGATAGAGCATCAACATGTGTCAGTGCCCCCAAGATAAATAAGAAATATTTTTTTCCGACTGAGTAAAAATCAGCGAGCCACTATCTAAACCAATGGAAGTCGATAGCCGACCCTACCAGTTGTAGTAATTGGGTCCCTTCTACAATCACTATCTCAGTCTGTAATAAAACAGTTTTGTCGGAGAATACAATCACTCATACTGAATAACAAACCTAACTTTTTGTCGCGTAAAGTATATGAAACTAAGGTTAATCTTGAGCAGTCGAGAGAATGCGGAAAACAGAGGGCAATCAATTACTCACTTTCGTTGTGATAAGCTATTTATGCCTACAAAATTGAATAAATAAATAAATAAATAAATGACACAAACGAGAGAATCAATGATGGTGTATTTGCCATTGACATTTAATTACGTCACAAGCAACCACGACCAGTTCAAAGCTAAAACTGAACAAGTTGGTCATGATATACACAGAATAGTATTGACCGTGACAATCAGTAGAAAATAATTAGGCAAACATAACCGCTATCTTTTAAAAGATCAGTCGAGACCATGTGATCAAACGGAACAGTTGTCAATTCATATTTTATTGCAGATTTATTCAATGAACCGCTAACTGAAACAGTGCTCGGTTAACTTAACCGAGGTACACGATGAGCTATTAACTTTCACGCAACTTATGCACTGCAAGAGCGTGCGTTTCTATAATCAAACTTAGCATTAATCAGCGAAAAACTACAACGATTTTTCAATGATTCGCAGTCACTAGATTGAGTAGAAAGTAGAAAAGCCAACAGGATTGATGATTTCAACAGCTTGAGGAGTAACTTCAAGCGAGCACAGGAACTCCTCCCTCCTGTCCCTTTTCCTCACTCCGATCAAATCAGAAATTACTAAACCTCCTCATTGATAAAAAGAAACAGGAAGGTTAGGGCAAAGGTTCCAAAAAAGATTTATTGTAACCATGCAACCATTTTTTATATAATTCAGATCGTTTGCGGCTTCACTCTGCAAAGGGACCTTGCTACTCTCTCATTCCATTATTTCAGTTCAGCACTGTCACTACAACTGTGATTTTATTTTGCCATCCTGGGAGAAACTAGATGCAACTGACGGTTAAAGCCAAGCAAGGATTGTATTCAGAAAATAAACTACTGTGTGGCCGAAGTTACTCAAGCCAGTAATACTCGAGCCAAAAAATGAAGAAAGAAATATCACAATTATACTGACCCTCATTAAACATCATTATCATTTCAAAACAACAAAAGACGTTATGCTGCCATGCCATTTTGATCATAACTGTTTTTTAAGTCATGTCTTGACTTTGTTTTTCGATGCCAGAAAACGGAAGTATAAATCCGTCAAAAAATTTTTGCATTTAGCCAAGGTTTCCTCATTAATTCTATGATAACGAACCTGGACATAATCTTAAGTCCATACAGTGCAGCGGTTTTTTCCAACACCGTACTGTGATCATCCATCGAATCTTGTATATTTTGTGTGCTTTTTCTCCAAGGGCAAAATCCTCTCAAAGGAATTATATTCCAATCGGATTAGAATGTGACCTGGACCTGCAAGGCGTTCTCCTTCACTAAACGTTGAAGGAAGTAGTTTGTCGATAACTCTTTAGGCGAACCGTACGCCGTGGCCACCCTTGCATAAACCTCCCCGGCTTCATTGAATAGCAACACTGCATTAAGATTTGACGACCTAAAAGTCGTCTTGAACGTGAAGTTACCTGTGTGCGTGTCTTTCAACTATGTATAGCCTGTACTCTTGCATATGTTTTCGCGGAAAGAGCAGATTCTTGAAAAATCAGATTGAATGAATTGAAATAGGATTTAGCACATCACAACAAACTGTACTTTGTAATTGTTTGCGTCTAAATAAACAAAATAATTAACAGCGTCTTCATAGTGTTTCCCTCTCTCCTCTTGTTTATCGAAGGATATGATTTGTGATCGAACTGTGAACAGTTCAGAACACGTTAAATACCAACTTCTTATTATGTTAATTTCCCATAAACAAGGTAACTGCACGGCAATTATTTCCTACAACTGCTCAGTTAATTGAAAACACTGAGAATAAAAACTTAGCAAAACCGAGCGGGGAGATGCGTTTGTGTTGACACAGGGCAATACCCTTACTCATTGAATGAAAAAGAACAGGAATTACGCAGTTGCCACGTCTTTTAGTGAGTTTTAGTGTCTTTACTTTGGCTACTTTACAACTGTGAAGTCGTTTTCTTAAATTTAAGTTGCTTTTTTGGCTACGTTCAAGTTGATGGCATACTTCAGATTCTTTAGGAAAGGCTTAATTGAAGGGAGAGCAATCTAGATCTAATATCGGAAGATTGGAAGGGAAGACGGGGGGGGGGGGGGGGGGGGAGGGGGAGGGAGCAGGGGCTCACTCACCTTGAAGGACAACTACGTGCAAGCAGGTACCGTCTAAAACGCTTAACCAAGTCCAACCGTTGTGGTATAATTCGACATACCCCAGGTGTTTAAGCGTAACTAACAAAATAAGAAAGGTTTTTCATTTCAATGCACATTTTTTTCCTTAGTAATAGATGTTATGAAATGAAACTACATTTGATAAAAGCATGTTCCCTATGAGAAGGAATAGAACCCCCCCGGACAACACTTCCAGGTGACAACCTTTCCGTCAAAACTGCAGGGCTCGTCAATTACAAACTTGATTGGCCTCTTTTGCACTCTATAAACAACTTGTAAGTCGTAAACTAAACATTTCGGGTTTACTGTCTCCAAAGAGGACCAAACAGTTTTAAAGTCTGGTGTAAAATGAATCATAAAACTGTTGACTCAAATATTGCGTTTATGTGTTTTACAGGTCTTACACCTACAACCTTCGAAGTTATTTTATTTTGCTGAATGCGTGTGATGCCGTGACTTACTGATGGTTTCGTTAATCAGCTTACTGAACCAATCCCAGTTTTCCAAAGAAATCTTACTAACGTATTCCTAATGCAAAGTACAAACTAAATCAACTCTTTAGAAAGGAAACCTTTTGTATCTTCTGTTTACAAGAAAAACAATAAACGTTTAAAAATGCAGAGTAAACGGTTCCAAGTTTTGCAATGGTATTCGAAGGAACAACTTTGACCTTTTAATATCTCATTTCCAAGGATTTGCGTTTATTGAAAGCCGATGAAATCAAAAGTATCCGTAAATCAAGAACAAGTTTACCTGCCCACGAGCACGGCAGTTATTGCAGCTTTTAAAACGCGAAAAAGGTGAACCGAAACGAATTTTTACTGGTTGTTTTGATTTAGTTGTGTTCGATATTTCCGGGAACTGGCACAACATCTCTTCAGATGTTAAAAGTTGTGAAATTCCTTCGGCTTAAAATGTACTCACGTAATCATTAACTTGCCAGATCGTGTGTGGGCATGCGCCACATACTTTGTAGTCTTTCTATCATGATCTTTTTTCGTTATTGGTAGGTCACGATAAAGTGCCTTGCTTACTCTATCATTAGTTAAAGAATAACCTCCCAGGTCAATGCAAGATTCACAGGTGCTATATAACATTATGAGGTTCGAAGCAGTTACTTGGATAGAAGCAAAAGTTTCGTGCAATGCTACCATGTCGCGCATTAAGGTTATATTAGTTGGATTTGCCGGAAAATTTTTGGCGATTTCACGATAGCACGCAATACCCATCCATCGCGTGTTCAATCGCCCGTCGTAAGCTCTTCTCGTTCAATGACCAGCCTGTAATAATCAATCACTTAAGAAGGCTCATTAGTAAATAATCTCTTTAAATCCATGGGTAAACTAAGAATCGGCGAAACTTCTTGCCTCAACAAGAATGCATTATTTTCAATAATTTGAACACTTGAAGTTCATATTTCCTACCAAAATGTTTAAAAATTTGATGCGAAACGTGAACCGGATATTGGACCGAGCTCGTAACGAAGAAAATATCTTTCAGATGTCATCTCAGTAATCTTGACAATATCCCAAAAATGCAATACCTTAATCTTTTTATTAAAATTTAAGCTGTAGACTAAGTACCTATTACACCATTATTTGTTTAACGATGAAAACCTTAAAGTCTCGATACGAGGAATGATTGTCTCCACTCTCTACCTTAAAAAAAGCATATTTTAAGTTATTATACTATTTTTTTCATTTATTCGTTGACGAATTGACGTTTTAACTACGCGAGGACATCGCATGTTGCAATGCCCCTGTCAATCTCGCGTTATGATAAGCTAAGCTGAAATCGCTTTATGTCACTCTCATCCGACAGTCCGTATAAACATATAACGCTTATACTAATACTCCATAAGCATCATCCTTTCAAAAATAAGAATCCTATCTCCGCGAAATCGCAGTGTTATGAAAACAAGTTTCTGTTTATACATACGGTCCATTTCGCTGTTGTCCCAGGTTTAACATAATTACCTCTGCCCTGTAAACTGAATGTAGACTCCCTTAAAGTGGGAGTTTCTTCGCCCAGGGAAAAATCCATACATCAGGGAAAAATCAGTCTCGCAGCTGAAAAGCATGACTAGACAGGATTAAGGAATGCCGTAAAAAGAGAGATTTAGGCTTTCGAAATGAGCTCACGGGGCACTATACTTCCACAACTACACTAAACAAACAACCCATCACGCATATAATGCACATTGGAATTATGAATGACGGGTTTAATGTTAGTGTACTGACGAACGTGAGGCAGTCAAGCAAAGATCGAAGTCAAGGAAACTAGGCAGAGACTATAAGCGAAACTATAAAAAGGTACTTAACATTTTAAGTTAAATAGCGTTTACAATTTAAATTTAGCTACGTAAAGGAAATTGTACAAAACTTTACATTTTTTTAAATTTGCACTTTCTCAACATGCATAAATTCGACCTAAAATGAACTGAGAAAAGCAGGGAATCATACTATGAACCATTCAGTCTAAAGCAAACTTGACAACAATAGCCACAATATATTTTTTCCTTATAACTGCATTGGCGATGTGATTTCCTATTTTAAGCTTTTTACTGAGAATCCTTTCTGACATGAAAGCTGTCATGCATGATTTTATAACTTCTTACCAGGGTATGCCAGCAAAAAGGGAATATACTAAACGGGAGAATATCTTTTTAGTTTAATAATATTTTATTCCTCTCGTTGATGTGTAGTGTCTTTCCAGTGTAACAGTTATAAGGAGTCTGAGTCTCCAATGGTGCTTCCAAGCATTGTGTATAACGTTGCAGAGTGGAGTGAAAGAAATCTCACTGAAACTGCGTTAAACACGGACCTTTCGATGGATTCTTGTCAATTCACAAGTTTGGCAGTAATTAAACCAACTAAAGTCATCAAAATGCGGAACTTTTAAATTTGTATTTGTAGAAAAACATTGAGAAAAAAGACGGTAGATTTCAGCTTTCGTAGAATCCTGTTTCCTTTGCTAATAAAAAAAAAATTAAATTAAGAGAAAAGTCTACCAAAGAGTAATCTACAGATTTTTGAAGATTTCTTCAAAAAATGAAAAAAAAAAAAAAGCCAGAGGGGGCTCATGCAAGATCGAACTAGCTTGAAGAAAGATTTCAAGCCCCACGAGAATTTCATGAAACAAAAAATTAAATCAGAGAAACAAAGAAAGTATTCCCAAACAAGTGGCGTGGTCCTCAGCATAGCGTGACACAAAAGTGAGGATTATTCCAACATAAAAGTCCAAAAATAATGTAAAGCGATTTGGCAAAACGCAAGGAAGCCTAAGCGGGATAAACTGTGTTATGTTTGGCTGGGAACGGAAAAAGGTTTGTATATTGTGGTTAATGACGTGGCCTTACATTTTTAACGTTCTAGAGTGATTATTCAGGAGCCCAAAAAGAATCTACTCAATCGAGAACGCGTTCGATATATTAAAGAAATTCGGAACACATCTACCTTAAATTCTTGGCGTTTCATTTTTAAGAAAGCACTCTACCGACATTAGGGCATTTTCTTTGAACTGTTGTCACGGCAAAGTAAAGTCACCTGCAGTTATGCCAAATAAAATTGATTTCTGGACCGGCGCCTTTAACTTGCTATTCAGGCAGAAGACAATATACAACGGCAGAGGACACAAAAAAAAACTGCAAAGAACCTTCAAAGTCTTTATCAGAACAAGGCATTTGCTTCAAAGAGCTAAAAGATGCGACCGGATGATTAAACAAAAACACTTGTTTTGTTCGTTGAGACCCACCTATCTAGGAATATTAAATGGACACCACGGTATATAGACCAGCAGAACGGCCGAGTAAAATTAATGTAGAAAAAGATGGAGATAATTGTTGTAGTTTTCTTTTTCAACATTTTCAACGAAGGATTGAGCAATTTTTCAGTCAATGCGACATTTAGTTGAGTTCGCAATTGCGCCGTACAATTTCCGAAAGTTATATGAGATGTTGGCGCAATTATAAATAACAAAATCACAGACAAAATCGCCGAAAGGAAAAAAGTGATTACTTTTAAGGAGGACTCGCCAAAGCCTTTTCCGCCCTGTCACCGATCAATACGTTCTCATCCTATCTTATTCTGAATTTAAACAGTTAATAATCTTTTAATTATACATGCAACTTTTTCGTTTAGTATTAGAGTGGTAAGCGTAAGACATTCCGCGCGTCGTTTATCAGCAGATTGATCGTTGGGTCTGGTCTATCGTTTTAATCAAAAAAGAAAGCAACAGGATTATTGATAACTCGATGTATCGTTTGTAAATCCTTGCCTTGTGGGAATCGTCTGGCCTATTTTTCACGAAATAAAAAAAAACAAAAAACAAAACTGTTTTCGTCAGTTGGTACCATGTCACAGTGTAACAGGGTACATGCTTTCACCATGCTTTCTTAACTTACAAAATGATGCAGTATTTACTTTAAATGAATTGTATTATCAATACGTTTTCATCCAGGATGATCATAAAGTTTCCTATCTAATTAATCACCCTCTCCTTCGCTTAATTCATTAATAAAGAGCTTCTTCCAGGAGGTCCCCTACAGCGCAATATCGCAGGACGCAATCAATTAGTGTCAGAGCGAATGTCTTGAGCAAACTATGGACATTTCACATAAATCGAGCTGTGTACTTTATGTAATAACCCGGCTTAAGCAGTGTACTACATAGGATGGGCAATGAACATGGACAATTTGTTTAGCCCCACAGATGGTGTTTTGTCTTTGGAAATGATTGGAGTTTAGAGGGTAAATTAACCAAGTCTTCTTAGTCTTACCAATGGCTTTTTTCATATCGAGGATAAGGTGGATTACCTTTTAATAACCTTTCATTTATCAAAACGAGTCACTGTAGAATGCAATACAATGAAAGGAAAAGACTAAGCCCTAAAACACCGCCGCCACTCCAAAAAACAAGGTGTGTACACTTCTTCAATCGAAAACTGAAAAACAAGTCAAATAGAACATGACGGAACTCAAAAACTTAAGTGCTGATCAAGGAGGTGGTAAGCATGCGGAACAAAACGTATTTCCCGTAAAGTACGAATATTTTCAGTCGTTTGGGATTCAAATCAACGTACATAGGATTTCCAGGACTGCCGACTATTGGCGACTAAGGAGTTTATCCCGAAAGACAGATTGAGGAAATCGTCTAACGATTTAAAGTTTGCACGTTACGAGTAGGTCTTCTTGTTCTTTCCCCGCTTTCAACCACTTGCAGATGAAGGGTGGATTATTTACATTCCTGTTTTTAAACCTGTTTGTGATACAAGCAAAAGAAAGAAGTCCCAAACAGGGTGTACATAACGGGTTGAGACAAAGTACTGTATTTGACGATAGTTCAACAATAAGGAGAGCATGAAGGATGGCAACCAACAAGAAAACTATTCCTGTACTGCACCCTACAATTAAATGGTTTGAACAGATCTTAGTTACTAATATATAGAAACAACTGTTTGCAGGCAACTGAAGGAAGAGCACGCAAGTGATCCCGATATCTGTACTATCTGAAAAGGGAAATAAAACCTCTGACATGGAATCTGCCGGTCTAAGCTCATCATCATTTTCCATCGATAACATTCTGAAACCAGACAAATGCGATTCGTCACAGGAACCTCGCTCAGCAGATAGAGCACTAACGCTGGCTGAGCGCCTAGCTGGTAAGTACTGTCTAATGCTTTACATGCACGGCCACCCAATCAGCCGAATATTTATAGTGACTGACAGAACAGAGAAAAGGGTTTTATCAAAATAGAACCGTTGATTTATTTCATCACTGTTCTTCAGTAGATGTAATCTTCTGCCAATTGATAGGATAAAGACAAAAGAAAAACTTCAAAAAAAGGCCTTCAGTATCCTAGAATTGAACGGTTATATTGTAAACTCGGTAGGGCAAACTGCCTGTTTCTTACCTACGGTGTTCCAACTTTTACAGAAGCAAGGAGCGATTCCTGGAGAGTACAACAAATTATGTAAACAACCGGCGGATTTAGTAAATCAAAACATGGAGAACCTTTCTCCAAAGCCCCGAACGGGCCTTTTTCCGGCAGCATTACTTTTCTATGTATCTTTTAAAAAATGCGTTTCTAAAAGCAAGAAATCAATCTTTCCATCACTTTGGTCTTTCTTGGAATCTTAAAAACAGGTCTTAAAAATGAGAGGATAGCAGCCATGGTGTTTTGGGATTTCCTAAAAATGGGATCTTGAATCATTTCGCTATGAACATTGTAGACGGGAATAGAAAGAACAATTGGCTTTCAAGAATTCGTTCATCTTTTTAGGTCAGTAAATCTAATATTTCCCTTTCTAGACATAATACTGGAAGTGCATTACGGATCATCGCGAGGTAAACATCGAAGAACACGCACTGCTTTTACCCATCAGCAGCTACAAATACTTGAAAATACCTTCTCCAAGACGCATTATCCCGATGTTGTTATGAGGGAACAGCTGGCTGTTTATATTAATATTCCAGAGTCAAGAATACAGGTAAATTAAACATTGAGGTTATTGATCGTGACAAAGAAGTTACCGAGATATCACTGCTTTTTGTTAATTTAATTGTTTCCGTACTCAAGCACGGAATAATAATAATAATAATAATAATAATAATAATAATAATAATAATAATAAAAGTGAACAAAAACCTATCTGTACCAGGATATGCTACCAAACGACTTTTCTACAACGTGAAAAATGAATGCTATTGATAAGGGTTGTGTTCTTTGTTCGTCTGCCCAGCGAATTCACGTCCAAAAACTTAAGCAAATTTTGAATTTGGCTCTAAGCATCAAGCACCTATAACTTTTCAACAACTTAGACGGGTTTATTTTATGATTTGATGGGCTACACGGGACTAAAATTTAAGATAAATCTACAGGAATACGATGAAGAAGGAAGAAGGGGTAGAAAAAAACTGGATAGATATGTTGCAAAAACGATTTTTAAATCACCATGCGAAGTTGCCGGATAAAGTCTGAATTCTTTTTCAAAAATCATAATTGTTTTTTCATATATAAACAACCAGGAAGCACTGAACGAAAATGGCTCCGTAAACGTTTGGACAGTCACGCGCCATTACCGTCAATTTTCAAATGTCCTTGGAAGAAAGGAAACCGTTTGCAATATTGTTACAGATATATTTAAAATTTATAATTTGTCAGGTTCCAATGCATTTTCAAAGCAATTGATTTACATCGAAGTAAGTTGGGTCCAGTATCGTGATCCACACTTAAACAAGTCAAGTCTAATTACAATATTAAATTTTAGGTGTGGTTCAAAAATCGCAGAGCAAAATACAGAAAGCAAATGAAAGATGGCGAAGAATTAACAACTGGGAATGAAATCGAAACTAAAGCGCTGGAGCGTCATTTTGGAAGCCATGAAGCTCCTTGGAACCCTCAGCACTTTTATTCAGGAAGTGGTCTTTCTTTTGGCCCGGGAAATGCTGTTACAGCGCAAAGCAACTTTGCGCAATATTCCTGGTCTACCGTTCCGTTGTATACTTCAAGTCCATGTGCATGCGTGCCTTCGTGCTCTGAAAATGCTAGGTCTTGGTCTGCTTGTTCAGTGTGTTATGAAAACTCAGACAGAAAAAAACACTTAAAATGATTTACTTACTATGGTTGACTCAGAGGTATGGATATGTGTACAGATTTCACGAATTAGTGGACTTTGCTAAAGTACTGGCTCAATTAGAACTGTAAATTCTTTCCACCATAGAGATAACAATAAAGATTATGAGAACTTAAAATAAGAGCCCAGGGGGTATGCTTTTCGCATTTCACCGCAATCCCTTATTTCCTTCTAGTCTTCTCATATTCCACTTTACCACACCCATTCTATCGTTTTCTTTCGAGAACTTCGGGAAAACGATAACATGATGCTAGTCAGAATATCAAGATGTATGAGACATACTTAGTGGAAGTCGATGTAATCGATGTAAATAAAGTCATGTATGCATGTGTTTTATTTCTAGAAGCCCAATTGATTATTGACATCACTTTACATATTGTTCTAAAATATTGGTATTAAGTTTGGATGTGGGATCAGGAGCGAAAACTAGATTCGCAACGGACTGAAGGTTTTTCTGTCTTAGTAATTTTTCACATGACTCAGTGGAATGGGCCCTGTGCATGATAGTGATCACATGGTACAAAAACTGCCATACTGGAAGGCAAATTGCCACTGGGAAACCTAAAACAAAGAAAATTTAGATTAACTCGCTTTGTTTTATATGTCCCAGTACGCAATTTGCGTTCCAGTATGGCGGTTTTTCTACCATGTGATCACTATCCTCCAAAGGACCCATTAAAGGAATATAGAAGCCGGGAACATATGGCTCGTATGTTTTAATCTAGTCGTGAAGAGAAACAAATTGCGCGTTTGTCAGACAAACCGCCATAAAAACAACAGGATGCCCATGTATTACAAGGATGCCCATGTATTGGCATCCTTATTCGATTAGAAATATAAATACACGCTGTGGGATATTGACGAATTAGCATTCAGGCGAACTGCCTCGCAGGTTGCCAGTTTGAAAGAAATGGTTGGGCTTACCACAGAATACTGCATGATTTGTTATACGGTTGTACGTAAATCGATGAATAAAAATGTTCAAAACGAGTCTAATGAAAACAAGTAGTTGTAAATATTTAGTTTTTGAGAAAAAAAAACTAAGCAAGCTGAGTGAATTGCGTTAATTATATAAACTCCAGGGCCCGGTTGCTCGGAAGCTGATTAACTTAACCCAGGATTAGCGTAAACCTTTGTTTCACGTTTTCAACTTTTTGGTGAAAGTTTCTTTTGCTTGTTTTTGCCTTTCAAGATTGACTTCTTCTAATGAAAAGTTTTGCCGAAAATCAGCGTTGAACAGCATTTGGGAGGAGAGAAATAAACTCCATGGTTAATTGTTAATCTGGGATTAGCGTTAATCGGCTTTTGAACAACCGGGCCCAGGTCCAATGGGCCCGTTGAAGAAGGAAAATGTGTACTCGGTATTCCAATACGCGTTCCGCGTACGCGTTTCTATTCTCATTACCTGAATGGGTATAATCAATATTGACAATACTTGTAACAGGGCTGTAACGGTTTAGGAATGACTCAGTCTTCCAGCTTTATCTTACGGACGTCTAGTTTTCGGATTACAGATAAGAAAGATGGCCGATAGCGCGGGGGATTACCTTAAAGTATCTCAGAGGCTGCGAACGAGACGATTAGGCGATGCGTTGGGGGCATTTAAATTGTTCCAGTCAATTCCGGTCTTCCACTGAAGTAAACAAACTTAGCAGTGCTAACATAGACGACAGGACATCTAGTAATAAAGTGAACTGATTGAGACAGGTAAACAGTGTGATGCGTTTGATAGCTGAACTACAGGTGTAGCTCGGAAAATTGAAGGATCGCTATCAACTTATTTAAGATCATTTTGTACAGGACGATACCAAGGGAGGTGGACATGTTTAAAACATCTAAACTGGGAGGAAACAGTTTCAAATAAATTCCCGAACTATTGATTGGATCTTTAATATGGAGCAATTAGAAATACCCCGGTAACATAGTCACTGTATCAAAGGTTATCTTAGTCATAACGTATTGCCGGTAAGAAATTAAAACAAACAACTAGAAGTCTACGAGTCTGTATATCATAAATATTTGTAAAACCCCTTCTTGGTGAAAGTACATTGATTTGATTACTAAATGGCACGGCTCTCTTGTATCACTGTAAGGTACCATAATTCTGTGATTGTCGCACCTGGTTATGTTGTAAAATCCGGCCTCAGGTTGGATCCGTTTTTACCTAGGTTAAATTGTTGATCCTTATTTTACCTAGGTTGAATATGAACTCTACCTAGTTAAAGCAGCTATCAACTCCCCGAAAAGGACCCAAAACACTTATGCCTGCTCTCAAGCTCTATCTTAACGCATCTCAACACAACTTCTTATAGTTTCGCATCATGCTATCGGTTTCTATAATCATACACTTACCCATTCAGTCTCAACATTACAACATCATGAGTAAGGGAATACAGAACTGTACTATACACTTATCGGTACTCGAACGCGGACCCTCTAGATCTCTATAGTCCTGTGTCTTTACTACTATACACTACAACTACGAACATGCTCAACCTAGCACAGTTCCTTTTATTATTTACTTTTGTATAAAACATGTTTAAAACATCAACACTATCCATGTACGATTGCTAACCCTAACCCTAACCCCAACTGAATATTTCTCTAGCCTTAATTTACGCTCCAAAAAAGTTTCTTCTATATATAATATACCTGACCTGCTAATCGCCCTTTCTCGCAGTCGGAGACTGAATTACTAAGGGCGCAGCTCACGGAGGTCAGACCGAAGGAGTTGTGCAGCCGACTAGACGCTCGGCCCCTGAACACGACCCATTTTGATGAGGGAGGAAAACCGGAGTACCCGGAGAAAAACTCTCGGAGTCAGATTGAGATCGACTGAAACTCTGGCCTCGCTCTCTGCTGTTTCCCCTGAATAAGCCATGTCTATAAACCACTAATGGAACGAAACAGCCATGCATGAGTCAAAAGGGACCTTGCAACATGTAGATGTAAGTGAATAACGGTATCATTGTTTGCGCAACCAGGCTGGATAGAGGCGCACTGACTAAACAAAAAATCCTCGAAATAGCCTCGTTTAAAGTATGTAAAAATGTGCTCATCTCATCATCTATAGTGGCAACGCCAGAACCCGAAGAGAGAGTACGGAACAAGGCGTAGACCTAACGTTTTCTATAAATGCTTGGTCACTAGTCATGCCAGTTAGACTTGTCTTCCTTCCCTCCCTACATTTTTGGTTTATTCTTTGCGCTAACTCTTAAGTGTGATAAAAACTGACTGTAAACATAAAGTTTAAGGACGTTCGCGCTAATTGTTTGTGCGCAACGTTACTGCGCAGGTAACGCGACGGTAACATGTCACGCATTACTTCAAGCATTAGTGAAAACCTTTGCAAAAACCGTGGACGATAAGTCTTGCACAACGTTGGATCAGAGAAGATCGTGATCAGTCAAAATTGATTATAATATATTTATGAACGTCAAGTAGACTACTGCACGACTGATATTCACGGTGTTTTATCAGTGGTGCAATAGACCCTTCCACGGTTTTTGACCGCCATCTTGGCTGAGGGGCAAACACGGCTAAATTTACAGTAAATGCATGGGATTTTGGCCGACTTTGAACCGCTGTAGCGCCGCTAAAAAGAGACAGATTTCCAACTTTGCTACTACTTTAAATAGTTTTATTGATATCATTCATTCAACAGAAAATAAGGCCATTAAGGAAGGTATGACGTCCGTAATTCGAATTAACAAATCGAAAGTGGTTCAGCGTTGTTGACCATTGTGACGACGAATATCGTTGTCGATAATGGTACAGACAACGCTGAACCACATTCGATTTGTTTTTTGTCACAATATTTAACGCAAAAGAAAGTTTTTTCATTTCAGAGCGTGACCAAAATCATGACATAAAGAAAGAGCAAGCGTTGTCTATAACTTTCTTGCAATATGATTGGTTTATTTCCCAAAATGAGCGTTCCTGATTGGCTATTACATTGCGTGACAAATTGACCCGAGCATGACAACGGCAAATTAGCCAATCAGATTGCGAGATTACAAGCAATTGTGGTAAGATAATAAATCTTCTCATGTTGCATCTTAAAATTCGTTTACGGTCGTTGTAGCCTGAATCTGTTCTTTATATTTCATGAAAATAATCTCAGTATAAATGTCTTTTAAAAGACACTATCACTGTGGAAATCCGGCGGCGCTACAGCTGTTCAAAGTCGGCTAAAACCCCATAGATTTACTGTAAATTTAGCCGTGTTTGCCCCTAACCAAGATGGCGCCAAAAACCGTGGAAGGGTCTATAGTCTACTTGACTTTCATAAATCAGTATTTTTCAAGCATTAGTTAAAATAACATGGCGACAAAAACGCCGGGGAAAAAACTCCAGACCGGCCAAAGAATGGCAAATTTATTTCCAAGTCATCATGAAACGTTAAAGAGAAGTGAGCGGAAGGGTGGAAAAGCTCTGGAAAAAGGAGCTGATCGAGTAGTGGCCGAAAGTTTGGAAAACTCGATGACGAAACCGTTGCGTAAATTTAATAGGGCTGTTAATGTTTGTATTACCCTACGAACTTTAGTTCAAAATGAATGCATAATTTTGAAGTTTTTTTGCTTTACTTTCATGAAAATAGAGCAGAATTGTATTTTCTTAGTCGTCCACTTAAACAGTGCGGACCTACGAGGAAACACCAAGCGATTAAATTTCAAAAAACCACACTCTAGAAGATGAGCATGACGGCAATGGAGAGATATGATACAAAACACTAACCAAATGAAGATGAAGCCTGCTTGAAACTTCGTTGCTATGCTCTAGAAGGTTTTTTTTTTTTTTAAATAAAAGCCTTTCATCCCTTCAACGATTTATCCTGTCTTGGGTTCCAGTCCTTCCCCGACAGGTCTCGTAAAAACGTGGCAAACAAAATTTTCCAAGAGCTTTGCAACATCGATTTTACTCGTTTAGATCATCGGTGACCCCTATTATTATTATTATTATTATTATTATTATTATTATTATTATTATTATTATTATTATTATTATGGAGAGATATGATACAAAACACTAACCAAATGAAGATGAAGCCTGCTTGAAACTTCGTTGCTATGCTCTAGAAGGAGAGAACTATGCCACCACCGTCTCTTGGATACGTTCTAAAGTCTCCTTTGCCATCCTTAGGTCGGCTCTACTCTGTCTTAGAGGGTCAAGAACAGCTAAAAGAACAATTAGAAGTAATGTTCAAGAAGCGGACTTTGAATTAGATAGATGCCTTGCGAAAATCTAGGTTCTATAACTTTTATATATACATTTTTATTATTACTGGGAATAGTTTCTTAGATTTGTGATTGTTTTATATACTTATAGATATATTTTTAAACAGTTTTATTCGAATTAAAAATAAAGTTATTTATATTAATACTAATAATAACAATAACATGTGCATATATATTTTTGTTTTTTTGTAAAAAAAAAAATATTATTATTATTATTTATTATTTTTAAAATCATGAATTAGTTACTTTACTTACTATCTACAAAATATGATGAAATGAAAAAAGAGCACACTGTAAGAAGTTATCTCCTTTAAAAAGTTTCTTTCCATGGTGCCATCGAATTCCGGAAGTGGTTGCAACTGGGAGCACTTACGAAAACGTCCTTTCACGATGGACTCTACTGTTTACGACATCCCTAGCGGCATGCAATTATCTAAAACCCCACTCCTAAAAACCTATGCACGGAAACCTTCACTCTAACAGTTCATTTTTATGATTTTCGATGGATGAGCAGATGAGACTACATCTCGTTATGATGACCGATTTATCGAAATTAAGGCATTTTCCACTGCCATTTTCTCCAAAACAAAGTCGGTGACCCCCAAATTCTTTTTCATTTTTGGAGTAAATACTTTATGACCTAACTCTGGGCGAGATATGAAGAAAATTTCACCGTAGGAAGATTTTGGCGCGAACGTCCTTAAAGAAGGAAAAATTAATAAACGCACACATCACACACGAATAGGGTGTGGCTCCCATTTTGTTTCTTTATCACCAGAATTGCAGTTCTCTCTCGAAGGAAAAGTTTATCATATCCACCATTTTGGATCTCTGACTTGTCAGAGAGGCTTCCCAGCTGCACGAATACCGTACCATCAAAATCCTAAATCAACAAGTCAATGAACGTGGTTAACAGTGGAGTCGCTGAATTGAACCCTGGCCCGACAACCTCCCCCGTTTGCAAAAACACGAATTGCTGGTAACCATAGTGAACGAAGATATGATTATTGCGAACATAAAACTGTGGTCGAGGAAGACTCACTGAATACAAACGAGTCCAGTGCAAGGGTTTTCTAGTGATATAACACAGGGTGGTTCAGAGAGTGAAGTCGCTGAATTAAACCCTGGGGCCCGTTTCTCGAAAGTGCCGAAACTTTACGGGCCATTTTCGGGAGTCACTATTCCCTCTGTATCTCAAGAACGGAGAGGATTTGAGTCGTCAAACTATACCGTCAGTTTGCTCTTTGTTACGTTGAAAACATGTTAAAAGATCGGCGTTCCTGAACAAGCGGTTGGCAGCTTTACAAATGACTTTTCGGCCCCGAAAAGTTTTCGGGAATTTCGAGAAAGGGGCTCCTGGCCCGACAACCGCCCCCTTTGCTAAAAAACCAATTTATCACAATGATGGTGCACGAAGGTATGATTATTAAATAAGACTGTGGTCAAGTAAAACTCATGCAGTGAATACAAACGACGTCATGCAGTGATGGTTTCTTTTGTGATATAACACAGGGTGGTTCATGAAAACTTGTGTACGTTGGAGTGCAAAGGTAAAAATGCCAAATATCGTCAACCAAGTAGACAGTGATGGAAAACGATTAATACCATTAACGGAAGAGACTCTCAGCTCCCTTTTCGCCACTGATTTAAGTGTGAGCAAGTAGAGAAATGCACCTTAAAAGAATGTAAGTTCTGAAAACTGGCAGGAATGTTACTCCACTAGAGTGGCGGTAGTAGTGACTCTTGTCATTTTCTGTAGCTAAAGGCATTTCATGAGTGTCGACGACTTCAGTTATTTACTAGCCTGCAGCCTAAAATGGCGCGAGTAAGCCTCTCGTTTCATTTCTCGCGCGGCCAAAACCGAGCACGGAAACGCTTGCTACGCAGGCTAGTTATTTACTGTTTTATTCTTGCGTGCATGAAAATCTTCTGTAAGTTTTGATTTGTATGTGCATAAAAGGACGAAGAGGTCAAGATTACGGAGTAAAAAACAACGCAAACTGAAGCTTTGAAGGGTGCTTTAACGTAGCTCTCAAATATTTAGAATTGATCATTAACAAATAGGCCTTCTAAGTTTAAATACTTGAAAAATGTATCTGGTTAAAACATAAATGGCAGTAAAAATCTTTTAAAGGCAGTTAAAGTTTTTGTGTAGATAACGTCACTTCGGTGAGAAGTCGATAACAGTGTCAATATACAGTTTTGTGACTCTTGCTCATAGGGAGGCTTGTCCATGGAGCAATGCATTATGGTAAAAAGCCAGTAACGCCTTAAAACATCAACACTTTGCATAGATGTTTCTTCCGTTTCTTATATAATGATTTTGTTTCTGCGCGTTCGCTTAGCTCGCTCCGCAGCAATTAGCTTCGTTGATTTCCCCCGTTGGTGAGAGTAATGCACTGTACATATACATAACTAGTACTAGTACGTATACCATAGTGTGTCTAAACACCGATAAGAGATTGCTCTTGTTTACATTCAAGTTGAGTTTTTACAGCTCAAATTGCCATCGAAGTTACATCGAATAACCTGCAATTTCCTCCACTAATTAAATTACAATCAATCAAAATTTGTATGATGAGTGGTCTGGATGGGTGGGCAATTTCCTTTGCACATTAAAACGATACTTGTGCATCAATGACAAAATCCCCTAGTTCATTGTTGCTCGGCAATAAACTCAAAACAGAAACTCCTGTTTAATCTCCTGTAAGTGGTGCCTTAGTATCTTTATTAGACAGTGCATAATTTTTTCTTGCAATATTAACGTTACTCATTAGTGTGTAACCTATCTGACTTCAACAGTTAAATTTGCTGATACAGAGGATAACTAATTGAGCAAACACTTTCCTGCCAATATCAGGTTTAACAGATCAAGACCACAACGCGGCATAAAAATTTCATCACTTCTGCGGATGAGCCCTTAGTTGTAATTCTAGGTAACGTATGAAATGGCCATGAAACGAAGCCGCTTAGTAACGTCGCAAAGATAAAAATAAAGAGCCAGAAAAGGAAAAAAAGTTTACGAGCTTATTAAATGAAAGGAAATCCTTTGACCTTAGAATGTTTGTTTTTCTCAAAAACAACACTCCCAAGGCGGCATTGATACCAAATACCATGCTTGAAGGAACTGCTGTGTTAAATTTACCTAAAAGGGACCAATAGATAACATTCCTAGGTCTTGCCTCTGTTCCTTATCACTGGGAGCAGATGTGGCAATGTTCGATATATTAAAATTTAGCTTGATAGTGAGGCAATGAGGACAAAGACAAAGGAAAGTGGATGATATGTAAATATTTTTCACTCTCATTCCAACGTCTTTCTATTGTTTTTGTCCTCACTGCCTGACTATCAAGCTGAATATTTGATATTTCGAAAATGGCCTATTGCTAAATCAAAGTGCAGTGAATAAAGCGCAAGTGACAATTATATTTTGTTCACTTCGATACTTTTGTTCCTTTCCAACGATCAAAAAACGGGGAATCGATTTCGCAGTTTGAAAAAATGTGAAAGATATTACATGCAGGATAGTTCGAAAAAGAGAGCAACGTAGAATTCCAACATAGAATTCCAACCTAGAAAAATTATCTTTGCCCAACCTAATTAGTTCCCTTTGCTTCAACGTAAGAGAGCGGTCACAGCTCTTCTGACACACCCTGTTTAGAAACCCGGGGCGGTTGTTTGTTATAACAATGACTAACGAAATCGGAGGACAAAAAATGCCTTTGATCAATATCTGGATCCATGCAAAGTCAGAGTGTTTTGTATTTTACTTGGCGTTCCAACGAATGAGACAACTTTCAGATGTTAAGTTTGACTTTCATCATTTTTAAGTCATTCCCCACATATTTAGATTTCAACGGTACGGATACTAATCTTTGCTACAAACAAATTTGGGTAACATTTGCATTGGGCACCTAAACAAAGCAAATGGAGTTACGCTTATCAGCATCAACTAGCTACTTTTTAAATCACGAACGGCATCGCATTGTTGACAGTAATTAAATTAAATTGTCATCAGTAGTCAAAGACTCATTCATCAGGGTGAAGAGAAGTATTAGTTAGATCCGAAATGAAAATGTTCGGTTGCTTTACTTTTACAAGCAAGGATGAATGATTATTGGCGAAGACATTTTGCCCTTGATTCCTCTTCATATGTTGACGAATACGTATCTTTTCGGTCTTATTCTTGAAAAGACAGACTGAAATGTTGAATCACGGTTTGGTATCTAAAGTCCAATTTATCACAGTGACAAACTGAAGAGGTAATACAGCAAAAAATTACGTTAGGCTCCTTAAAGACAATTAAGAAGCTTGTATATTGATATTTAGCTCAAACAGTTGATTCACACCTTGCATGCAATGAATCTCAGTTGCATCACAAACAATAAGCCCTGTGAACAGAGCCTCGTGATCAAAACTAGTCAAAGTAAACTTGTCACTGAGCAACCGTAAGCGCATTTGTCCAGTCGTGCTGTTGTAAATTACAACAAAAAAACATCAATTAATCCGAACAATATTTCTCGAGCTTAACTTCATTGATTGTGTCAGCAATAGGAAGAAAAATGCGATTGATCCGCCAATCTCACAAGAAAATGGTGTGGGTCAAACCGTTTGTGGTTAGGAGATTGGGTGACAGATTTACATCAGATAAAAAGAAAGGCGGATCCAGGGATGTGCTTGAAACGAAAAATGGAATTCTAACACTCGAAACAGTTGCGGTACTGTAGCGTGTGGACGGAGAAAATAACCGACAAATGACGGAAATAGGACGGATGGAAACTGTCTTACTTCTATTCTAAACCAAGTCATGCAAGTGTAAGATAGATGCAGATACCAGATGTTCGTATCGGTACGTGGCACATTCATTTCGTAGTCAAACTGACTACCAAGTCTCTTTGAGGTGCATTTAGCTCGAAAGCAAAACAAAAACACAGAATGAGCCAAAAAGCCACTCCCGATCCAAGTATAGAGCTGGAAAAACAAAAAACCACGAAATGCAATGCTTCTTCTTTCATGATGGAGAATTTGTTGAAGCCTGACAGCAAGAACGGACGGCAAGCCGCATCGTGCCCCAAGGAACCGCCTGCCAAGATAAAAGCTCTCTCTGTAGCAGCAAAGCTTGCAGGTTTGACTTGTATTAGTAATTTTCAGATTTGTTTTATGCCAACGACACAAACTGTTATGGTATGTCTACACAAGACCGAAAAACCTTCAATGGACTATACGTAGTGCCTTTGGCTCTTTGTAGAAAGATGTAGCCCCTGACTAACAAATTGTTAAACAAAGGGGAATTATACTGATACTGAAGTCTAGTTTTTGAAACGAAGCGAGCAACTTGGATATAAAATAAGTGCGCGGTCTCATTTCTCTTCCAGGGGTGCATTCCATGCCCATTCGTTTACTTCGCTTATGCCATAAATACCCCCGGAATATCTCTATACCATTAGGAATTTCTAGTCTTAACCCACAATAGAAACATCTTACCAATGACAACGCGTTTCACATAACAATTTCAATGGAAATAAAAGTAATTGCTATTTAGCGAAATGCAGGGTCTGCCTCCTGTTAATTTTGTTGAGGAGTTCTTCCTTCCAAAGAACGCTAGTGAAGAATAACGAAGTAAACGTCGATGAGCATTGCCTAAAACTGAAATAGTGAAGTCAAATATTTTGGTCAAAGACATCGGGAAACTTTCAGATCCAGCTATATTCAATTTGTTTTCTGAATGCATTTTGCCTTGCATGGTAAATTACGGAACCACTGCAAAGTATCGGATTGTTTTCGTCCTAAACGAAACACGCAATATGAAATTTACTTAGTAAAGAGAGAGACGTTTTTTTAGTAAAGCTTCAAATAAGAGTTACAAAGTAGTAAGATCATCGATGGAGAAGAAAAAGTAAAAGCTGTTCTTGTTCTTGGTTTGTAATACACAGCCTAAGATATCCCTTTTCAGGACTACCATCTTTTAAACAGGATTGCAAGATTTTGATAAAAGAAAAAGAAACCCGAAAGGATGTGCTGCTGCATTTTTCCTGACTTGTATAATCAAATGTCAATTGCGCGCTCCACAACATAAACCATTTTATACCTCCCAGTAAGATAAATTAAATTGTAATCCGTCAATTGACAAAACAACGGAACTGTTTAGGGATTGTCAAAAGATGAAGGTGAAGCGCGCAACACAGAAGTTGAGAGCACGTAAAGGCTTCATTCAGTGTGAAATTGATAATTTTAACCGTTAGGAAGCATAGCAGCGCATGATTGGAATTTATTCATTCAGAATCCTCGAAGACAATAATGAATAACTAAGGAAATGGACTAGCGCATCATTCACTTCAATCAATGCTATGGTCGGAGAGTTCTACGAGTACAAACCTTCCAAAAATCCGATTAAACACGTACTACATGTACAAACTGAACTAAGGTCACACAAATTAAAATTGGAGTATACGGTTATCAGAACAGAACCACCGGTACCAGGACTAAAAGAGAGAGTTTTTGAACGAATGATAAAGATTATTCCGCAGCGATTAAGACGTTTCCACGTACAAACAGACGAGAATTAAAACCTTGCAGAGTTTTCGGTTCGTTTTAGTCTGAGAGGAACAGGTCGCCATATTTGATCAACAAGAACGCGAACGCAAGTCATCCTCTATTTCAGATCAAAACGAGGCAGATGATACTAGCGATTTCACACCACGTATAGGATAATAGGTTTTTTTTTTTTTGCAAAAAACGACAAGTATTCGGAATTCCTCAATGCATTAACCAACAGCAGCATCAACACAGTTAACCAAGGAGGGAGCTAGGGCGTATGTATCAACAAAGAAACGATTTCAGGATAACCTCCCATTCAGTAAATTCTAGTAACCTTACGATTAACTCATTTGGTGTATCGAGAAAGAGCTTTGGTAAGTTGTTGCAAATGTAATAGACAAATAGACAAAAACGGTAAGGTAATAAGAAGAAAAGAGATATAACATTTGAGGACTTTGATAACGACACGTCGGACAGTTCAAGTTAACTATTGAAGGCAGATATCTGTGTTTTGTTAAAAATCAAACATGTTCTTTCCAAAGCGATTGGTTGTTTGTTACACTTCAGTTGACTGGGAACATACAATTAGTTTTAAAGGATTTGAAGTATACAGAAATGGACAAAGTATCACTGAAACACCAACCGAGGAAATTTTGAAATTTACAACATCGACCAGAATACTAAAATACGATATTTAATAACCGTTCAATGTCATGTTTCAGATATTATATTGGAAGCCCGTTATGGCTGTTCCAGTAATTCACAGTATCGACGCACACGCACTTCGTTCAACCGCCGTCAGCTACAAGTACTTGAGAATACGTTTTCGAAGACTCATTACCCAGACGTTGCTTTGAGAGAGGAATTGGCAACCTTTACAAATCTCCCAGAGTCGAAAATACAGGTTTGATGCAATGCTTTGCTTGACTGTTAATAATACATGATTTGCTAAAGAAATCTAGCTACTTTGAAGTCTACTTTGTTATATCCCTTGTATTCCTTTATTTTAAGTGGCATGCAAACCCACAGTTTCCTTAGTATCATGACCCATCGACATTGTTTGTAATTCTATATACATCCTTTCCTCCGTTGTATAATTAAACTCGGTAGGGTGTTTTCCTGCGGTTTATTTAAGAAAATCTACCCAGTTATTTAAAACATTGCCATCGTTCCGTTTTTTTGTAGATTTGGTTCAAGAATAGAAGAGCAAAGTTCCGACGAAATAAGACGAGTTGCAATTCATGCACGTCACTTCCGGTATACCACTCGCCATACCAAGTTTTTCAAGAACAATCTTCGTTAGCAATACCTCAGTATAACCTGTCTTCAAACGATAAGAGACCGGTGTACGGAATGAACCTTTGCGGGCGCTTGTCAGAAGCCAGTTGCACTGGTTGCAATCATCAACTAGGTGACATCAATATTCCTCCTTCTTATGGCGTTCATATATAAGTCAACATGAATATTGGGATTTGATCGTGTTTATTCTGAAAAGATGAAAATACTTCCTTCTTTCAAGATATTTCTGAATCTCAGCTACCGCTGTGAGCCTGTGAGAATCAGATGAAATTCACATATAGTTGATTTTACTCTATTGAACCAAACATTACAGGAACGCACAATTGTTCTTTTTTTATTGCTTAATTATTGATTAATTAATTATTAATTAATTTTCTTGTTTAATATATCCTACAGATTAAAACTTTACATTTTGTGAATGTATCAAGCAGTCTACTAAGAAGGTCCGTCAAAAGACTACATTATAGACAAAATATCCCCTTTAACTTGATTCTTTCAGAGGAATATAGTTCCTCAAGGATAAAGCAGCTGAACACAGAAAGCTCTCACGCTATAGTATTTCATTTTATATTTTAATTAAGTTCACACTTAATGAGTTTTGCTCTAGCCTTTAATTAAGGTGAGGAGAAGTGTCTTCAGTCTTCACTAGGCATTTACTGGAGGTTTTTCAGTACTTGGCTAATGTGTTTATACTTCCTAGAGCAAGTAACTAAGCGTGCAGCTCTATTCTGGACATACTACATGTAGTTTCTGTATGATGCGCTAAGGAAGACCAAATAACTGACAATTGCCATTGTTAAGTCTTAACGAAACAACTGCATGAACCACAGTTTCAACTGTATGACGAAGTAGATACTTTCTAACTTTCCCGATGTTTTACTTGCACATACAATTACTAATAGTTTGATGCTCCATATCAAGGTTATGATCAAACACAAACCCAATATTTCTTGCATGTTTTGGATGGTACAACGATATCAACGTTAATAAACCCACAATTTAGGCGGCATTTGGCTATACTTTGAGTCATCATCATCATCATTATCTGCAGTCGGTCGTGTACGACAATAGGGAGCTTACGAAACGAGGACGACGATGGCTACGAGGACTTCATTTAAAAATATAAGTTCGCGTTATTCATATCACTAAGAAACTATTTCCTGTCGTTTCGCGTTAAAAATGTGTAGTAACTGTCGAGGAATTAAACTGGTATGAATGGGTTGGAAGCGTAGAGAGAGAACTGAAAATTCATCGTCATGTGCTAACGTCCTTCACAGAACCTTGAATTTGATTATTTCACGTCGTCATTTAGGAGATGACGGCAAAGAAATGTACCAAAATGTAAAACGCACGTGCAAAGCGTGCAGAGCCATTGTTTTTGCTCACTAAACCAATTGTTCTGTAGCGTCGTCGTTGCCGTCGGCGTCGTCGTTTCGTAAGCTCCCTAATGACTGTTTATGGAGGCTTTATTTTCCTTCTCCAGACCGGTCTATCTTCAGCTGTTTGTTGCCAAGTGTTATTATTGTTTCTCTGTTTCATAGTTCTTTTCATGACATCTTTAAACCTCCGTTTTGGTCGACCTCGATTTCTTGACCCTTCACAAAGCTGGGAATACAACAGCTGTCTTGGTAACCTATCGGTTACCATTTTGTGAACATGACCTAACCATCTCAGCCCTTTTTCAATTAGGATATCTGCATTTTTTGGCAGATCTGCTCGATTTAGTATGTCAACGTTTGTACTCTTGTCTCTCCGTGTAATACTTTGAAAAGATACTTTGAGTAAATCAGCAGCGGTTTGATCATCATTCAATTTAGGAAAATTACGACGCATCCATGATACAATGAAAACCAATACATTGCTATGTTGAAGACCTAGCTACCTCAAGACTTGCACGATCAACTAAGTGAAATGACAAATAAAGCTGCGTGTCATCAGCGTACCTATGATAAGGTATATGGTGATGCCAAACAAGATCACCAACTGGAGAAATGTAAAGGATAAATATGTTGGGGCCGAGAACAGAACCCCACGGAACGCCTAAAGGTAGCCTGTGCCATCAGGGGGAAGTTCCATTTGCTACAACAGCTTGACGATGGTCAAATCACGGTTAACACTCAAACCACTGAAACGCCCTCGCCTTGATTACAAACCTACCAGAAACTCTCGATATAAAAAGGAAAACACTTTGCATTGATGACACAGACACGTTAGTCTTGACAGAAATGATTAATTGCTCTTTAATTGAGAGCGATTTGCAATCATGAGAACGATTTCAATAGCTCCACGGGCAGAACTTAGAAAACCAAGAACACAGCTCGCCGAGAACGATAAATGGCGCAGAAATGATTTGCTATTAGAGCTCTGAAGATGACAGCTGGAAATATGCTATCAGTGCGAGATGATGTGATTTAGCCCCTTTTAAACACCATAAAGGCATCAGTCGAACAACTGAATAAATATGTTATCTTTCGAAAAGATGGATAATTTCAAGCCCGTGCGAGAGCTTTAAATTGTCTCGCCAAAGGGGGAACTCTTATGAAAACAAAAGCGCAATATTCACGAAATTCTCCTGGGCGGTCCACTAGAGACATGTTTCTCGTGCCCACCTTTTGCCAAGAGAAAGGTATTCCTATGAAACAGACGGTAGGCCAAGGATCCATCAAAGCATACTTAGAGGACTTTAAAGGTGGGTAATCCCATCAGATGCGTGTGTTAAAACGATGGAAAGAAAACATGAGGTGATCATCTGATCTCTGTATACGTTTCGCTAAGATGTTTACATTAGAGCCATTGCACTGGGTCAGTGCCAGGAAAACAGACACATTAGCAGTAAAAAAAAGGGTTTCGATTTTCTGTTGGCAAGGATAGGTAGTTTAGCATGTGGTGGCATTAGATTAAGGGAAGAATCCTCGCAAATAAAGGACATCGCGCCAACTCTGAGGCGAGAGTGAGAGCACAGCGTTTAAAGAGAGGGCTGCTTTGTGGAATCTTCATGGCAGTGTCTGCAGCTTCGCATCCATTTTCAGTTGCAAACATTCTGAAAGTTAAGGACACCAAGGGAGCCAGTGCAAAACCCAAACAATCATCTCCCACTTGTAGCAAAGCACTTATCCTTGCTGAACGACTGGCAGGTGAGTTCTTGGGGCTTTGCTTAGCACATAATTCAAAGACAACCGAATTTTAACAACGTTAGGTGTAATGAAGCGGCAGCATGTGCAAATTGGAAAGGATGGAGTAAACAGTTAGTTCTATAAAGGAGCAAAATGTAATTCCTCTAATGGCATCAATGTACCACTATTGCCTTCACTGCGAAAAAAGAATTAGCTTTCTAAAAAAAACAGATATGGAAAGCAAGAACTTAAACGACCAATAATGGGGGTCTTCTCAAAGTTTCCAAGTCGGTATTTTCACAAAGTGCTTGGTGTTTGCTAGGTTTTAAGCTTCTAAGACCACCAAAAAATGTTAACGCCCGTTTTTTGAACAGTCGTAGATCGTCGATGAACAAACCTCTTTGCAATGTCTTCTTTGAATGCCTTTAATAAAAGAGCTCCGTTTGGAATATCCTCTAGGGTTTCGCAAAGAAATTTTCAAGTAATAACAAATTGACAAAACGCCTTGCATGAAAACTTTAGCCCTTTAACGAACCAAAGAAATACATGAGCATCATAATGATGAGAAAGAAATGTTTACTGTGGACACGCAGTATATTTTTTTAGTGGGAATAATCAACGTACGCAGTGTTTAATCTTGAGGAAGCTGGTCAATATTTAGGAGGCACCGATCACTTCTCGAACCGAAGTCCTTCAGTTAAATCTGCGCTCTACACAGGTCTTCAATTTCCTCCTAAGCTTCCTTATTATGTCATTGTGACAAAGTGTTTCGTTGGACGAACTTTTGTTGAGGAAAGCTCTCTCAGTTCAGCAAATAAATCCTTGAAGAATTTTGTTTCAGTGGCAGATTATGATTAATTGACATATCTCCACGATAAATCGCCCAATCCGCATGCTTTGTGTCACCGTCCAAGCATTTCAAGGACGCTATCTGACGGCTACAACAAAGCTCTTTAGAAGAAGGTTATCAGTACTGTGGTTCACCGGCAACTTCTGCTGTATTGACCTTGGTAGTTAGGGGAATTAGTATGTGAAGAACTCGGTCATGCACCGCTCTTTAAATCGGAGCTTTTTATGTCATCCCCAGTCTTGTATATTAACTGGGGGAAAACTGAAATAATTATAAAACAAATTATAGCATCCGAGAAAAAGTTGCAAATTTCAAAACAATGCTGCTATTTCATTCAGTTGAGGTTAAATTCGGGGTCTGTTATGACCTTTTGTTTGATCTAGTAATGAAACTGCTAAAAATATATTTATTGTCCCTGTTTGGTATTTACATGTCCTTTTTCAAATCCTCTCGTCTTCCAGCCGTGATAATGGAAGCTAGGGGCAGTCCCGAACGTGGCCTTAATCAAAAGAGTCGCCGAACGCGTACCTCCTTCACTCAATCTCAAATGAAGACATTGGAGTACGTGTTTTCGCACACTCACTACCCTGACGTTGTACTGCGTGAACAGCTGACCATATGGACCCAACTACCACATTCAACTGTGCAGGTGCAGTCAGACTCGAGCATTTAGAATCAATCGACATCTTAACAGGAGCTATATCACAGACTCTTTAAGTAACAATAGGGCCGTTTATACGAGAGAAAATAAGCCGCGGCCAGTGTAAGCCGCGAACACTCCTTTTAAATGGTACAAAATCGAAGTTTACGGCTTACTCCATCCATCCGAGCGCGAGCAACTGATGAACCGCGCAAAGAAAAAGATTGGACCAGTGGGCGGCGAACTTAGCCGCAAACCTTTTATTCGATCATTTCGCGTCTAATGTAAGCCGCATTCGTATAAATGGCCCAGTTCGCGTCTTACATAATCTGCGGTTTATATAAGCCGCGGATTATTTTTCTCCTATAAACGGCCCTATAAATGTGAGTCTGGTTTTCATGCCTTTTCTTTTATACAGTCGCGATCGATCCATCGAAGAGAGATAGTCACATTATCTGCAGATTGTCATTGCCGTTTTTTTTAAATTCTTCACAAAGCTTGCATATAAGTTAGCCATCAAATGTGTCATTTATTGCTATTGCTAAATCAGCCAACCAAAGCAAGTACAGGCGGAATTAATGCATCTATCAATGTTGAGCCCGAGGGAGGGGGGGGGGGGGGGGGGGGCCCCCGGGCATATGTAGGGCATTTGAACTTTATTGCCTTTCCCACCCTCGGGAATTTGACTAAAATTCTGGGTCCCAGGGTGGGGATATTTGCTTTTTTTGCGCGGAGGAATTGGACCAAGTCACATCGTCCCATGTGCTCGTCTGTGAGCCGGCCATCTTGGAATTGAAGTAGTGCGGCTAAAGCCCTGAAAGACGGCTGTTTTTCATAAAGGTAAGCACTTGTTTTTACATTTACACCAAAACACTACTTCTAACTTCTCAACTTCAATAAAAATTGATGGAACACCTTACTTTGTGGGGATTGTTGATAATATCGACTCGCTTTTCGTCAGAGAATCAAGGTAGGGATATTTGATCTGATTGGACCACATTTTGGGGCCCCACGGTGGGGACTTTGACCAAAAATTCTTCTGAAAAGTCAAATGCCCCACATATGCCCGGGGTTCCTCCCCCCCTCGGGCTTAACATTGATAGATGCATAATAAGATAAAACTACCACACTTTTCGTATGAGACAGACAACGAGCAAGACGTAAATGATTACAACTTTTGTCAGTTTCTATCTCGGAACATTAACGAAAAATGTAATGGATTGAAGACTGGAAAACTGGAAATCTTGATAATGGCAACTGAAATATCCAGAGTTACGTTTATAAACTTTGAAACTGCTAAGACGCTTTTATACACTGCTTTGCAGATCTGGTTTAAGAACAGGAGAGCCAAGAAGAAAAAGAATAATATTTCGTTCAAAGGAAAAAGGGATGGGCATTCCAAAATTCCTAGTAAACAAGCCAACATGTTTTGCTATCCAACAGTGTTAGCCACGGTAAGACATCCCGCTTTCATCCCTGTCATGATTGAACAGCAAATATCAAGGGAACAGCTACTCCCTCATTCTTCAATTTCTAAGTTGTTGCCGCCACGGGATCTGGAAGGATAGTGTCCATGGAATTTGTATAACCAAGGAAATGTCTACCTATCATCGACGTAAAATGGGAGGAGCGGTCAATTTTATTTGCTGATGTCTAATTTAAAAAAAGTCATCGGCCGATTTATACTAGAGACGCATAATCCGTCTGGACGTACTTAGGAAAACAAATTTTCATCGTCTGTTAAATCCGTCTAGTATAAAGACGGTTAAAAGACGCATAATAACCCATAATGCGTCTGGACGAATTATTCACTTTAGTTCGTCTTCCCTGACGCGCTAATCTGGAAAGTTCGTTCAGCCGCTTAATGCGTCCCTTGCCCGTCTTTATTACTAGACGAAAATCAGATGCAGAAAAAAAATTCTGCCCAAGTTCGTCGCAGACGAATTATGTAACAGCCTTTGGTTTGAAAGAGAGAAACACCTTTTTTCCCATTTTTGTTTGTCTCAATATTTTTAATTTTTGTAGAAAAGTCTTGAACACCGTTTGGATTTAAAACCCAAAGAATCTTCATTTTAGGAGATCTTGAATTGTTTTTGAAGTGTTCTAGCTGCAATTTACGTCTATAAATAAACGTCCACTTACATAGTATTAACCTGTGTCGCAGAGGTAATCTAACACAGGTTTAGTACGGTCTGCAGCGCTGAGGTCCTTGTTTTGGACCCCCAACAAACTCAATGAACAAGCAGAAGTGGGTTTCACATTCCGAAGAACGCCCTTTTCACTCTTTCACACTTGCGCGCACACCGCTCTGGGGAACGTCCCATTTTTTTGCATGGTCAAAACAACGAAAAGCCCGTACTTTGGTCTTTTTCTTCTGTGAAATCCCAGGGAAACGCTTGCTACATGCATACGTATTACTGTAGTTTCTATTTCCACAAATCGGTCAGTTGAAGTAAGTAACCCGTACCTCTTAAAAAGCTAACGAGTCTGAACCTCTATTTCCAAGCCTTCCGCCGGGGTGCAGCACAAGTTGATTTCAAGTCCGCGCAGTTCGCTTCCTTCCGAAGGGAGGAAAAGTTGGCTTCAACGTATAGTTGCAAACTTGTGCAAATTCTAGACCACTCGTCAGTTTTAGTTGATCGGAACTTGCTTTAGACTCCTGGCCTGGATTGATAGATAATAGGAACCGTTCATTTTTTATGGGGTAGGGGGGGGGGGGGGGTGGTGGAATTTGGGGGAGTGTAATTGGAAAATTGTATAACCCCCCCCCCCCCAAATTCCGATTTTTTTTCTCCTGCCCCTCTCCCCCCCCCCCTTCCTCATCAGAGTAATTTTTTGGAAGGACCCCCCCCCCCTTGAATAAAAAATACATATGGTGTTAAAAGTTACTGCAGCATTAAAATTTCGTTTTGTTACATTTCACATAATTTATTGAAAGAAACCTGAAAGCTAGAAAGCTGCTTTTAACAAATCACTCAAAAGAATGAAAAGTCAATTTCTGCTCTTCTTGTTACAGCTCGTCCTGAGCGTGTTGTAGCTGGCCGCTCGTCTGCGTATTCCTCATCTGAGGCGATAAAAGCAAGAACGACATCATTTGAGTCGTCTTCAGAATCAGGGGCATCACTTTTGCAGTCATCATCAGTTTCCTCTCCCTCACTGCTTCTCTCGTTCTCTCAAAGAGAACGTCGAAAATGATGAATTGGACACCTTGTAGTAGTTTCATGCCCCTCCCATTAAATTTCTCAGAAAAAGCCTTGGTAACGAGGTCAGTTCCAATTACAGGACTCAAATTATTAGTCTTTGTTTAATATGCGCTTGACAACAACATTTTTATGAATGAAAAGAAAGTTGTTACTATTCAAGACTGTTGTTATGGTACGTTCACTGTTATTATAAAATATATAAAAAGTGGTTGAGAAGTTTTCTTGAATACCCTGGAAATGTTTTAGTATATTTGTTATAAATAAAAGAGGTCAATTTTTTCCTCAATTTGTAAAATCCTATTTTTAATCTAACTTTTTCGTCCAACCCCCCCTTTTCCTTCATTTTTTTTTTTCGGCTGGCCCCCCCTTTCAAACCAATTTTTTTTTAGTGGCCCCTCCCGAAATCCCACCAGCCCCCCCTTTCTCATAAAAAATGAACGGTCCCTTATACACGCGTGCACATTCAATCTACCTGGGTGATATGAACCATAGTTCAACCTGTGTCTCTAGGAAGTGTTACCAAAAGTGTTTAGTGTTACCAAAACAAGTTATTGCATAAGACACGATTCGGCACGTATTAAGTGAGATCCAATTCGAAATGACGTTCTATTTGCGGGAGACGCTACGTGGCATGTCCGAAAACGGAACTCCGGAAAATGTGTACGTCCCTGGGAGATTATTAGCATCATCTTACCTTAAATGCTTCATTGAATAGGAAAGCGGTATCAAGACACTTACATTCCTTAAACTGTCAGCGTTATCCCTCCCCACCAGGGGGGATCGGATCTGGAAAAGCAAGCCATTAGCACTAGATACAAGATACCGCCAGAGGTAGATTTTTAAATGGGCTCCTGGTTTATGACCAATGTAACGTCACATGCTCAACTCGACAACTCAAGCTTTATCTGCCCCCACCATTTGAATAATTTAGGAGGGCTGCTCTCGTTCTTAAAAGACTTTGGCGGTGAGCTGCATTTAATCTCAATGGGTTTCCATTTCCGGAAATCCTTGAATCAACGGCTATGCGTACGTGTTTGACCTTCTGAAGACTGAAGATACGCCCCATGACTATAAGCAGAATACTAACTTTAAAAAGGCAGAGAATATTTACTAGTAGCTTATCTCAATTGCCAAGTATATGGGAAAATTTCTACCTATTAAAAAATGGAGGACGACAAAATGACGACCATAGACAACAGCAGGAAAAAAACAAACGTGTTTTCACCCATGGGGCAGAAAAACAGTTTCTTTTTGACACTGGCCGTCCTTGGGGCAAAGGAGAAAATCAGATTAACACATTTAATGATCAAGCCGATTTTAACAACATTGAGGCGCTAAGTTAAACCTGCACATGGGAAGTTCTTTGATATATGTTGACATTTTTCAAAAAATTAAAATGGTTTTGCCACTAAACGAATATCGGAAGGCTCTTGTGAACGCAACGAATTAAAGTGATTTTGGCTGTGTTTTGACTAGGACGATTTGCACTAGTTTAACTTGGAAACTCCGGGAATACAATGAAAACAGCCATGTAAGATTTAAGGGAGTTTAAAATTTTCTGGTATTTTCACTTAGGAAGTTGGTGCTCTCAAGCGAAATGACTCCGGAATAAAAGACATGGCTGACTAAACGGCAAAAAAGTATTATGACAAATTCTTTCTTTTTTAAATAACAAAACCTAGCGAAAACAGATCTAGATACCAAACACTTGAAATTGATACCCCAATAAATTCTAAAACGGAAATGTCATAAGCTATAATTTAAGAATAATACAAGAATATTTTCAGCCTAAAATCGGCAGAAAAATAAGAATATTCAGCCTGTGCAAGAAAAACAACATTCTTATATATATATAAAAAAAAAATAGAGTGTAGACATAGTTACGTCTCACTCCCAGGAGGCAAATGATGGGTTAACCAACGAATATGAGACCAAAGAGCCGAAGGAATTCGCCCTTGTCACACGGCGGCCATATTGTCCGGGAGACCAAAAAAGCTTTGTTTTACCACGCCAAGCCTCGCAGTGGAAACCATGAGGGTGAGGCTTGGCGTGGTAAAACAAAGCTTTTTTGGTCTCCCGGGACAATATGGCCGCCGTGTGACAAAGGCGAATAGTGTTAAACTGAAAAAAATTGTTTCTGTGAGCTCCAACCTTCAAAAAAAATATTTTAGTAATCCTTTTTTTTTTCACTACTTCCTGCCTGGCATTTTTCTAAAAAACGTTACTCCGCAAATGAGTAACTCATAATGTAACCACTTTAACGAAATGGTGTGAATGATTACTTTCCATTAGATGTTTGCTGGCGTTCATACACGTTCTAATGTTTTTGTTTTAAGCTGGAAAGTGTAAGCCTTATGGTTAATCAATAGTACTTCGCCCTATATTTACGTTTTCTGCAAAGCCCTTTAATTGTAGTAATTACAGTCTATGCAGGAGGTCTTTGAGAGAAGGGGAGGAAAACTCTGTAAGGGATGTTCTTTAAGGACTCGTCTTCATCACTTTCTAGCCTACGTCCCATGGAAGGCATACCAATAGCTTAGCTTAAATGATGGATGTCCAGCGAAAACCTATGTTCAAAAATCAAAACAATGATTGAAGCAGCGGCAAAGTGATTGTTTGTATTAATTAAGAGGGATTATAGTATAAGCTCTTAATGCCAGTAATAGTCTCACGTCAAACGTTTGTTTTCTTTCAAGCTATGTACAATTCTGGGGATACCTGCAGTGAGAGGAACTAGCGGTCGTTCGGTGAAGAAAACCGGAAACAAATATAATTAGAACTTACATAAGAGTACTTTAATCAGTTCCTTTGAGGTATTAGCGTATGTCACATAAGCCAAATGTTGGGAGAACGGAAGTGGACAAATTTTATATTTAAAAGGAAAACATACACTTGCCCTTGGAAACTGTTAATAACTAAATCTATTCAATAAACGTGCCAACTGGTACCTAACACAACAACTATCTTCATGTGGGGCAATGCCCGCGCTAATTAAATTACTATCCATCAAAGCGACAAGTTGCGCTTATCTGTATTTCTAGAAAACAAACAGTGATGGGCTATTGAAGACTGACTTTGATCAACAATAAAAAAAAGACAGCTACGTCTCTTGAGAAAAGTCTGTGAGAAAAGTCAAAACAAGTTCGCCGAGAGATTTTAAGGCAAGGTAACGTCGCGTGAATGTTAGTTATGGCGAATAATGGGTAATGAATTCCAGAAATTTGCCTCACAGTTTGAAGTTGGCTATGAGGGAAATAAGACAGCGAAACCTATCACTTCCTGTAGTCTAGTACTTTTTATATCAAGTGAAGAGTCAAAAGCAAATGGTTGTTACTTTTCGCAATTTACCTGTAGCCGTAAAAATACTCATTAGACCATTTCAAACTCAGGGGGTCATTATTCGGGGGTAGACGAAAGTTAAATATCGTCAAGTAACTTCAAGGCTAATGTCTTGTTAAAGTAAACCTGTCAGCAAAAACGATACATTAATTTGCGAATTCTTCATGGCGCCTTTCTAATGGAATATATGTATTCAATATGTGCTTTACTTTATGTGAAGTGTGTTCATTATAATAGATAATCGCATTAACAGTGCTCTTTCTACTTACATTGTACACGGACGAAGTACGATGAAACAGTAAATGGGATCTCTATTAAGCTTTTACAGTTGCGTTTACGATAAGAGTGAGTACGAGTACAAGTCGTGAGGTAATTCGTAGGAAGAGAGATTGGACTGGACTACTAAAAACAGACTATAAACGGACTAAAGACGTACAGACACTATCAACGCCTCACACAGGTGATGAGCGCTTTCGCCGTTACAGGACCAAGTAAATAAGAATTTTACAATTGATACAAAATAATAGAATTTCATAAAGCAAGTTTCACCTCATGTACTGCCTTAAATCATCATTGTACTTATACAATAAGAGGAAGCCCTACGTAGCTTTTTGAACTAAACTGAAAACAAAAAAAAGCTTTAATAATTATAATAATAATAGTAATAAGGATAATTTATACAGCGCAAATTCCATATTAAAATAATGTTCCAAATGCGCAATTAAAAAAGTTATAAAAAGGTTTTTGACAATGATGACAGGTAGCTTTTACAGTCGTTTCTGCTTTTTAATTAGCGTTTGTTATGCTTGAAACAGCATTTGGTTATATTTCAATTGAATGAATGACCATGCAAAGCTTAAATTCAAAAAGAACTATTTCAATCAATTATCCAGAAAACTAATGCATTTTGTGTAATAATAACTGCTTTTCGCAGCATTGCTTTTTTGTACGTACTAAACTACTATAACCGTTACAATTTCATCTTTGTCAAGTCCTGTAGGGTGTGGTTTTGCTAATTTAGTCCAGCCCACCGTTCATATATTCCGGAAGCTGGGGATTTTACGTCCAGCAGCGATTTGGCCATTAACACCCTAGGAATTCGCAGTTACACCAACAGTGATATTCGGCGATTTTCCGACGTTCAGCCATTTCCAGACGTTTCCCTGTATCAACTCACAACTACTAGTATTTGAATTGAATAATTGTCTCATTCTCAGTGTTGCAGTACCTTTCTTGGCCGCAAAAAGCTTGTTCATCAACACCAGAAAGACAGTTATGGATTTTGCGTCGTCCTTTTCAATAAACAACATATTAAGACACAATCCATCTTCTTCAAATACAAGTCAGGTTTCAACCGCTGGACCTCGCGCTCTTACGTTAGCGGAGCGCTTAGCAGGTATGTGCAATTCGCCGTTGCATTTTAATTGAGCTTTTGTTCTTTAAAGGAACAATTTTGAACATTCCGTCTTTTTGTACGAAGATGTCTTCCTGATAACGATACCATGAAAATTTCCAGCTGTGAAACGCGTTATGATCTTAAGCCAAACTAATATTCTTAACTCCATTGGTTTTGAATATTGAATATCGCCATACGTTCTCATTTGAAATGTTACTTGAGTGCATACTGGGGTATAATAGTACGTTAGTTTCCACGCCTAAAAGAATACAGCTTTGTGATGACTCAGTTTTACAGGCGGTGTTCGAAGACGTATGATTCTCCTTCAGGGACAACTGTGATGTACAGCGCGGTAGAACGCTAAGTAGCGCCAAAAACCACAGGGAAAAAGTCGAGAACCATGAGAAAAGTTAAAGGAGAAGGAGTGCAATATAAATATGGCAGCCTAGGGAAATACCAAGAAAGAGTCGCATCTTTGTTGCACTCGAAACATTTGAAGCGGATTTCCTTCCCTCGGCATCCATAATTCCATTTCTTTCGGTTCGAATCGAGCCAATTAAGATCATTCGCTGTCACTGACTTAACTGTTACATTGCTAAGGCATTAATGCTAAATCTTTGCTTGCGTCTCTCGGGATAGCTACTTCACTCTAGTGCAGTTTTTATAGGGATTATTGAAATAGTCTTTGTCGTCAAGCAACCCCGCTTTGCAATAACGAAAATCTCCCAGAACAGTATTATACTGGCTCCGAAAGTTCTTTGATTAAAAAATGACTGGGATAAAAGCGTTCAGGTTTTATGGAAAGCTGCTAAGATGGCAACTGACGATACGTGGGGAGATCTTCCCCAATTGCAAAACGGAAACAATTTTCTTTAGCCTCCCACTTGTATTTCATACTCCATATTCCCGCATGTAACGGTGGCGAAAGAGAAAAAAAAACCCCGGCCTTTATCATTTTCTCTGATCAGTAGACGTCGAATAAAGCAATTTTGTGGCTAGAACTAATGATACGGAGACACTACGTGGGGTTATCTCTTTATCGGCATTATGAAAGCGGTACTTCCTTGGGAAATGGCAAAATAGCGATTCTTCTCTTGAGATGGCCGGCGTCCATGAGTACGTACAGTGGTACACTAGACAAGCGCTATAAGCGCCCTCTATAAGTTAGTCGGCAAAGTACAGATGGCGGCATCTGCAGTACAAATCTGAACTTGTGTGATTATTGACGTTTTCAGTATTCAGAAGATACAGGCAAGGAATTATTTCACACAAGATCAATGATAGTGTGAAACAATATCCGTTTCGTTAAGTGTATTGAATTCGTCTACATCAAATACATTCTTCATGTGATCAGAGAAGCTATCAAGGAGCATGATTATTGTTTGGATTGAAGTGATCTTTGCTTGCTACATACTTTAATTTTTCTATTTTACATTTATTTTATCTCTATCTTTTGCTACTTATTTGAAAAATGAACGAAATGACACGTTTTTAACTGATTTCACCTGGGTATATTCATCATAGGATGGCCTAAAAAAATTTGGCCAATCTCAGTTGAACCCTTTTCAAGTGTAAAATGGTTCCTTGTATAAGAAAAGTCTATAAAAGAACCTGCTAATAGCTAGTAAGCTACTGAGAAGAAACAAATCGGACCATAGAGAGCTCTATAGATTGAATGGCCTCTTCATGGCTTAAAAATACAAGAAGGCCACCAAACATTTGGTAACAAAATATTGCTGGAGCTTCCGCTATGATAATTCTCTTTGTGAATTCGCGTAAACATCGACGTGATAACTATGTTGAAAAGGTCAGTGACTTTCACTTAAGGACGTTCGCGCGAAAATTTTTCAACATTGATTTTTTTCTGAAACTTTTACCACTGTAAGATGATGAGTTCGTTATGTCAGAAATGTAAAAAAAATGGGGGGTCACCGACTTCGTTTTGGAGAGAACATGCCCGGAAAAACACCCAAAATGTGACAAAATGGGGCTTCGTTAGCGAATAAGGCCAGTGTCTGTAAACCCAAATACATTGCAATTAAATCTTTGAAGTGAAATCTTCTCTGCCAAATATTGTTTAAGTGGACTTATTAAGTGAATTTAGTCAGCTGGTGAGGTTCCTTAAAGATCAAGTTCGCATTCAGCGACCACAGTTTCACGCGCCTTGCAGCCGCAAGATGGCAGGATTTGATGCCCCGTGAGCAGAAATCTTGCAATTTCTTTAACTTCCCACATTGATTTTTTGTTCATTTTTGGACAACGTGGAGATAATTGTAAATAAAATCCGTTTCTGGAAAGAAAGATTGGGGTCAACGAACGTCCAAGACCGTTAAATCCAGGCAAAGCTATAGCAATGGCCTTTTGCCCTACCATTTCTCTTTTTATTACTTAGCGCGCGCGCTCGTGTTTGACGTGGCGTGTGCATTTGCGTGCGCAGTAAGGATGCGCAGAAACAATTGACGCGAACGTCCTTAAATGATCTGACCCGCGACGTGTAATGCAGGTGAAACACGCATCTCATTCAACTGAGCAAAAGCGAAAATGACTGCTTCATCAAATAGAAAGGGCCCAGGCCTTGTTATGGATGGGCACACAAACTGTTATTAACCATTCACAAATTAAAGTGTCAGCAAAACGTGTGGCTTACGAGGAATTAACAGTTTACTTCTGTAATATAAAACGACAACAGGTCCACCTACACAATCTGGACTGTTTGGTACGTTACCACTATATTCTAAATGTATTTATGAGCCACGGACGACTAAACGTGACACTGTATAATCTAGGGCAGTACAGAAATTCTTTAATTAATGGCTTCCAACAATTCATAGATACCCACAATGATACACCCACTAAGATTAAGATAAATACAAGGTGGCTCAAGAAAATATTAAAAAATGGCTGAAAAGCTCAATAATAAGATAACAGAGAGGAAATAGAGGATTTTGAGATACGAAATGTGACAACATTTGAGACAACTTATTAATGACAATTGTTTTCGTACAATATAGTTTTTCTTTTAAATAGACATTAACAGTGTATTTAGAGGGTGCTGTGTCAAATAAACATTGCATTTGAGAACAACGAAGATGATAACCAGAGGGTTTTCAAACAAGCCGAAACAAATTCGGCATGGTAGACGTAAGATGGGAATGAGGAGTGAGAAGGTGAGAGCAGTCCCTCGCCGTTTTTCTCATATGAAATCTCTCCGCATCTCCCCGTCCACTTCACAGACACGCCATACAAGCTACTCCTTTGCATGGTTACCATACAACGTTCGTTATCTTGGGATCTCAGAGTAGTTTGATGTAGCTAATATATCTGATCGTTTACCCACACAACCATGATACACAACAATGGAAAGACCACTACATCGTGTAGTTTGCCTTGAAAACAGTATGTGGAAAGAAATGAGAGACGGATATAGCCACTCCTATTTGCTACGTTTTTCTAGCAGAAACTTGCATACGTAACAACTACAAGTATGTATATTGGTACGTTCTACAATACAATACAATACAATACAATACAATACAATAAAATACACACTTAATTGACCACTCCCCCATATGCATAGGGGCTTTTCAGGGCCAATGAAGCACAATAAACGAAACGACAGAACACAACAACAACAACTGTTAAGAATCCCAACTGACCGGAGGCAAACCAGTTGGTTATTTACAAGTGCGGCCAACTTGAAGAAGTTGAACCAGAACTACCAGGAACAAATTCAACGAGTGGTCAGATCTCCGCACTGCCTCCTTCTCAGGTTTTAGTTGCATATAATGACGAACAAAACTGTACGCCTGTGCATGGCCGGGTTGGTTCTCTTACGTCAAACTAAGCGTGTCTGTTTGAAAAAAGGTTAACACGAGAATCTATGGCGTTCTTGTTGCAGATATTATCTTGGAGGTTCAAGGCTCCCGGCCAAGGAAAGCGAAAAAACGTCGATCCCGTACAGCTTTTACCCTTCAACAACTGCGGCTACTGGAGAGCACTTTCTTTAAGACGCATTACCCGGATATTGTAATGAGGGAGCAACTTGCAACATTGACAAATCTTCCTGAATCAAGAATTCAAGTAACTAATTGTTTATCTCCCCTACCCTGTTTGTTCTTTACGAAATCCGCCACAAACGCAAAAAAAAAAAAAAGATTCGCCCCCTCCCACACGCAACGGTACATAGGAACATCCGTAAAAGGCTACAGTAGAGTAATTGCGTCATGAGTACAACTCTTCGATATATTTAGTATTGAAAAACCTAACAAAAAGTCTATTTTTCTCTTATTATTCGTTAGTTACACTTAGGAGCCGCGATAAAATGTATTCACACCACCATAAAAGTATAACAAATGAGGTGAAAAAAACCACATTTGTTGACCCCGTAGCATTTTGCCTGGCGGTGTTAGTAGGCGTATAGCGCAAGAAATCAGTTTGCTATTTTGCAAGAAGGCTGCTTACATAATGCGGTTCTTCGTCGAATTAAATTCATCCTAGTTTAGTACAGACACAGATTCTATTAGGGTCAAGAATAATGCACTGACTGCGAGAAACCTACCCTAAGTATAAGAAACGTTTTAATTCCTATTGGCCCGAGGCATTGATTCTCTGTAATAAGGTTTTCCTCGTTCAGGCAAAATGTACCTCAAAATTGTTTCATAACAGTTAAACATTTAACTTCTAGGTCTGGTTCAAAAACAGAAGAGCCAAGTATAGGAAGCAAGAGAAAGGGTCAGAACACGTTATGCCTTACGAGAATGGCAAACCTCTTTATGAAACTAACACCGATTTTGCCTTCGGTGACGCTCCACTACAATGTCCACTTGCGGTTACGCCATCTGTACACTTCACAAGCGAAAGTGGCTTTGCAATTGACACAAGAGCGGTTACATCACAACAAAGACCAGCGGAAGGCATCGAAAATTTAAGAACAAATTCTCAAGGGTCCCATCCAGTCGTTGCCTTCGATTCTCCACGGTACTGTTCCCCTACATGGGACCAAAACTCAGCCACGCTTCCAATACTCGAAACGCCCACTTTCAGTTACTCTCTCAGTAATGACGTAGAGTGCTTTGATCGAAAAAAAAGAGCTTCTCACAGAGTGTGGAAACCAACATGTTCCAGTGTTGACCAATGGCGACTTAAAGCAAGCTGTCAAGATTATGGTTATCAGTGGACAGACGGCAGAGGATGCGGACCGTTTTAAGCTAAGCCAGCAATTTGACTCCTTTAATTTAAAATACTCTGTTATTAGTACAAACACAAAACAAAAAACACTTAAACCAATAGTAGCATGCGGATAAGGCAAATGACTCTCAAAACAGTCCCATGAACCATTGAAATCAGTTGCGGTTTAATTTCAACAATTGCTTCTAACAACGGCTTTCAACATGGCGGATTAAAAAAAAAAGAGTAGAAGAAAAAAACCTCAATGCACTGACTTTAAAATTACCCTCCCAACTACTGAACCGTAGGAAGCATGTCTTTGAACCTGAATATTTATGGGAGGCTGTCTCAATCTTCCTTCGTCCCAAAATGTTAAGCGTAAAAATTAGAGGTTCTTGACAGCCATTCCATCGCATTCACGCACAGGTCCAGCTACAGGGCAAATCGGTGTGCAGCCCGAATTTCCGGGGATTTATCATGACGGTACGACGATCTACCCCAGTATCCATAGCTACCACAACTGTCTCTATTTTCTCCACATACGTGGATGCCCTTCTTTTCCAACGCGTACGACATGAAAGACAGGTCGTTCCTTTATTTTTAAACGGGAACACACCATCTACGCAAAACAATAAATTAATAAACGATTACGAGACGAAGCCAAGGAACAAAAACGCTACATTGCTTAAAATTACAAACTGAAATTATACGCAAAGGACTATTAACGACGTACAAAGATAATATAGAAATGTTAAAACAGTAAGCGTATTTAACTAGGAGGTGTTTTTATACAATTGCGATTTCTTTAAGTATTTCGAGTTTTGCATGCATAATCAGAAGAAAATTTTGAACATCTTGAACATCTCAGCGCACCGGTGGCTCAGTTGGTTGAGCGCCGGGCTGTGACGCGGGAGGTTGTGAGATCGGCCGGACCAACACTCAGGGTCTTTAAATAACTGACGGGAAAGTGCTCCCTTTGTAATTACATCTGCAAATGGTTAGATATTCTAGTCTTCTCGGATAAAGACGATAAACCGCAGGCCCCGTCTCACAACCCTTCAATGTTTATAATCCTGTGGGACGTAAAAAAACCCACACTTGTTGCTAAGAGTAGGGCACGTATTACCCGGTGTTTTGGTCTGTCTTCTGTTGTGTATCGTGGTTGGGAGGGTAAAAAAGGGCCACAGTAATTGGCGCAAGCTGTTGTGGCGCTCTGTCAGCTTGACTGGCAAAGTTAAAAAAAAAAGGTTGTGCAGAAAATATAATATTTAGCAATAAGTAAACAGAAATTTAGTATCCCGCCAATGCTTTGTTCTTTCATGCCAGCTATAACGTATGTGACTAGGATTGTAAAATCAAATTTTCGTTTGTTTTCGTGTTCCGCCAAACTAGGAAGAAGTCCAAAAACTTTCTGCGGACACGCAGTTAATCTGCAGCCAGTGAAGTGTTTGCTCTTTGTCATTGCAGAAGGTACAAATTGCATTGTCTAAAAGGCCGTCGCGAAAAAGTGTAGCGCGGATGGGGGAAGCAGCAGGTGGGTGGGAGGCAAGTTGTGAATCACTTTATTTTGGAACATTATTGTTTTGACTTCGTTTGTGATTGTAAATGGTAGTGGATAGACCTTTTGGATGGAGTCACTTGTAAACCCGTGGCTGGGTATTCTATAGGGAAGATATCTGTTTACAAACATAGCTTTTGTTTTTCAAATGTGCCAACCACAGGAACAAAAAACCTTTTGTTTCGAGAGCCAATGAGGCTCTGGTTGGCACATTAATGACAATAGCTATAGGTGACGTCAACGATATCTTCTCTATTTTGGGTACTTGGAGGAACGAAAACGGTCTTCAGAAGAGCGGAGCTGGTAGGAGGAGGAGAGGGGGGTAAATTGGGAGAGGCATTGTTTTACACTATCTTGATAGTTTCGTGATTCACGCAATTATTGAGAGTGCACCACGTAACGCCGTCATCACCTCAGTGCTGTGGTGCGTTCTTCAATACGTCACAAACGGATTTTCTTTCTTTACTTCAGATATCCGCTCAGTTTGCCTGCATCTGCCTTTGATATCGACTTTGATCACTTTTTTTAATTTTGTGTCTATCAGTTATTGCCGTACTCAAAAAGCGATAGCATCTCCGTTCATTGCCTAAGAAATGACAGGCAACGGCATTCAGGCATGTTTAATATCCGTGTCTTTTTTGTGTTGTGTAATTGTACCACAATCCGTGTTCACTCGCATAATCTGGTTAACAAGATCGTCCTTATAATCAGGTCATGGCTTAAAGAGAGAACGTCAAGTGCTTTTTTTTCTATGGCTTACGAAAGTTAAACAGTAAAGATAACACTTGAACTGAAGACGAATGTCACTTTAACGACCAAGAAGGGGCATTACTTTCAAATGCAGCCATTTACTTCATGTCAAGAGCGTTAGCCGGGTTTGAGAAATTCCTAAGCGAGGGTTGCTCAAAGATACACATACAACTATGAATAACTTTTGTATTTCATCTATAATGAATGACAGACGTGTCACAATTTTGTGTCTCAAGAGTGTTAGTTTTCAGTTTTAAAATTTTTTTCTTACCCGGAAAAGAGTTCTTTCTTTCGTCAACGCCAAACCCACAGCAAAAAGGAAATTATCCTCCTTCGCCTCATTTTTAAACACTTTAACTTGCCTCCTCAGAATGAATGTTTCACTTGACGTTCCGTGTACCGTGACTGGAGAGAGTTTATTTGTTTAGAACAAGAAGTAATACTATGGACCATTTCAATAACTACTAGTTGTTACACTTTCAAGACTGGTTGAAGTTTAACTCTTAGAGTTCTCCAGTCTTGGGGATAGCACGATAATGTACGGAAACAACCAACGGCCAAAACCTTGACCTGTAATGTAACAGGTCTCCGAATTTGTCCATTACTTTGTAATATTGCAGATTTTAATAAATTTCAGTTCACGTCCTTGATGCTTTATTGCCTTTGTTTTCGGTTTGCGTAGCGAGTCAACCGCACTTTTAAATTAACAATAAGTTATATAACGTAGGTATGATTTTTTTAAAGTTTGCCACAGAAAGAATGAGAGATCATCCATCCTTTCTACTCGTACTTTTGTGCGTGGGACTAAAAAGAAACGATCAATAAACTTTTCTAATAGTAACAAAAACTAGACAAGCAGACAACGACAACGTAACCCGGCAATGTAAAGAGAGTAGGTCACAGAAAAGCAGATAATAAATGAAATTTCTGTGCTGAGGGATAAGTTTAAGGTTTAATTTATGACAGGGTATTTTGAATATTTCAGTAGTGGCAAATGTTCATACAAATCTTAGTCATAGTAAAGCAGATAATTTAAACTTCAAATGTACTTTACCAGTGGCTTGGTTTATTGAGTTTGCCCCAAAAAATATGATTAGAGCGGTTTTTAATGAGTGTCGAAAGTAATTACTTCACTCAGTGATTGGTTCAAAGTTCTCGCGCCATTTTTTCAACCAATCAGAAGTTTAACCAAAACCAATGGTGGCTCGCGCGTGCACATTTTCCCGCGCTTTGTGTCGGCTACGTGTAATTACTTCGAGTTTTGATTGGTTTACTGGATTGTCTCCGTCCTTTTTGATTGGCTTAAGTAATTACTTTGGTTTTGGTTTCACCACATTCGATTGAAACTCGCTCTGTGTACAAACAAAACTGACTAATTGTAAGTGCCACAGGATACGGCAACACGAAAACGACGCTTATTGTCATTTGCCACTCGCGTTGATCGCCAATGAGGGAGTAAATAGGGGCATCATTTTAACCCAAGGGCTAAGATTCGGAGACCTACTGCTTTGCGAGAGCATTTTCTCCGACTGATAAATTACAAAAAAATCAAGCCTTTTAAGGATGCTGGGTTGTTATATATACGGATAAAAAATAAATTTGGTATAGAATGGAATCGATTTTCAATGTATCTAGTTACGAAAAAGTTGAAACGTGACTTAAAATATTGAGAAAATGCGTCAGCATGCTCTGTCTTGAACAAATGGTGAAATCAATCACAGCCACAGTGTAAATATTTTTTATACACGTGACTTAAGAACCAGCTACTTAACAAATACGTACCACATCCTAATCCCATTAACTTCTCCTTTGCCGAAAGATCCGGAGAAGAAAGTGATTAGCGGAAGGATTAGTGAGAATGTTACGCACAAGACAATTTATCTTGGTTGACAAACATCGTCAAGTCTAGTATACTGAAGCTATCTTAACTTGTATAAAAATAGTAACTACGATTATTAGATGTTAATAACTTTAAGTGCGGCCATGATTTCTTGTTCTTTCTTGTTCTCAAGCGACCTACGGTAGTTGCAGCAGGTTAGAAATTTTGTTTTAAAGCGTGCCGAATCCACAGTGGATTTCACAATACTTAGAAAGGTTGTGTGCTTATCAGGCCACATCCACTGCCGAGTGAAGACGATTTACGATTTCCTTATCCTATTATTTGATGTTTATGCGGCCTTAAAATATGTAGACTTGGTGAAGGAGCCGCGAAAATACTTAGGCTATCAGATAAAGCGACAGTTATTAATTTTCCTTATCAGTCACTTTGACACGGGGCCGGACGTTGTGGGTAACGTTGAGTTGAATAAAATAACCGTTACTGGCCAGTCATCCTTTCAGTACTGAATTTTTTAATTCTACAAAAGGGAAAGAGGGCAGAATAAGGACATTCTTAACATTTTGGTCTCAAAAAAAGGTAAAGTCACTTCATTTACTGTCGTTAATTCCTTCAGCTACGAGGATGGTATCAATGGAAGCCGACGGTTGCGCCCTTTACCCCCCTCCCTCTGTCAGTGCTCGATTTTACCGGTACAATGATACAATGATACAATGATTTGCTATTAGTCTCTCCCCCACGGGGCTTTTCAGGACTAATTTTACAATACTTTTGTGGGGGACTTTAGCCAGACCGCTTGTTACGCAGTTTACAATTAATTTTTATGGAAGTGAAAGATGCCCCCGTCCAGCTTAGGTTAGACCACAACACCGGGGACTACGTCGGTACATCGGTACATCTTCACGGATCAGATGAAAGTCGAAACAGACGTTAAACGATTAGTTAAAGTCACCGAGGATCGAACTGGGGACCTTTTGCTCCGAATCCGCGCACAAATCAACTGCGATACGCCTGCAACTGGTCTAACTGAATCAGTACCCTACCACTTACTTGCAGGCAGGGTATTCATATCCAGCAGTTATTCCATTTTTTTTTTAATTATTACAGTAAAGAAAGGCTTCATTACTCAAGAGAGAGAAACAGTAGCTCAATGTTGGTAGTATAGTATGGTTGTCATCAAGATTTGAAATTGTTCTTGCGTTTCTGTTTAGAAACTTACAGTTTCAATCGTCGCGTGCAGGAAAAGAATTTGAGAAAGGACGTATCTTTAATGATAAAAAAGAGCGAAAGAAACTTTACACAACGTTTGGATGACTCCATGTCATCATTTTCAAGTGAAAAGAAAATAAAATTTGATAACTTAATATATACCGTGCGAGGTGATAAAACGTAAAAGTGTGCATGTAAATAGTGACAAATTTAGATAAACAGTTTTGCGCGTATGGAGTCTGATTGTGTGTTCAAGCATGGCCTCTTCTTCTTTATGAATAACATTTCATAAATCAGACAGTCCAGTTTTCCGTTGCACTTTTGTAAAACGGAAAAATTGTTGGAAAGGTCGCCGATGGTTTCAAGAGCGTGGTCGTTCTTTAAACGTATCTTTGTTAATTAAAGGCCATCGCACACCTGAAATGGTCAATTACCAGACGAGTTTCGAACAAACCCTTTATCTTTAAGTATATTTCCAAGCAACCTCTAAGTTTCAAGCTCCACCGAACAATGCGGGCAACCATCAAAGAGTTAGGCCATGAATGATCAGTCGTTAACATGGTCAATAACTCCACCCCGCCCAAAATCTAGCTGTTTTGGAAAATGTCAGTCATTAAAATTGCTCTTTTGGAAGAGTTTTAACTCTTGACTTCGTTGGAGTTTAGCAAAACCATGGAGAACAAAAGGAATCAACACCTTAACGTTGGGGGCAGCAGTAAAAGAAATTAACTTACCATCAATCAATGCCACCTTGGCTCCTATGGTGAGCACACTTTAGAGCTCGTGAAATGTTTGTCGGTACACGCTGAGAGCATGAATTATCTCATCTGCACTTAAGGTCTCTTTCTAAAAAAAAATAAACGAGAAACCTGAGCTGAGTTAAGGTTGAATTTAGTGCCAAGTGTATGGCATATGTAACAGGGACTGTAATGGCGGAAACCAGAAATATTTTTCAACTCTTTTTCTCGATAGCTATAAATATCCATAGGTAATTTAAAGCAATGGGATGGAGTTGACATACATGAGACACGCACTGGGTATCGATTCAAATTCTTCAGAACATTGTACCCATTATTATCTTTCACGGAGAATAAACAAGCAAACAAACAGCGTGTCGGCCTTCACACCAGAGAAACAAGTCTAGCTTGAAAACGATTAATTGCATGTTGTAGTTGCAATTGTGTATTACTCGACAAAGATGCACTGGGCAGGCGATAGTATCTACTTCCTGATAAACAACAGCTGGGCACTCCCAGTTTCGGAAGATAAAAGGATTCTTGGTAATTGCAATTGACGGCTTATTTCAGTGATGTCTCATTTGCGGTTCCTGATCCTTCCTGCAGGGTGTCTTCCATAATTCTCAACTCAGCTGGCATGGAAACGAAATATTCAGTATTCAGCGTTACGAGTATCTTACAACACGAAAGCCTTTCTCCTTATCGGGGTCACTTCATCAGTGCCACAGCACCCCAGGCAGTAACGTATCCCTCAGCAGTTAGGATGTCGTTAGCAGAGCGCTTAGCAGGTTTGAGTTTTCTTTCTATATCCCGTCTTACCTTCTTTTTTTCCTTACGAAATCCTTATCATTGAGTGAGAAGATTCGAGCCGGAGGCAATGGCGTCACTTTTGACCTGTGCTATGCATAAACACGACGACAATAGTGGACTTGTTTGTCATTATTAGACGAGTGTAGAAGAAAAAAACGCCCAAATGGCATTGTAGAGTTCACCAGCGTCTTTGGCAGGCGAAGGTACGAAATGATAGTGGCGTAATCCTTCCTTTTTTGGAAAAATCCGCTTGGGTGTTGAAATTTTATGAATAAATATTGATCTCTTCAACTAGTCGACCGAATACTGGTGCCTTAACGCATGAAACTTCGAAAAGTGGTTTCTTTACAACGCATCCCTAAACGAATATGAGGGCGTTTAGAGACGGTAAGTGGGTTTAAAACGATTCTCTGCAAGCTTGTTTACAGATTTGCGAGTCAAAAGTTGGATCCTTTTTATCTTCTTTAAAGATGGTGTCGCTAAACAGAGCCATTCGTACTGAAGCGCAATGAAATTCGTCATAGCTTTCGATGCATACACTGGAAGAGCTTTGTGGACAGAGGACACCTTTTAATACTCAATAACTCGTATCGAGGTGTGAAAATTATTGATTTAGAACCTAATATCCATCGATGTGCCAGTCTGAGACCTAAATTAGCTTCCAGCGGTGCAGGTTCTTTTGAGAGAAATTGATTTGCGTTTGAAGGCCCACATCTATTACCCGTTTTACGTGAAAACGTCTTTGTTTATAAAGTAAAATAAAATACTGAATCTAGAAAAAATCATGCTTGTTACAGATACCTTATGATGTCAGTTCTTTGCATGCAATCACATTGCAGAATGTGTAGAGCAATGTTATTGTTCATTAACCTTATTTTTCACCCCGGATTCACAGACCTCTTTCTATAACTTATGCCTCGTCTGTTTCCTTTCGTGAGCTTCGACTACCGTCGTACCATTTTAATTACACCGTACTGAATACGTCAACGCGAGTGGCAAGACTGTTACACCGGATACAGTCCGCGGTTTTGGCAAACTGAACTGAGTCATTCGTTTATTTGGTATTGAGGCCAACGCAGTATATTTGGATTTTAAACCGGCAAGACAAGCAGTGAATTTTATGGAATAATGAAGACTCGTTGCTGTTATGTTCAGTGACAAATGCTACACAATTACTACAATGTGCTGTGTTTTCAAGAATATCCAGTAGATCTTTCTTCAAAAAAGAATGGAGGCAGTGACAAGCGGGAAAGAATGCCCTCATTGCGACTTATTAATATAACACGGAATCGTTGTCTTCCTCTTTTCACATTATAGTCTAGATTGTCCTTCCCGATTGTGCTAGAATGCGCTTCTGCGCTTTGAATTTTCCAAATCGAGTCGGGTACATCGAAGACGGGTACTTCACTTAGTTTTAGGATTGTATATAATGGTGACTACTGCTATCATTCTTAGTAATAACTCGGACTATCGCAAGATGTCCTTATAGTGCTCGTTCTTAGAGATCGATGACTTGTTCCGTTATGAATACGGAATCAAAGTTCCAGACCCTACGATGGCTCGAAAATCATCACTCCGTGTTTCATAAGTTATTATTCCATTCAATGATGTATTAAGGATGCTTCCCCGTTTTTCTCAGTTATCTGGGCCTCAGCAGTGTGTAGTGAGACATTGGTTGTGCACCTGTATGCTTCATGTTTATGCTGTTATTTTACAGTTCATATTTGTTCAATCCATTCTTTCTCGAATGAAAACGACGCTATCAGAGAAGCCAAACAGCCTTGGTGGAGCAAAGCTTGAAAACGCTGCAATAGCCAGAGAAAACTGAACTATTTCATGGATGGATAGCCGTGCTTAGATGACTGACCATGCAATCCTAAGCTTTAAACGAGCGTTGGGTCATTTTTGTGACTTCCTTGTGATACTGTACGGTCGATGGACTCACTTTAATCTCAACCTTAAAACTTAGCATAATTTTTGCTTGCTCACGGCCCACCCTTTTACACGTCAGCGTTCAATTATTTGGACACTTCAAGTTTGTCGTCTCAAGAGAGATTAGCTTAAAAACCCCGAGTGCTAAGCCAAAAATTTATTGTTTTGGCTTGCGTGTCTCGTACAAACTTCATTTTTAGTCACATTTACGGCTTAGCAATTTAGCATCCTTACGAGCTGTCTTCTGTGGCTCCAACAGTCGCGAGGGGTTAATCGGTGATGACATGCTTAGGCGCCTTGTTTACCAAGGTAAGTTACTTTGGGTGGTCGCTTAATTTAAGAAAAAATTAACGTTCCACGGTTAGTTCTTCCCATGATCCACAGAAGAAAGCCATTGACGCTCAAGATAATAAATTTAAGGGCAGTTCTCAACACGACTGGCGACGAAAAAGAAAAGAATGGACTCCATATCAGCTAATTAGTAGACGGGGTACATGTGTTATTACTAATTTGGTCTCCTTCATTGCAAAACGCTTTCTACTTAACAGGTCACAATGTTAATCCGTATGTATTCATTTTTATGCGACCTGTTTGCTAAGGTTGCAGTGCTAATCGGGTTTTTTTTCTTTTTTTTTTTTTTTTTCTTTTTTTGCCTTGAACATACTCTCGAAATTTTTCGTAGGATCTGTGTATGATTTAAGAACACAAGAGATTCCACCTCCACCATCATAATGTCTGTATTCAACACCTCATCGTAAGGGTGACTTGGTCAAAACTTACTAAACGACGATCAACCATAGTTAACAAAATATTTGTGCGTTTTCTGACTTTGGATTAAATCATAAATCAAATGTAATTCAATCATACTTTTTGTAAACAATAACAGAACTCTATATGCCTCTTCTACCAACCTTCATCACTAATCATGTCCTTGCATGCATATGGGCATACACACCGCATCGTTCGTCAAATGGGACCAGAATTCAGCTAAATCAAAGAGCTTGATTTTTTTACTTGTTTTCGATTTTCTAACATCCTCGGTATCGCGTTGATTGAGCGATCGTTTTTTTCAAAATTCCAATGACCCACCAAGTGTTGAGTGAACAGCGCATACTCTTGACTGAGTGCATGCTACAATCTGCACACCAAATCCTCCGGCGATCAGGTTAGTTCATCCCATAACTGACTCGGTTTTACTCAGTTCTTACCACTTATTCGTTGATAAGCTTGGAAGATTTCTCCGTGGCAAGGCGTGGCAAGAGAGAGGCGGCAAATTCAGTCTTATGCCAACTTGATTAGTCATTTCATGCACAAACAATTACCAAAAGCTCAGTCCGTTTAAGAGGCACATGCATCTGTGTCTAGTCGCCCTCCGTTTTTATCTCCGTCAAAGGAGATGAAGGGAACTGCTTCAGTTCTTGATCATTCAACTGCTCTGCATTATTTGAAACCAAGATGCAATTAAATCGCAACATTCACTACGATTAACACCGTACTGGCATTTCTCTCCGTAATAACTTCTTGTTAACTGGATCAGTGCAGGCGTTGTTGTGATCAACGAAAACAAAGAAAAAGAAAATGCAGTTGCCAAATTAATGAATGCAATCAGAACATCAGCAGGTATGGTTGCAAAGAAAGCCGTGACAAGAAAAGTTTACAATCGAATAGTAACCTATAAGGTTATCTCAAAGAGCAAAAAAATGATTTATTGTTTCTTTTCCTTTCTGACCTTGATTTCGACCTTAGCTGAATTGACTTCTCAAAAAAGGTGTTTTTTTCAACGGCCGCTAACATAAAAATCAGTTTTAAAAAGTGTAATGTGTCTCCTTTCAGTCTCGAACTGTAGGATTTACTTTACAGCTTAATGTTGCAAGCGGATTGGTAAGTTAACGTATAATAGATCTGCAGCATCGTGATGTATTGATGTATACAAACATGAAAAAATGCGTAGAAAAATTGATCAAACTATACTTTTATGATACATTTACACAACTAACAGTAATTTTGACATCCTTCTCGTGTTGGGGGTACAGGGAAAAAACAACATTGACCTCAACTCAATCAAGGTGGGGCAAATTCTGCTGGAGATACAATTTGTCAAACTAGACAGTTGCCTGTCGGCGATACGATCAAACTGAAAATTAGGCGCCGGTAATTAAGGCCTGGCATTTTGTACGTGCTCATTTGGCTTTGCAGCATGATTAATAGCCTTGGAAGGAATCCTTGTCGGCGGAAATGACACCAATTACTGGGTCATGGCTATGTGCTCCAAAGATATCATTATATTCGGTCCGCACTTACTTAGCAATATTAGTAGACAGCCTCTGTGAGAATGTGACATCAATGGACACTGACCATTCGTATTTTTTCAACTTGTTGAGACATCCTGCGGTACAAGGCTATTTCCATGGCTTAACAAGAGTTTTTAAGCATGCATTGCTTGTAGATTGTTCGTACAAAAAGCTGAAATCTCGCACAGTCTCAGAGCAAGTCTCAGAGCAAACACCGATCCATAATTCTCTACAGAATTAGTCGGCACAACCGATAGAAACTATGTTTAAACACATCAACTGGCTAGAACATCGAACAATACAAAAGAAAAGTCAAATCTTTCTCGTTTGCTAAAAGCTGATGGTCAGCTTTCTCTCAACGTTATACAGGACGAATCATTGCTCTTTTAATAAAGGACGGCAAATGTGTTCGTCGAAAAGTTCAAGTTCAAAGCACCAGTAGGAAGCCAGCAAGGTTGCTCTTCAATTTGGGCGTTAGGATTGCTGCTCGCTATTGTCAATTTTAAATTCCTTACGTGAAGTCAGACAGTCCTGGATATAATAATTTTAGGCAAAAAAGGAAACACTAGATGGCTAAAAATGATTGCACACGAAAAGAGAGCAACGATACTTGCATGTTCGGCTTGGATATTCAAACATTCTGATTGCTCATGCAGTTTTCATAACCAAACGGGTGCTACACTGCCAACTTCGTCTTAAATTACGCCTCTCCTTTCGACTCTCATTAACTCGACTCTCTTAACGTTAGTTTAATCCGATACCAAGAAATTCATTGCTTCGACCCCTCAGCCATTCTCTTGGTGTTCCTTGCAGCCTTAGGAGACAAACGATGGAAGAAACGTAATCTCAGTTTAAAAATCACTACCAATAAAAGTAACTGTGGTCCAACTACTAATCGAAAGTCAATCTAAAATCGTACCCAATTAAGTATGTAAAGCGTTCGAGTGTATCAAATATCTTTCCGGATCGCTCTTGCTTTTTCTTCATCTTCAAAAGGAAGTGAGAGAATGGCTCCAACCGTAGGCTTGCATGGAAGACGTCAAGGTTTTTTTTTTTTTTTTTTTTTTTTTTTTACGCCGAAGCAATAAAAACATGGAAAAGGTTGACTAAAGTGCACATTAACGACAAACAGATAATTGACTTTGACTCGTCACCTTGCCATTTCACTTTGGTTGCATGCAGATTACCCCTAAAGTGGCTGACACTCACTGTAATATGATCTTTATTGCGTTAAAAGCTAATAAAGTGTTTTCATTGTTTTGGCAATGTGGGCTACTTTCCTGACAGCTTCCGGCAATTTTCCCATTCATGTAGGAAGAGTCCACTTGGGAGAACGTAGAAGCTCTTTATTTCAATTACTACGGGCCCTTGCTTTGAAAAGAGACGCCATGCTTTATGTTGAAAATAAAACTCTATCTCTTCAATAGACCACTTTCGAATTCTCACGGTTGGACTGGATCTAATGGACTGGACTAATTAGATCTAATGGACTGGATCTAATGGAGACTAATGCCGGCAAATCTTTTCAAGCCCGCATTAGCCTCCATTTCATTCTAGATCCAGTCCAACCGTTACAATAAGAAACTGGCCTATTCCAATGTGGACAATGGTCTTAGGTTGACAGCTATGTAGTTAAGTCAGTGGCTAATGCTATTAGTCCAGTCTACCCAGAAAGGGATACTAACTTGAAATTTCAGTTCTTTCAGTGGCCTATAACTTTACTATAATATATCTGCAACACGATTCGAATCTTCTTTCTTCTCTCTTTTCCCATACAGACGTTATTCTAGATAGCCAAGATGATAAGAAAGGAAAAAAGCCCAGAAGAATGCGCACTTGCTTCTCCCCTCGACAACTTCAAGTCCTGGAACAGGCCTTTACCAAGACGCATTATCCAGATGTACTATTGAGAGAGCATTTGTCCAATTTTACCAACATTCCAGAATCAAGGATACAGGTGACAAACAATAACCAAAAACCGATTTAACAAATAGCGAGATTCTTACTTTTACGATACTGTGTACAGTAGGAGTTTGGCTAATGAATGAAAATGCGCGTTGAAAATCCCAACACCCAATCGTACCGAGCACCCCTAGCCTGCTCATAATGAAACAAAACTTGAAGAGAATTTCTTATAAGTGACTTTCTTCCTCTGAAAGTGGTAATTTAATGGCAGAGTCCAAGCTTTCTCTCCGATTTTGGAAGTCGAAATGACCAATAGCCTGTGTTCAGCCGTCCCCTCCCCTCAGAAAATATCGGGGACCAGCTTGACTAGAGTATCAAAACACCGTAAATTTGTCCGGATGGTAGGCAATAAGGACTATTTCTTTTCCATTGAAGTAAATGTTAAGATGGTGTTCCATCTAATGTCTCGTCCAGGGCATCTAAAACCTTTTCCAGAACTGTTGGAACGGAACTTAGTGTAACATTTATTTCCCTGGTGTGTAGGTTTGGTTCAAAAATCGAAGAGCAAAGTATCGGAAATACGAAAAGTCAGGGACAGAGAGGAAAGTCCGCGAGCATGACAGTTCCGGACAAGCGAATGGATATTCAGAGCTATCTCATCTTGCCCTCTTCCCAAGTTCAAGAACAGCTAACAGACCAGTCCTATCACCAGTTCCGAGGAAACCAAACCTGGAGCATCCATATAATAACACCGAGCGTCTTCCAAACGTTTCAACCTTTTTACCATCAGTTCGTGAAATGTTTTCTCATAACATGGTTGCCGCATCTCCTTTTCACTCGACATTCTCTTGTACACCAGAATCCTATCGACAGCAGCCATTTTCGGCATGCTCTCTGAGACATTTTACTGACGTACACACGTTCGGTTACAACTAATATTAAGGGTAATAAACCCCTTATATAAAAATATGAAGGAACCTTCCATCGACATCAAGTTGTTGCGAGAAACATCTCAGCAGAGCTTAGTTTCCGTCTCTGCTTGTTAACGAGCACTTAATACTTTTTCTTTAGTGATACCTCATGAGTAAATTTCACGCAAACCCTTAAAGGAGGCAATTTTAAAGCAAGCTCAGGTTCATTAACCTGAAATATATTTGACAACTTCGTTTTCTACTTTCTGCAATTTCATTGGTGTTGGACGAACAATATGAGCTGATGAACTCAAGTGGCAGGTTCAAAAGACGTCAGTCGCAATTTCAAACCTTTGATGGTTACAATAGGGCCATGTTTAGTTTCACGTACGCTGCTTTAGTCTCCATCAGTTTAACCATAACTGAGCTCATTTTACCTTGTCACAAGGTTTTGCGTTAGGTTTCCGAATGTCTTGGCCAGCAAACTCGAACACAGGAACTTCGATGTTATCATGAGAGTCGCACCCTTTGACTGGTCTTAGAGAAATGAAGTACAGTGGAAAGACGAAATAACGGGGCCTATATATAACGTAGGCTGGATCTGCCAGCGGTGGTTAACGTTCGGACTGACATACTCCTCCTGAGACAAGGAGACGCAGGCACACAAAAGTCAGGAAATCGCGAATATTCATTTATTATATAGATACTGATGAAATACCACGATTTCTCCTTTCACTAAAAAATCATCTCTTCACCGCGCGCAGTGAACATATATCATTTTTATCTTTCACATGTGAGAATATAGGTGTCGTCATGGTAACGAACATGATAAGCCAATAAAACACGAGCTTCCTCTTCATTGTAAGATACTTCTGTGCTTTAATATAAGTCTTCTTTACTACATTAACATTTTTATTGCAAGATTTTACATTATAATGATTTGTTTTTCATAACTTTCATATCTTGTTTCATGTTACACAACATGCGTGTTTTAGCGGTTGGTGACCACTTTTTCATCATGATTTCGAAAATGAGTAAAACGAGTTGTTTTAAATCTAGACATTTCATCAATATCTATGTAATAAACAAAACATTACATGGCCGCTTGGGGACACGAATTTTATCTTCGAGTACTGAAAGTATCTCTCACTCCGAACGGTTCGCTTCGCTCACTCGTGGGAGATACTTTCAGCACTCGAAGATAAAATTCGTATCCCCGCGCGGCCATGTAATATCCTCTATATCCTTCGCATTTAAACGAGAGATATTCTTAAACCCACTAACAACAAAATGCAGAGAAAAGAGCCTGGATACAACGAGCTTATGTATAACGAGGAACTTACAGTGAACTGAACAGCGACAACAAAATTTTCATACTAGTAACGAACATATTTTCCTTCCATCTTGGCACTACGTTAAAGCACTGTACTCTTGCTGAAACAACAGTTGCACGGTGCTCAGAACTGAATGACAGGATTTGATCCCGAGCATGAATTGTTTAGACTCTCTTAACGCATTTTATACAAAGATGATTTTAGTGTCTGTACCCTTCAAAATAAAATTACTAGAAAAATTACTCCATTTACATCTGAAATCATAATATAAGAATGAAAGTTCAGTTGTCATGATTCTTTAACAGCGACGGCACAACGATGCATTTTATTTCCGCTTAGTAATTGAGGGCATAAAACTGATTTGTTCTTGCATGATATACGTTTCCCAGTTACCTAATATTTAACAAGCATGAACATAGTAAAAAGAAAAGTTTAATAATGAATAAGACGATAGTTAGGCAAGAGAACTGCACTTTACCTTTTAATCATACATGTTTTGTTGTTGCTATTAATTATTTATGATCAACCTCAGTTTGTAAGTAACAATAAACGTCGCAGCTCTTGGCCGTATACTGTTGCATTTCACATGAAAATATGGTCTATACACTATATCAAGTAAACCTGTTACTACCTAAACAAGGAACATCCACTTCCGCAACTTTCTTGCAAGAGTTGAACTCTGGATTTTCTTTTATGAACGGTTCATAATAGAAAATCCAGAGTGCAACCCTCCTGGAAAGTTAGTTCATAAAACTGCAAAGTTATCAAATAGTGCTCACCAGCAATGTTGATTGCCATAAAAGGTGGCAATTCAACTTTTGGCACCCAGAAGGGATTGGGGAGGATATATTTTAGCACCGGATTTTCCAAGTAGGAGAATTCTTGTCTTGAGTATCACCACATCACCACACCAATTGGGCCGGTCAAAAAGTATGATCAACTCAGGCCAAAAAATAATCATTGTGTCAAAATATTAGCGTATTTGGCCAAGTTTTATAAATCTTTTCTTCTAAAATGACAAATATATCTGCACTATCAGACTAAGCCGGACAAATTTCCAAGGGTCAAAAGGTTTGAATTTTTCGTTTATGTTTCTTTTAATTTTTATTCATTGTATTATGTTTCATTCAAAGCTATCAGCAACAGTTCCCTTGAGAGGATCCTCGTCTCGCACCTAGTTGTTACGCAAATAATTGTTATAGCTATATATCACGATGCTCTGTCGATCTTTTAGCAACTGCATGTAAGCGGGATAGCTGAAAGGGAAATTGTTGGGACCACATAACAGAAACTGTGATCAATGGATCTCGCTGACCCCTTAGCTTGCATACTCTTCTATGGATTCAGTCAAAAACAGAATTCTATTTTTTTTTGTTATTTTTAAGAGGTTGCGTATTACAAGGCCTTATTTTGGTACACCTTTCCGATCTCCAAATGGCTTACTCTCTCTTTTTCTTAGTACTGTTTATTTTCTGCAGTCATGGAGAACAAAGAATTTTACAACATTGAGAAATGGAAGGTGGATTTGTCTAAGGCACTTTTACATGTTGACCTCTAATCTTACCCCAGAGAATAAGGTCAGCAATCAGTAAAAAAAGACATTTTAAAGCTCATCTGACCCCGCACATTGAACTCTTGTAAAAATTGTCAGTGCCATTAAAGGTCCGAGTTGTTAATTGCTTGTTTGCCGGTACAGTATCCCGAATTTAATTATAGCGATTTTTTTAACATCTTTGTGAATTTTGGCTGGGTTTGATATGGGGAAAAGATTGAAAAAACCTAATAATATTATAAATAGTGAAAAGTTTCAAAACCGTAATTAAATGACGAGCACAAAATGGTTTTAATTATCAGTCCACGGATGAATCGTTTAGTGCTGCCTTTTGAAATCCAGTCTGGCTCCGTCTTTAACTGGGACTGAGGCCTACAACTTTCTGCGGTTTGGGGAGACGCAGGTTGTTCTTTTTTTTTTGTTTCGGTTGAGCGAAAATTGGTAGCTTTGGTTCACAACTTGGTTATCATGAAGGTACAAAAGGTACATAAAGCTTGTACTAAAGTAAATCGCCACCGAAAAGGAAATAACAAAACTGCGAAAATTGACCCATGCTTTTCCTTTTCAAAGCATCTATCAGTGCCGAAAGAGGGAATGAAACCTTACTGTCAAGCCGTTTTTCTTCATCTTCAAAGACACAGAACGAGGCCAGGATATAGAGAAAGGAGGAAGGGGAGAGAACGACAATTCTGTTAATTGAATACATTCATCATATTTCGCTTCCATGTAGTCTCTGTTTGATTTCGACTGGAACCCTTACCGAATGGCAGACAGCGTCGTGTTTTTCTTTAGTTTTCCAATAAAAAGGCCCGTGCGACTTTTAGTGTTAATATCATCTGGTCGTGTTTTTAATTACGTTATTCAATGGAAACCGATATTTATTCCATGTCTGGAATTCGAAAGACTTTAAAAGTCTTCAAAAGTAATATTCAATTTAACTAGCATTAATCACTTTCTAATTGTTATTGGGCTATTTAGTTCAAACAAGTTGCTATTGTCTTGCAACGTGCGGGAAGGCGAAACAAAAGAATGCTACCTTTAAAGATCATTATCTGTAGAGTGCACTGGTGTCAGCAAAAGGGCCGTTTTATCCTGATTTCGATGCATTAAGTACACAAACTTTGCTTTTAATGCAAATTTATCCCTAAAAGCTTTCACAACTCGTACAAGGATAAGAAGTATGGAGTCTAAGAGACAAGATTTTAACCAAACATACACATACGACATATTCCAGGGCGGCCTTTCGAGACGTGGAAGCTACTGCTTTTGAAGCTCAGTTTCAGCTATTTTTGTAAAAATGGCATGCTTAAAGGCGCTAGAAATACATATGTTTGATGTCTACGTTGTTAAACATATTTCAAAACTGAAATAGACTTCAGGCACTAACTAAAAGCTTCCATGTTGTTCTGTACAACCTAACATAACAATGATCCTAATATTCATCATTTTAAACCATGTCTGAGAACTTAAGTTAGCAGTCTAACGACGACACTGTCCTGATAAATAACTCAAAGTACTTCAGGGGAAACTTTGACGCTTTTTTATCTTATAAACATAAAAAAGAGATAAAACAGATAACAAAAGTAAATTGTAGAAATGTTGTGAACTAATTAAAACGCTTCGTGAAAAAATTGAAGTGACATGTAATGTTATACGTGCGTTCAACCATAGGGCTTCATGACCCACTTTCAAATGAAGCCATGTTCTACAAGAAAGATTTTTCGCTGAATTTCATTAACTAGCTCTTTTTTTTACTGGATACATGCAAGTGAGGACGAAAATGGAAGTAACGCCGAGAGATAATGTGATTGTATTCTTCTTCTTAGAAATCGAAAGCGTATTCAATTTTTATCCCGGAAAGACCAAAAAGTACGTGAATTACAATAAGACAATTTATACCTTTTTCGGGGGCATTTTACCACCTCAACGCACTCTTAGACCGTATCCCAAAAAAAGCAGACTAAAAAATGCATTTTCTTCACCGTCTTAAAGGAAGGGTCATCATAAAGCAAATACCTATTACGGAGCAAAATGCAAATTTTCGTCGCATGTAGAACGTCTCGCACAGAGTAAAGAATAAAGCCTTTTACAAAGTTTGGCTCTCGCTGAGACTTCTTCATCAATTCTGTGATTATCTTCACCGGAACACGTTCTCCAAAATGCTGAATAACTTGACGTTAATCATAACTCAACTTGTGGTGTGACGTTAACAATTTTTGTTTCTGTCGCGAACTGACTTTTAAAAATTCTTATTTTTTATGCTGAAATTTTATTTGAGAAAAAAGGGGTTGCAGTGTGATGCTGTCAACAATAAATGTATTTTATTTATTCGTTTCTTACAACGGCAAACGAACCCAGTAGGTTTTTTGTTATTCTTCGATCCGGGTGGCCTGCATCAGTTTTACCACACAAAACCTAAGAAATATTTAAGAAAATATCATTGATAAAATTTACTGTCACCTCCTACTTCCTGACAAGACCAGCATGAGCATTACAGAAAAAGATTAACCCACTTTTTCATCAGTAAAGCTGTTTGTAAAACTGAATATTCACGTTAGTACAAAAAGGCGAAATTTCTTTGGAAACGCCAACCACTGTCAACCCTCCCCTTTCTCGAACTAACAGTACTCAATGGCACAAAGTGAAGAGAAAAGTGTTGACCTGAGTCAATCCTAAAAAAGTAAAAAAAAAAAAGAAAAGAGAGAATTATTTAAAAATGACGGGCTCTGGGAACACGTCATCTGGAATATTTAGATCAACAAGACGAATCTTCAGATTTGTTTACTCAAGTTTTGAAAGCTGACTGACTGAAGAAACGAAATCTGGTCAGTGTTGTTATGATCTTTAACTGACCCTGCATAGACTGTAAATGAATGTATCTGCTCGGAAATGAAATTTTTGATCACAGGAGGCGTGCTTTTTGGTGCGCAGTATAACGCATTGTGGATAAAAAAAAATCCCACATACAAAAAAAAATGCTATTTGAAGTAACAGCGTTAGCCCTTTTTGTTTTCGCACGTTTTTCTATAAATGTAACAAGGGCCCATCGTAATTTAAACGGTTGCCCTGAAATAAAACTGGCTAAAGTTATTTACACAACCACTACTTTTTTCTTTTGCATTTCTACTACCCGCTATGGACAAAGTAAAATTACACAACCAGGGCATTTACTTATGCTGGAAAGCAGAAATTTGAGGGCGCCGTATTCTCTGACATTCTTTGCTGAAGATGAAGTATACCTACGATTTCTATCTGTTTTTATTCATTACAAAACTTTACCAAAAGGTTACATTTAACAATTCCTGGGGATTGCATACATTTAAACTGCATATTGGACTTGAAATCAGAGCAATCCTTAACGGCTGATTCAGTTTTTAAAATTATTCTTTCTTTGCAGCCAGGAGTCATAAGTCAACGCACAACGATGAGAAAGGGTTCATCAGTGCGTAATAAGAGATTCGGGAATTCGTAATTTTAAGGGTTTCGACAGATCCTCTATAAGCGGTAGGAACTAGTCTAAGAACTGCATTGCACAAAACTGTTTCAAGCAAAGCTTGCCCAATCGAAATAACTTGTCTGCTCGAGTTGGCTTCAGTTGCAGGTGATGCATTTGAAAAAACAATCTATTTACTTAGCACACCAACTCTTCTCTTTAATTAATGGCTTTCGTTTAAAAATACATGTGTAAGGCACTTTCTAAACATATTGTCTTTGTTTTTTCCATGTCACCTTAAGAATTTCCAGACTGCTCTTTTATCTCCCAAAAATTTTTGAATCAACGATTCATCTGCTATTCTCTATCCTTTTAATTTTAATAAAAAAGAACGTACTATCCTAACAAAAAACAATAGTATTTTCTCGGGGCTATGCATTTTCAAACAGATACATCATTCTTTTCTCATTTTCATTCTTTGCCTCAATTTCTTGCGTTTCCACGCCGATCCCTTTTTTTTTTTCGATCTAATAAAGAGAAATAGCGACCGAATGTAGTTCTTCCATTACAATGAGATATTTCTAGTTCTGTTGTTTAAAGGTTCTTTGATCCTTCAGTCTCAATTAGAACTCTACGCTGACGAACGCGTTCACTTCAAAATTGAAATGTGTCATTTTGGACTATGCCTGTACAGTTTTGCTGAAGAACTGAAAAAAATGATGAGGTTTAAATCACAGTACGACGTGAGTGATCCATGAATACGATACAAAGACAGCACTTTTGAAAGCAAAATTCACTTATGTAACGATAATACTAACAAAATAGGCAAATTGTACTCCAGAAGGACTCAATTTCCGCGTGCATTCTACAAAACAATAACTTTCGGCGGAACCATGATCTTTAACAGGGATATCGCTTCAAGGACTCTAAAAGACAGAAGAGGAAAAATAAACGTCTTTCAAGAGATCTTATTGGCTAATCTACGGACAGTCCCGTCATTTAAAACACAGTTCACAGGTTTCCAGTTTGCACTTTTTATTGGAAATGACATCTGAAATGTCAATTTGTTACGTTTCTATTGAGAAGGCAGAAAAAAACAACAAAGGCTTTCAATTTACTCCTTTTCTAGCACACTAGGAAATGGAACTTATCGCTTACATAAAACGGCTCAGTTCCATGGGATACGAACAGATTTCACTGCTTGCAATTCATTAACGCCCGGCGTACGCGTAGGCTGCAGTTATTAAGAAATAAAGTACGCCGGCGGAAGTAGTGGAAAATTCTTCTTTAATAACTCTTAACACTTTATGTTTTCCTCATTAGTAGAGATTGATTGATTTGATAGATGATACTTCGAAATTGAAATTGAAAATCTAATTTCCTATTTTATGATGGGTGAAACGCTAAATGGCCTCACTTTTTGGAACAAATATCGTTCACTAGGAAATTTCATGGATACAAGGACAAACCAAATTATTTTCCCTAATGCAGCAAGACATCACCACAATCAAACAAAAAGCAGGGAAGAATGTTTCAAACCAAAGTTCTTAGGGAAAAGCCCCAAAAAATAACATTTATGCTTTGAAGGCGTTAAATCGAAAAAGCGATAAAAATAATATTTGGCTGGTAAAAACGCCGCATGAATAGCAATTAGAACATAATTCTCATCAACTGTTTTCACACGATTAGTGCAAATTTGAAAATCGCCGTCAAAAAAGAAAAGAATGTCTTGCCAAAAGCATACATTTAAGGACACCTAGACGACGAGTGTATCTGCTTTAATAAACTAAACTAAGCGTTATCATTTTGGAATAGTCTTATAATATATTATTTGACATCCATTTAAGGGTTCATATATATTTCACTGGCAAACATTTCACCATTTTGCCTTGGATACAAAGAAAAAACACATCTCAGGACTGACGCGCATGCGTAAAAATATCGTTTATTTTTGGTTTATTTCACATCCCGAAAAACGCATAAGGATCCTACTATAATGAAGCACAATACAACTATTATTCTAAATAAGATAACAAGCACGATTCTAAAACATTAGCGCAAGATATGAGACTTTGACTACAGGAGAAAAAAGAAGAAACAAAACTTGTCAAAGGATTGCTGTCCGTATGACCTCACTGAGGCAAAGGCAATCCGAAACGGCAGAGCCAACAAATTGGTCTTTTTCAATCTGCGCGTAACTAGAACTAGCCCGCAACGCATTAGACTTGAAATATGATCATATCGCATTTAGCAAGTCTTTCTGTGCTTGGCCTTTGTGGAAGTGACTTCTGTAGATAAAATTAAATATTCCGCTTCTTTTTAATTTCTCGAGGACCGGGAGATTTTGACAGTGTTTTTCGTAAAATGAGACTTCAATTCATCTCTTCCTGTAAATGGGAAACATTGCGTTAAGGAACAAGGCGTTTGAAATGGATTAATTTCCGGCGGGTAAGAGCTGGGGGTGACTTTTACCAATACGAATGAAATCAGAAATCAATCACAAGCAAGGTTTTTAATATCGTATTGGACGAGTGAATTAGTAATTCTGCTTGGGAGATACGTGGTGAGATGAGAAAGAATGTCACTAGATAAATAGATTAACAGTAGTTAATTACCTTTTATTATGTATCAATCATATAATTTGCCATGATGGCAGTGAGATCAACAAAAGATTTATAAGAATTTAAGAGTAAAAGCAATTTGAAGATCTTTCCGTGGTTTTCAAAGTAAACAGGTCAATTTATGATAAAAAAAAAAGTAATTTCAAAGGTTTGCGGTCTTATTTTATTTTATTTTCCTTTTTTCAGTAAAATGATGCAAACCTCAGCGATTCAACATTTTAATCCAGGGAGGAATTGACAATCTTTTCGGGGAAGGATGCCTCAGTTTCCCTGCTCAAGTAAAGAAGATTGACGAAAACTAAAGCAACCTCGCGGCTTTCAGTAGAGATTTTGAAGAAGAAAATACCTTTTTGTCACTCAAAGCAAGTCCTTTTTTTAAAAACAAGAAAGAATAAAAAATGAGAAAATGGATAAGGTTTGCATTTTTGGTGGGGTCATATATTGTAACTTGGTGTCGTCCCCAGAAAATGCCAATAAATATGGTTCCAATCTTCGAGAAATAATATTATCTGGAGCTATGAAAAATTGGTTTTAAATTTATTGAGTAAGAAATTCACAGAAAAATTAACGTAATTATTAAAGAAAATGTTATTGGCCTTTGCGGAGTGTTAAAGGGATTTATGACATCCAAATCGTATTTCCAGAAAATTGATTACATGGCTTTGCGTTAGCACATCAAACTATAATTCCATGCTCACTAACTTGAAGGAAGGGGTGCATTCTGTCTCGTTCTGCTTTACAAAATAGCTCTTCTTGCCCCTCATGCATAATAAATTAAGGGCATGGCCTGCCTTGAATTGTGAAAAAGCATTTCATAGGGCTATCTGTATTTCTTTATGTCTTCTTACGTATGGCGTGGAAAATATGTATCTACAGCAGATGACAACATTACTTCCATAAAAGAAAAGTTTATATAGAAAATTGCTTAAAACGCCCAAATCCTTTGTGCCAATTATAATGGAGTAAAGGTGCTGTTTATAATCAATAGTTCATGCAGAAAATGTTACATTTTCCCAAAGCGTGGAGAGCAGAACTACGCTTAAAGAGTTAGGTAGCCGAACAGCTATCCTCGGAAGGGTAAGCTTTGACCACAAAGACTGCATTCACGAACGTTATATTACCACGAACATGGAAAGAATGATTCGAAAAATGGGTGTGAAAATCAGGGGTGTATCAAGGATTGGAACGGGAGGGGTAATTTGATTAAGGCCGACCTACCTTGAGCCTCACGTGGGTTGAACAATTTAACCACCATCTGTTGACTGTTTAGTATTCTATTAAGCATAAACGACAGATGGCAATCCTTTGCTAGAATCCCATGTGAAATTTCCCACAAAGGAGAGCGCTGCGGTTCGCGTACGATTTGTTGTGTTCTATCTCCACTTGGCCCCATTGCTCAGTCCTGATTTGGCAATGTGACTCTATTAATAACCTGAACACACAGCTGTGGTGCTGAGAGCAAAAATGCTGCTGATTTAATTTGATTTTAAAAAGATTTAAATGGGTATAAATTCTCAGTGAACAAGAGAATTTAAACACTCATTGAAGGGTGATCACTCGGAGCCAACAAGCATCAAGTCATATACGTAACCTAGAAGAAGACTTGAGCGCAAGATAATTGCTGCTCAAAACTACTGACCGCAAGGTATGGAAACTTTTGATCAAGCAACCTAAATTGTGATGACACAAAAGCGTTAATTCGTCAAAACGACTAACTGTTTCACTAGATTGTCCGCGAATTCACATCTGCAAAGTACGAAACACCGAAGACGACCACACAAAGTCATCAATCAGTCTCAGAGAAGATGGCACATCTAGGTAAGTGCACTTTGTTATCCATCATTACAGCACCAAGGAACTCTATTTAACACATTTCTTCATTTTCTCTTTCTTTCTTTTTGCCTCGTTAACTTGTCTCGTTTCGGTTCTGTTGTAACTGCAGTCTAGATTGTTTCCGTCGGAGCCGTTTAATGTATTACTTGCGCCAAACGATATAAAATTTCAAATTTGAAATTTAAAATTTCGAATCCTCCCCCTGGATGGAAAATCATGCGTAAACCATCTATCAAACTGTAGTATCTCGAGCGATACACTGTTGGCTTAAATCAAAACAAACTAAACTCGAGCTCAAGTTTTGACCTTTTTTCGTGAGGTGTTCCGTGTTGTATAAACGTGTCTTCGACTTTTGTTACTCCACAGCGTGGTTTTCAGATTTAAGTATCGAGTCAAATATATGTAATACGCGTATATTCGAGTAATTTTCAAAGTGATTATTTCACCTGTTTGGCACATTTCACTCGCCTTCAGAGGTTCAACGCCATTCAGTATTTGTTTTTCGCACAGCCCGCTTAAGGAAAACCGCCTTTAGTCTCGAGACCTATGCTGTCACGCCTTTTCAATAGAAGTATTCTACCTTTTCAATACATGTATATTTGTCGTTAAATAAATGTATTTTGTTTGAATCTCACACTTCGATTCATTTCTTATTTGAATGGATAGCTCCTGAAAAAACAAGTTTACATGAGACAAGTTTATCGATCAAGAAGCATAACCGGTCGGCAAAAAAGGATTGTTTCAAGAGCGATATGAAGCCTAATTAAATGCAATAATCAATCAGTTGGATTTCGTAGACATTTGTTATCTCAATATCCATTTAAAAAAATCTTATCTCACTCAAACAGTGCATGAGGGGTAAGTTCATAAGTTGGGAAAAAGTAACAAAATGGAATCAACACTCCCTTTTCGTAAATTCATGGAATATGATTATCAGGAAAAGCAAGCATTTAAGAAGGCTGTCGTCAGAATTCGATCCAAAACGAGAAACGCAGAAGGCTTTTGTCTGAATTCGATCCGAAACGAGAAATGCAGAGATGTGTTCTTGGAAAGTCATGAACGTTTCACCATTTCTAAGAAGGCTTCATTTGAGACCGCATTTCAATTTAAACCCTTGTTGATTACAATAATTTGTACCAGAAATCTCAGTTTTCCGCGCCCGAAGAAGCGAAAGGTCCATGTAAGTTTTATGTTGATCAAAACCATCAAAAGTGATTTATGATTCCGTCATCTAGGGAAAAAACAATTACTAAGCATAGCGACAATAAAAAAAATAGCAATTTACAAAGCTAGATATAAAGCATAGACGTAGCGAAAGCAAGTTCTTTAGACGTACATTATGGAAAATGCGGAGTGCATGAAACCCCTCCGGTTCTCAGTACCCTTGCTTATGTAATAGTTGTGGCTCTGACATTGACTGGCATTGTCAATCCTTTTTCTTTGTATTGGGTCAAACAATCCAGAGTGAGTCAAGAGGCACCATTTTGGTAAATTGAAGCATTTTAAGTAAGTCATCTCGCTTAATAGCTTTAATTTCTCAGTTATTCAGTAATTATTTTGCTGATGCTGAAGAACTGAGCTAATATTATGAGTACAAGGGGAAAGTCTCATTTGGCCGATTTGTCCCATTGAGACTGAAACAAAAAGGCCAAGAAACACAAAATCTGTATGAAAAGAGCGTTTTATTGTTTAAAGCAACAAAACACGGGATAAAAAAGCGTTGAATTTTTGCTACAAGTCTGGGCCGAGCTTTCTGAACCGCGGTTTGTGCCAAACCACAATGAATACAATTATGACCTATAACTTTTTATCGAACTTCCTACGGGGTTAGCCCAGATTCTGCAAGTAGTGAGGGTGTTGATATATTGATTTTCAAAATCTTACAAGAACGGGAACTCCACGTATCCATTTTATTTAATCGAATCACAAGGTAGGTTGTCTTAGTAATAGTTTATTCGAAAAGTAGGAGAGATTGGTTGGACCGTGATAAAGTGTACCATATTCAGTCCATATGCTTGCAGCTCCTCCTTTAATTAAAACTATTTAATTATAAGGATGAATAAGAAGCCATGCTATTCGAAGGAAAACGCAACGGCGATCACATGTCGAAGGAATACATACGCGATGTCAAATCTGTTTTTATAAAGGAGCCGAGGACAAATCTTAGTTTCAATTTTAAACAGTATTAGTGGTAGAGTGAAACGAGCGGCGTTTGTTTGCGTTCATATCAGGGGCACCCAACGAAGGCGTTCCGCAAAATATCTTTTCCGCAGATAATTCTCATACTCTTTTTCAGGGAAACTTTAAATATTTTTACCATTTCACAATCCGTGCTGACTGGATGAGAACAGAAAGTAGGGAGGAGAACTCGTTCACGCCGAAGAAGCTTACCGCTGCTTCAACTTATCGCAGGTTGAGCAAAAATTGATTCACGAGGTTCTTTGCTGGCTCGGAAGTCACCTGGCAGGAAGTTTCCCTCACCATCTAGCTTTGCTCATAATCACCCTGCTTGGGAATGTGGAACATTTTTTTTTCCCAGCAAAATTAAGAATTAGAAAAAATGTTTTATTAGCGTTCTCTTGTACGTTTTTTACCTATTATTATGCATTTTGAAAATAATTTTCGTTGTTTTTCGTTTTCGTTTGTGTGCAAAAAAGATATTACTGATTACGCAATAGCACGAACATTGAACATCTCTCCATTTCTTGAGATATTTTCGAGTTTGATTTGCACCGCACGAGTGAATTAGGCAGCCTACAAAGATTCTTTCGTATCAATCTTCGTCATTGGCGTCAAGTCAACAAGAAGTTCTGTGAACTCATTCATGCATTTGCGTTTGCAATCTAGCATTTGCCTACACCCCTGTGACATATAATTTTGAAAGAGTGCAATAACATTATTACATGCGATAGATGAAATGTGTTTGAATTTAAATAACAACATAATTAATATTCTTTAACTCATTCCTTTCGACGAGACATACAAATTCGTGTAAGTTTAATGTCGGTACCTTTTTGGTAATGTTTTACCCAAACAGTCATCCTCATGACATTGCGATAAATTAAAAGCCCTTACCTGAGAAAGAAAAATATTCAACGAGCTCTTCCAAAACAACGTGATGACAAGTCTTACGGTTGACCTCTTTGTGACCTCTTGCGCGAACGACGAACGGCCAGTTCGATAAACACAGCTCTAATTCGCCTTCGCTGGCCAGGGTTCTAATATTTCTAACTAAAATAGTAGAGAAAAAACAATTAGAATTCTTATTTGAAGCAACTAAGCAGGAATGAAGCTAATTAGATAAGTTAATAAGAGCTAAATCTATTCATTTACCAATCTTTCGTCCATTCATCCTTCGCTTGGTCGCTCTGAGATCAGAAAAAAAATTATCTTAAGTTACTTACTGTAAACTCCGATGAAGTAAAAATGTTTCCTAAAGCGAAAAACCTTCGGTTTAATTTAGAATTTGGATGGAAATTCGAGGAAAACATTGAAAACCAAATGTGACCAGTCGCGGCCTCAAAGCCTTTTCCCGCCAAAATAAAACCCCTAATTTGTCACCAGTCTCCTCGGAAATAGATCCTTGCTTCTATTGAGGCCCTCCCAGGGGGAGACATTGTTCCGTTGTTCCCTTTAAAAATTAGCGTGGGTTCCTTTCTTTCCGAAATTACTTACAAACTTGTTCTCAACTTTTTTATCCCTAAAATGGTTTATGGTATTTTCGCTTTGTTTCCCTGTTCCCCAGTTCAAATTAACAATGTTCCTTTGTTCCTTAAAAACCTTGGGAGGGCCTTCACTCTTGGAAAAAAAACAACAAAATCAAATGTAAAAAGGACAAGAATAAAAATTGAACTCGTCATATACATGTACTATTTTTGCGCGCGGGCCCATTTTTTTCAGGTAGTCTCAGGAACCCTTCTATCTCCTGACATTGTTTAATTTACGCGAGAACTATCTCTGCTATTACCATAGTTCTTCTATTACATTCCCATCCAACACATACAGGTACTAGCAAGAAGTAAATAAATAAAGCAATAATAACAAACAAATAAGTGTACATTATTCTAGTGTTATGTTCACCATCCCTGCCGCAAAAAACGTTTATTTTAAAAAATATCCTAACCAAGTGATTGGACTCAAACTGATCAACTTGTAGTACGCCTGCGGTCATCGAGGAAATTTGAGAAAATTTTGTTTCAATCAAAATGATAGCTTTCTTTTCTTTTTTCTGACAGCTCCCTTCCTTTTTCAAAGTCACGGGGGAATCAACCAACTTGGAGGGCCTTTCGTGAACGGACGTCCCCTTCCAGACTACATCCGTCATCGAATTGTACAGCTTGCTGCATGTGGCGTCAGACCATGCGAAATTTCTAGGAGGCTACTAGTTTCTCATGGCTGTGTCAGCAAAATCCTAGGCCGTTTCTACGAGACAGGCTCTATCCGGCCTGGATCGATAGGAGGGAGCAAACCCAAGGTTGCCACGCCTCCAGTGGTAAATAAAATTGTACAGTATAAACAGCAAAATCCGACAATTTTTGCTTGGGAGATTCGCGACCGTCTCGTGGAAGAAGGCGTTTGTGATCGGGAAAACACACCAAGTGTCAGTTCCATCAATCGCATCCTCAGAAACAAAGCTGCAGAGAGAGCTGCTCAGTATGCCATGATCGAGAGGGAAAGGCAGCAACTGGCTAGCATTTATGGATTTCATCCTTGGTCTGCCGCTATCTGTGACCCAAGCGTTCCTTGGTCGTGCCACTCAGTGCCGCATCCTGAGGAGTTCCCAATTCAAGAGTATGAAACAGGAGACCTGGAACCTGCTTCTCAGCTGTCAATCACCACAACATCCGAGAGTGGAAAGAGTCAAGAGCAAGAAAGTGAAGGTAACACACTTCAAAAGTCACATCTAAAGTTCCTTTACGATGGAAGAGTCAATATTTGTTTCTACACCAAACCGCTCAATTCCAATTTATTTCCGAGTACAAGATTGTTTTTTTTTTTTTTCAAATCAACTTGACGCAGCTTTTGACTTAATTTTTAAATTAAATTTATGGCAACTCGTTGAGTTTTTCGAGGTATTTTTCGTATAACACGCAGTTTTGGAATGTATGGGGTAGTGCGCGGGGTAATGTGCATATATTATGTGGACATGATATTATTTCTCTAACTGCTTCCTTACGCCGCTCGTTCGAATTCTGCAGAGTAAACCGTTTATACTCCCTCAGTATCAAATACATAAAAACCTAATGATTTGCCGTTCTTTCTTTTATCGGAGAAGATCCCAATATTAAAAACACTATTAGCGATAGTTCGTGTGTTCCTATTCCTGAACAGTTTCAAACAAATGCCCTCGTGGTTTCACCCAAAACTCTTTTTCTTAGGACTGCACTCACCTGAATTAAGGTGATAGTGCATTTAACCAAGTTATGTATTTTTGAAAATATTTTATAGCGAGAATCAACTGTGAAAACGACGAAGAAACACATTCAGCACAATTTGCATCAAGTAAAAAAATAACAAAGAGAGAAAGAGACGATACCATGTTACATGAAAGTGATGGTGAGCTTAATGAGAAGAAACCAATCGCGGAATCACTCGATGCAGACCTTCAAGAAAGTGATTTAAATGGCAGAATCAGCATTCATAACAGCAACAAAACTGTTGAAACTGACATCAAACCACTAAGAGGCAACACCGAAAATACTGGCTACAACAGTGAAAATGAAAGTAGCAAGGAAGACAACGATTCCCAAGCAAACCAGAAGAGGAAAATAAGAAGAAACAGGACAACGTTTTCGCCTGAGCAGTTGGAGATGCTCGAAAAAGAATTTGAGAAATCTCATTACCCGGATGTAGCCACGAGAGAGGAACTAGCAAATAAGATTGACATGTCAGAGGCACGAGTGCAGGTGAGATTGAGTCTTATAACAATACTAGCACAAAGACAAATTAAAGACAATCTCTGAACGTTAAAGTGCTACTGTGATCAAATTTTTATCCCTTGAGTTTTTTGGTTTATCACATAGAGTACCATGAAACATTAAAAACGCTGTTTACCGTTTGGAAATATCTGCATTGGTTCCGGAGATATTTAAGTTTGAAAAATGTGTTAAATATGCAAATGAGAAGGCTGATGACGTCATTCACCCAACCCAATAGAACATCAAGAATATAAATAGAGCTATCTCGGTCAATTTGCAACAGAGACCACTGAAACTTGGTGAGCTAATAGTTCTGAGGGCAACACACCTACGACTGTAAAGGAATTTGTTCCCATGACAACTCACTCTTTTCCAGTCCCCTCCAACTGATTTCAACATTTTGGTGATCTCAGGGTAGAAATACATTTACCAAGGCCACAAACTCGACCTAACATCTTTATATGCTGGCAGGATCATGCAGATGAGGCACCATTTGCAAATATCAAAACAAAACGCCAAAGGTGGTCTGCAAAGCTTTTAATATCAGGGAGGTCTGGAACCCAGTATGTTGCCATGGTAACAAAAATGGTATGCTCATATTGTGGAACACATCTCCTAGAATCTTAGTGCAAAGAACCAAGTATTTCTGATACAAATTGGCTGAGATATCTTTCTCCCATCATACTTGATCCAAATTTGGTTGGGTTTATGACGTCATCACTTGGCTAATTTGCATATTTAAAAAACTTGAATATCTCCAGAACAAAAAGAGATATTTGAAAATGGTAAACAGCATTGTTCTTCTCGGACAGACTACGTGTTTATGTGCCAAAATGGCTTAGATAGGGAAGATGCAAATTTCGTCACAGTAGCACTTTAAACTTTGCAGAATAGTTCTTCCAACAATGACCTGTTTAGCGAAGCTCAACCGTTTTCGGGGGAGAGTAGAGAAACTGGACGTAAGGCATTTCAATGGTCCCTCATGTTTGTCCGCTTTCTTGCTCTTAGCGCCAGCTGTACTCAGTTGTTTTTTTTCTTGCACCGATTGTCTCGTTAATAATTTTCCTGGTTAACTTCCGCCGATTGGCTAAATAGTTAGTCATGAGTTTTGTTTTTAAGGCACTCATTCGAAAAGTACTATGTATCAAAAATAGTAGTAGGGAGTAAGTACCACCACGACCCCTACTACTGCAAGTGCCGAGAATTTGGTTTTACCGGTGTAAATGACAAGTTAGAGCGGGTTTCAACGAGTGTCGTAAAACCAAAATCAAAGTAATTACTTTGGCCAATCAAAAAGGACCGAGACAATCCAGTAAACCAATCAAAACTCGAAGTAATTACACGCAGCCGACACAAAGCGCGGGAAAATGTGCACGCGCGAGCCACGATTGGTTTTTGTTTCGCTTCTGATTGGTTGAAAAAGTGGCGCGAGAACTTTAAACCAATCACTAAGTGAAGTAGAGCGGTTTTCAACTGAGTGTCGTAAAACCAAAACCAAAGTAATTACTTTGGCCAATCAAAAAGGACGCAGACAATCCTGTAAACCAATCAAAACTCGAAGTAATTACACGTAGCCGACACAAAGCGCGGGAAAATGTGCACGCGCGAGCCACGATTGGTTTTGGTTTCTCTTCTGATTAGTTGAATCAGTGGCGCGAGAAATTTCAACCAATCACTGAGTGAAGTAATGCAAAACCAAAGCAATTCGCTAATTACTTTCGACACTCAATTGAAAACCGCTCTAATGCAAAACCAAAGCAATTCGCGAATTACTTTCGACATTCAATTTAAACAGCTCTAAGCCCAAGCTCTTCATTGCTTATTTACAGGTTTGGTTCTCTAATCGCCGAGCCAAATGGCGCCGTCACCAGAAAATAAACAGCTTACCACACTTGCGTCAATCACTCCTGGGAGGCTGTTATCCAATGTGCAGTGAATGTGATATGTCTGAACAGCGGTGTGCTATGATATCAGGACCATACAGCCCACCCTTAAACCGTTCTATTAATCTATTGTCTCCAAACTCCGACAGAATGCCGTCTGCATCATCAACGTCTGTATTGGGAAGCGTAAATGCGCGTTCTTGCTCACCTCAGGACTGCACATGTTCGAGAGTTTAAGCGTTTTAAGAATTCTTACTATATTTTCCTATTCGTATCGATGTAAATAGACTTTCTTTGCAGGGGAAGGCCTTCGAAATTCTCGCGCATGTGAAAAGACTTTTGGATAATGCAAGGCCCTTGTCTTCGTAAACGTATATTTCTCCGGGGATTTTGTAGACTAGCAAAAGCAATTAGTGGGGAATGAATTAGTTGCGCTTCAAGTTTATTAAGCTTGGGAATGACACTCAGTATTCTTTGGAAATTCAAGTTTTAAAATACTGATATGAAACAGGAATTTTAATTTTTCTGGGATTAAACGAAAAGAGTTTATATAAATTTATCATAATTGCAACTGATTAATAAATTGTTGAGGACTTCCCTTGATAGTTTTATTCTTTTCTTTGACACCTCAGGAATCGAGTCATAACAATGGCCAGTCAGTACGTCAGGCAGTTCTTTCGAACCAAGGCCGTCTCTCTACCTCTTCGGGTTTTCTTCGGCCGTTGTTTCGCTCTTTTTCCTATACAAAAAAAATATTAAAAAAAAAAGGCAGGAGAGGTCTCATCTTGATAAATATGCAACAAAACATTCCAACCAACCCACTTTACCCGGGACTTTGTCCCGGTTTAGACGACGCTGTCCCACTGTCCTGTTTTTATTCTAATGGCAGCTTATCACGTGACGTCACCGCCGCCATGTTGGTGGACGAAAACAAAGGTCATTAGCTTCTTTTGTTCGTCCAACAGAAGTCGTACATTTCACTATTGTTGTTGGTGTCTCTAGAGGTTGGTTGAAAACGCCCTATTGCCCCGTTTCCGCAATATTTTGATAGTTGTTATTTTTAAACATGGCTAACATGTTAAAATATGATTGAATTTCATTTTCTTCAGTACATATTAATCAAATTATTGGCAATAGGCCATTTTCGAAATATCAAATATTCAGCTTGACAGTGAAGCAGTGAGTACAAAAACAATAGAACACGTCGGAATGAATGTGAAAAATGTTTACATTTATTCTTTGTCCTCTAAACCTCTCTCTGCTTCAGACAATAGACCATATTCGTATTCTCAGTATTGGACTGGAACTAGCTCGCAATGGAAGTCTTATGCGGGGAATATATTAAAAAGAATAGCCCTTTTCATGGTTAATTTTTCTCATTTGCATTACAATGTAATCTAACGTGGATGCAAGGCAATTTCGGGTTTAAGCTACAAAATAGCCCGAAATTGCCTCACATACATGCTATATTATATTGCGACGCAAATGAGAAAAACTAACCGTGAAAAGGGCTGTTTCCATTTGAAAATTAAAGATTCCCCGCGTTAGCCTCCATCGCAAGCTAGTTCCAGTCCAATACTGGGGAGTTCTAGTTTTCTGAAGTAATTGCCAATTTCATCTACGATCAATTTAGTTTTCGTGGCACTCGGATATTCATACACGTTTTGAAAGGGCTATATGAAGGAGGGCGGCACGACAAAAGCAGACAATAGTTGCGGGCTCTTAAATGCGAACTGGCAGGATTTGTGCCATTCATATCTAGGAATTTGTCCTGGTTTGGGTTTAGAGGTTGGAACGGTCTGATGTTATCATCAAAGTCTGTGCCAGGTAAAAAGTTAGGCTCGATTTCCGCCGCTCACTCGAGTTCGGGTATCCTCCCCGAGAAGAGACGGCTGGGCGCGTGAGCGATAGATTGTGTCTGGGACGTAAATTCAAAATATAATTTATGCGAAGTCAATAGTTGCGGGGAAATAGCATTAGACATCCCAAAAACACTGATTTTAAGAAAACAGAAATTACATAACAATGCTTAAAACGTCTGCGCGAAGTTTCCAGATGATACGAGCTTGAGTTTGTGGTTAAATGATCAGAATGATCAATGTGAGTTTGAATTCAACCGGCGAATCTGTCCTTGGCGCCAACTGGAAAATCAGTGAAGTTTGCGAACTCAGGCCGTAGAAAACGACACAGTCCCCATTCTCCAGCTTCTCGAACACTTTTCGTTGTCGCAATCTTGGATGTTTCCTACCTTAAAAGCACTGTAAACCTCGAACAGGCCGGGTCAAAGAATACCTTCGCAGCCAAAACATATAATTTATGCCAGACGGATTTGTGCAGGCGAGTTTCTGATTGGCGGAGATGAACAGTGGCTCACCTCACGCGTCCAGCCGAGATTTCGGGAGTGAGCGCTGGCTCATTTACTGATTTACCCCTACCCCACTACCCTCGTTCCCTGCTTCACGCTCTTAAAGTTTGTTAACAGGGCTTTTTTCGCCCCATCCCAAATTTGCAACTTCATCTGAGACTGCCACGACCCTCTAGAAAATTAAACAGAAGTGGAGATGTATGAGCTTTATCAACTCTTCGAGACTTTTTAGACTATATTTTCGCTGACCAGTTATTGTAACGGTAATAGTAAGAATGGTACAAAGCTACGAGATATTCACGGAATATTATTTTTATGCAGCGGTATTTTATTGCTCCTACAAAAGTTGGAAGCACTGTATAGCGCAAATGAGCGAGTAAGAAGAATAGTATGAACAGTTGTTGATTCAAAAGCAACACGAGTTTTTTCTCCCCTCCCCAATCGTCAAAAAAAAGCGCGGTCCCCTAGCAGTGGGGAGCAAAAGGCCTGGCTGCTGTTGTGTTAGGAGAAAACAATATGGAGGTCGTCGTTGGGACTTATGAACAAGTACTCGTTGGTTTTGACGTTCTTAACGAAGATGACGAGTTTGAGGTATAACTTACGATTTCGAAAAACGCGGTATTGAGTGACTTTAACTTCAAATGAGGTGATTTTCTTTCTGTATACTTTTGATTGAGCAGTACAAGTTAAAGCCAAAATTCGCCGAGAAGGAGCACGCGGGCTGTATCAAATGCGCTGCTAATAACGGCCGAATCTTAGCTACAGGAAGCTCGGATGAAACTATAAGGTATGGTCGTTCCTTAGGAGCCTGGCTTTAGTGCCGAATGCCCTGCCGATTTTTTTGCATGTCACTGATCGAACAAGAAAAGCAAAATCTGTCGTATTCTGACTTAATAGACCTCTTTAGCTTGTACGTTTTGTTTTCCCATTTCAGACCACGTGATGTTTTCAAGAGAATTTTTATTTTGTTTTTTCATAAGTTATGCGTACATATTCACGTGCATAGGACGACATTTGAAAGAAAGGTTTTCCCTAGAGTAACATCACGTGGTCTGAAATGGGAAAACAAAATGTACAAGGTAAAGAGGTCTATTTACCCGCAACCAGTAAACTAAAGACAGTTTCATTGTGGCGTGTGCAATACACAGTTGTAGCATTAGATGAAATGCTCTTACTCTACGTTCCTAGAATTTTTTCTTTTTCAAGTTTACCTAGTCTTCAAACGGGTGTTGAATCCAACAACAATTTCTTCTTCCTGTAAATAAATTAAACACAAGCTGACCTTCTGACCTCTAGAGTTTTAAACTTTTCCAGACCAAGAATAAAAACGTCACACACAAGCTTGCTTCCACAAAACACAGTTTAAATGAAATGAACAGCAATGGATAAAGGCTTTTTACTGATCGTGATGGAGATCAGTAATCAAATGTTTGTCGAAGACTTGCCTTGCCTTTTTTGTTCAGTACCCGCAGCCTGAGCGAAAGACACTTAAAGCAATATTTGAACAGAATGATCAATCCAACGGTGGTTTTGCTGTTCATCATTTCTTACAATGTAGTCCAAGAAGTAATTTCTTCATTTTCCAGAAATGATAATATCGAGGAATTCCCAATTTCAGTACTCTTCGTTGCCATTCCAAAAGCAGATGGTTCAACAACAATTCCGTTTCCATTCCATGACATGTTGCAAACAGCAAGTGATACAATCATAAATATAATTATTAGAAACTCAAATTCTAATAAACATAGCTTACTTTCCAATGGAAAACAGAATTATACAATGTATAGCCCATTTAAAGTTCGATGGAAACAGACTACTTTACACAGTCATAGAATTCTGAGTTTTGGGGGTCCTGAAAATGAGGACTAAGGTAATGTGGGCGCACAATGTAAAGTGGGTGAGTAAGGTTCTTTAAGATATGAATTAAGGGACTTTTAGAACATGTGAAATTCTGAATGTTTCAAGTGTGGAATGGACATTAAATGAAAGTTACAAAGATCATTTGATACCCTGTTTCACACCAAAATGGCAAAATAACCATACTGTGCAGTTTGGAGCCACACTTACATTTGTACCAAGTAAGCAGTCTGGGACTAAAAGGCATGTTGCTTGCAGGCAAAAATAAACCTAATGGGACAAAGGTAATAAAACCAAGGGGGTTCATTGCTACAACTGTACATGTACATCTGGATATCATTTAAATCAGGTATGGGTTTTCATCAAAAGAATCTACAGTCCTTTTAAGCTTTCAATCCACACCAATTAGGGCATTAGGCAAGTTGTATTTCGCAGTTATTTTAGGTAGAATACGAGACATGGCAAGTTTTTCAAAAGTGTCAAAAATGCCAATTTTTTGAGTTTTTGCAAAGGCCTGGGGGCAAAGGAAAATTCACTTTGATGAAGTCTAGGAGCTAAAAACAATGAAATACAACTCGTCTAATGACCTATTCTTTCCCAGGTCCCCAGAGTGAGTTTTCAAACATCCCCCAATCAAGTAATGCTGCTATGATCCTCGCAGTTACGCTATATATGCGCAGTTCAGTATATGGTTCATTTCTTATATCATTTCGTTCATTGATCCTCCAATCAGTCAAACTGTTAGTCTGTACTTTCTTCCTTTTTCCTCAGGCTGTATAATTTAAAGGAACACAGAGAACTGGGTGCTTTGATGCAACATGAGGGTAAGTCGCAAAATGTTGGTAAAATAATTACCGGTAAAGTGAATTACGTACATGTATAACCACTTTTGGCTATTTCCGATGAATCCATTCTCGTCAATGACCATAAGATAGCACCAAGTGAAGGTGCTCAAGACACTATGACTATGACAGCCATCTTCTCAATGGAGACTTCCCAGCTTGTTTCTGGTGACCTAGCCCTTGACCTCATAAAGCCCAAAAGAAGGAAAGGTGCATTTAATTAGAATCAGGGGCAAGCAGAAGGAGAGAAAGAGACAGTGAAATTCTGACTAAAAGTTAAATGAGACTTAAAGTACCCGTGGGTTGAAGTTTGACTGTACACTGTAATAATTATTCTGTTAAGATACACTGTACCAATCGTAAACAAGGGAGTCACATGCCCACCTTCTTTGCGGTATATGTACATGTATTTGTGACCAGAGTATCTCCATTATGCTCACCCTTATTCATAATTGTTTTTATTATACACCAGACTCACTATGAAAAATCTGATTGGTCGAGAGCATTCAATCAATTCACAATAGCTTGTGAACTTGACATGATAAATGTAATATCTGCTGCAGATATTACATTTATCATGTCGTTCAACGTCTGCCTGGTTACTAAGCCCCTTGGAGTGTTTTCCTCAGAAACAAAATGGCTGAACGCTTCGCTTCTGTTTCTGAGGATGAATTATGTGGAAAATGTATAATAGAACAATTATTGAATTTGGTTTTCGCATGATATCATGAATTACCAAAACCTCGTGGCTGTGTTATCTGCCTCAGCCTTCGGCTTCGGTTTTGATAATTCATGATATCATGCTCAACCTCATCCAATAATTGTTTATTGTTACCTGTTACATGTACAACTGTACATGTATCTTCAAAGAATTAATGTAAAATTTAATTCAGCTGCATTAGTCCACCTATTGAGTGTGGGTTTCAGTTAGTTCTCAAAACTCATGTCTTCAACTATTAATTTTTTTGAGGCGAAGTATTAGAATATTGCAAAAGTAATAACATCTTCCAAAAATTAATTGTGCTTCCACAAAACTGGAAGTTGCTATGTGTACATGTACCTGTACAGTAGCAACATTTTCATTGTTTGCTGTGTTATTACAGGTTCAATAACTTGTTTAACATTTCACAACAATACCCACATGCTCAGTGCCAGTGAGGATCACACCATTTGCCTATGGGAGTGTCGCACATGGGAATGCTTGAAAACTTTGAAAGGACACAGGTATCATGGAAAGTCATAGCACATGATTATGTATTGTCAGTATATTTTGCCTACAGTGTAATTTCTCACTTTGTTATGTTAATCATGTATTAGCTATTAGTTTTATATGGTGTTTTGTTCCTGCTAGGAATTGTGATTAATTTTTGATGACGTTATACTTCCCTGTAATTTCTTAAATGGTACCTTTTATTGTATAGGCTTGTCTTGCCGCTGTTGATCCTAGACAATTATTTGCAGAACATGCCAAAAGTAGTAATTATTGTGTTACTGTGCCATTAAGTTATTGTAGTGTACAATCCCATGTAGATTTCTACACACCTACAGTGTATAACTAACTAGTCAGAGTGATATACAAAGTAGTATCACTTTTATAGCAAGTGGCAAATTTGCTGTTGTGTTTTTGCCAAAAATCAAAAAAACTTTCTTTCTTTTAGCTGGTTCTTATCTTAGACCGTTAGCTTCAGTTTAATTACACATGTAGCTGAGCAACTTCTTGTATGAGTGGGACAAGTTGTACAGTGTATAATGAAATAATTAAGTTCTTATTTTCATGCTTTATGCAGGAGTTTCAATAGAAGCCGGTTCCCGGCGGTATACTGCCGCCTGCTTTGCCTCACACCACTGGCTAGTTTGCCTTGATTTTCATTAAAAATGCTATCATAAACTTGTCAAACTGCCACCTTCAATGGGCTATCCTGGACGGCTATTTCAGAAGTTATTGAAACCCCTGTTTATGACAAGAAAAGGCCTGTCCAAGCTAGTCACACTTTTCTGGACAAATTACATATCAGCCAGACCTCAATACTGGGAAATCTGTGCCATACTCTTTGTACAATTGTACAATTTATTGTAACCTGCGTGCCAAGCTATCTCAGGGGGTGAAGGTGGGACAGGGTTCCCTCTCTTCCTCTCTCCTCCCTACCCTCCATCTCCCAAGAGAGCTTGCCACGCTGGTTGCACTCTTTGGAAACAGTATTTGAGGTTTCATTTACATACAGTATGTCCAACAGAATCCATCAACAAGGGGGTGGTTATCTGGGAAATAAGATTTACAGTCCTTATCCCAGAATGACTTGGAAGTCTTACCAATAGGAGTTGAAATTATGAAGGCAGCCCTTCGTCTGGTTGGGGTTGCTGCACAATAGTCCAGTGCTACGTGTAAGTCAGCCAGAATGTATGTGTATCCTACTTGTGTGACTCCTGTTCTTGATAAGAATTCCCATTTATGTTAAGTACATGTACAGTATACATGCTACTGCAAACTTAATGTCTCGCTGTCTTGATTAGGTCATTCACATCTCAAACGCCCTAGGACACATCCTTTTGATCATCTGGCATTAGACAGAGTAAAATCTATTAAATGTCAATCTCAGGGGGTCAATGAGTCAAATAATTTATTCATCAATATGATGGCTGATGGCTCGGTGTTCAAAGCACCTACATGTATTGACCAAAAAATTAGTAATATTGCATAAATTATACAGTGTAAAATGTATTTTGATAGCAAGAAAATGTATTTCATACACAGGGGTCATGTGAATTCTGTTTCTGTGCATCCATCTGGACGACTTGCGCTCTCAGTTTCTAAGGATAAAACGTTAAGGTTAGTTTCATTTTTGGGCTGAAGTCTTTAATTAGAAGCCATTTTTGCCTTGCTTGTGAATGTCACAGTGAATTAAAGAGTTGCATGCATACATGAAGAAGGAAGGACAGCAGCCTTATTAGATTTATTCATGTGTTTTAAAAGAAAACAACGCTAAGGTTAAGCAATAAATAGTTGCTATGGGATGGACATTAATAATAATTATTATTGTTATATAATTTAATATCTTGTTTTGGATAGTGTTTGATGCCACCAAAATAAATAAAAGGTGTAAACAGCTGCGCTATAGAATACGGTTACATGTATGTGTGCTAGGTTTCTTGCTTTTTGTTCTATTTAAAAACAATAATATGAATAATTATATAATACATCTGACCTGCTAATCGCCCTTTCTCGCAGTCGGAGACTGAATTACTAAGGGCGCAGCTCAATGAGGTTGGACCGAAGGAGCTGTGCAGCCGGCTAGGCGCTCAGCCCCTGAACACGACACCTCTGAGCCATATTAAGAGCAACTGAAACTCAACCCACATATGACCCAAGGCCAGGGTTGAACCCAGGTCACAGAGGTGGGCCAAGGCCAGGATTGAACCCAGATCACGGAGGTGGTCCTGAAGCACGGTCAATGACCACTAAGCCACCCTGACTCCACAACTGGTGCATTGTATAGTATGATTTGTCAAATGTACTTCATGTTTAAATGATCCACAACGTCTTTTTTTTTTCCCGCTCTTAAAGGTGACTAAGGTGAATTGTACATTATTATTCAACAATTGTGACAATGTCCAAATATGGTCATAGCGCGCTCAATAGTCATCGTGCATACTCAACGTAAAAATTATCCTGCGATATACGTGATTTTGTGTGTCACAGAGAAAAATGGTAGTTTTTCCTTTTTTTTCCCCAATAAACGTAGAAAATTGTGCTTTGTCATCAATGTGTTGAATAATAAAATAATTATCCTGCTCAATCTTGCGGAATATCACCTGATTTTAGCCAATGCAGCCAATGGCCTTATCAGCTGAGTATCAGGCGATATTCCGTGCAATTTCGCAGTATAATTGTTAATTATTATTAATGTGGCTGGCTAAAATTAAGATAGAAGTTAAATGTGTATAACGTATTAATAATAATTATTATTTCGTTGGACTTGTTAACACAGAACGTGGAACCTTGTGACTGGAAAATCAGCTTACATTACAAATATCAAGGAAGGTATGGACGTTTAAGAGAATTTTGCATTAAGATTTTCTAAATGAGCTTGTTTTTAAAGTCTTTTTCTGTCTGTTTATTTTATACATGTAGCTGCTTTGATTGTGAAGTGGTCTCCATCAGGAGATAGTTATGCTGTTGCTGTGGGAAATAAAGTAGTTGTTTATAAGCTGGCAGTAAGTACAATATGTTTCAGGTATCTGTGCATTGATTATTGATGTAAACGTTTTGTTCACGCAATACAGGAGTCTGTCAGTGGGAAGTCCTTTGTATGACAGCTGGAGGATGATTGTACTGTCTACATGTACATGTATGCCATACACAATGTATGCAGTAGTCGTTCTTAAATCTTGTACAAATTTTGCACTCTTAGGATTTCACACCTCTCTCTACATCTGCAGGGTTGGGGTTAGGGTTAGGGTTAGGGTTAGGGTTAAGGGCCAGGCAGTGGGCAAATTGACCTGCTGTGCAGACTTTGCTTTTTCTGCTTACTTTATTTTAACAAAAGCATTACAAAATTAATGCCCATCGGCCAAATACTGATGAACTCCTGAGCAAAATCTTAACCCTTTCGCTCCTGTAAGTGCCACTGACACTCATAGATTTTACTCTGTCTAATGCCAGACCAGGCGCGGATCCAGGGGAGGTGAAATGGGTGAATTTTCACCCCCTTTTTCTGATCCCCCCTTCTTTCTTTTTTTTTCTCATCCCTCAAACACCTCAACCTGGCTTTGGTTCTATTACATTATTACAAAAATTCATCCCCCATTTCAAAATCCTGGATCCGCGCCTGCAGACAATTTTAGTCGTCAATGGGGAACCCCTCAGTATCATATTGGGGGGGGGGGGGGGGGGGGGGGGCTGGCCCACTTTAAGTTCCAGAAAATGATCAGGTAATACCCGGTAGGTTAAAAATGTTCCAACAAAAAAGTACCAGGTAAATGGCAGATTTAGTGTTTTGTGAACATGAAATGACTACACAATATACCTGCTGCGAGTCGTTTTGTTGGAACTTTTTTGTTGGAACATTTTTAACCTATTACCTGATCATTTTCTGGAACTGGGCCAAAAAATCCCCCCATATACTACTCCCTCGGGAGTGAAAGGGTTCCCCATTAACGAGTAAAATCGCGCGGTAAAGCTCACTGTTTTGCTTTTATATTTTAATCCACGACATAAGATTGTAGTTTTGAGAGAGAGAACTCATAGGGATGATGGCTGCTATCTCGTTTTCATATTGAACAGTTCTTGTTGTTATTTAATTGAGGAGTAACGCTTTTGCGAAAGTTGGATGGAGTATGAATAATTGACAAGGTTTTGCATTGGTGACTTTGTGAAAATAAAGTGTGAAGGATTGAGTTTGACTTCGAGTGACTCGAGTCTCGATCCTCAACTCAATTCTCGATCCTCGATTCTCACAGGGATCGAGTCGAGACTGTCCACTTACTTTTGCACGGTACTGCAGGAGACTGTAGGAGCAGGTTCAGAACCAGCCAGGGTCATTGCATTTGTGGCAACAACTATGACTGAACTCTGTCCACGTGAGTGGGACTAAAGGGCTCTCACCAATGTGCCATTCCTGCTACCAACAAACTTACGTGTACCACACAAGATACAAGTAACATGTATTTACGTTGCTACACTATTTCTGGTATTTTAACCTTCCCACCACTATCTTACAGTAACTGTCCTCCCATCTGGGAACCAATGTTATCCTGTTGGTCATGTCACAGGTATATTGCTAAAGCACATGACAACTCATGGACTCTTGTCCAACTAACACTGCCCAAGGGTTAGCAGTAACCCCTGAGTTGGACAACTCAGCCAAGCTCATTGGTGATGTTCACACGAGGGATTACCCAGGAATAAACTGCCACAATCGATGGAAGACTATAGAATTTTTGCACTTTCAGTTACTTCCTGCTTCAGAAATTAGGCACAGTTTCAACTCACTGGTGAAAAGAATTTCATATAAATTATGACATTTGTACTTATTATTTTATGATAGACAGCTGCCCTGTCATTTACAATGGAATTCTCCAGATATGTGTTAGCCTTGGAGTTCCTTTCTGTGAGTACCTTTTTTATACAGCACGCATGCAAGGGTCAATCTCAATGTTAAACCTGTGAAACTGACAGGTAATGTAACGTAAAGGAAACAAAATGGAGAAGGAATATGAAACAAAGACTTAACTCTAACTGGAGCTCACGAAACAAGGACAACGTTATAGTAATTACATGTAAGGAATATTCCTTGAGAGTGCGTCAGATATGAGATATTATTAGGGAGCTTTATAAGCAGGTGCGTTTTTGAGAGGCGGACGGCAACCTGAAGAGAACATTTCGCGTGCCAGAACAGTGGTGTCTCCCAGATTTTTATACTAATCATCTCATAAATGAGAAAAGATACTTGGCAATATAAATGTGGTGGTGAGAAGACAAGTTAAAAGGGAAAACAACTCACTTCCGGTTGCCGTCCGCGTCTCAAAAATGCGCGTGCTTAAGCTCCCTATTAGATAAATGTAAATAAAATAAAAAAATGTAAATGCTTTGTTTATAGTGGACGTGCACTTAGCTATCAAGCTAGTTTACAGGCACCCCACTTTTAACAATGTGAAAGAAACAATTCAAAGTTAACAGAAACGTTATTAAGAACCCCAACTGGCAGGAGGCAACCAGTTGGCTATTTACAAAGCGTGGTAGAGTTGAATCCGGGACAACCGGAAACAAATCCTAACCAGAGGTTAGAACGGGATTTGAACCCGGAGCAGCCGCATGCAAACCGAACGCCCTAACCACTCGACCACGCTGCCTCCTCTGCCAACGAGGAGGCCAACGAGCCAACGACGCGTGTTGCCTTGAGTTGGCTATAACCGAATGGAATAATAATTTTTTATTAAATTTGGACACTTCAGACTAGCCGATAACTGACGTCCAATAACCGATAACTGTATGATCATATTAGGTCATTCCCATATTGAGTCAATCCCATAATACAGTTCATTTTGGGGTATTTGCATTATAACAATAGATTTCCAGTTCATAATACATTATGTATAAAACATTCCCAAGAGTAATTAACTTGTATTGTTCTTATGTAAAGAACCTCCTAAAACGTACTGCATTTATGATTATAGGATGGTGAAAATAGTCTATACGGTATACATGATAACGAAAATTTCTGCAAGGTAGAAACGCAATATCTGATGTCTAATGATCTCTTGATTTGTTGGAAATGATTGTTCACATTATTTATTCGAAGTTTTCATTGAAGCCTTTTTTTAATTTCCCCATCTCAGGAAAGTATATTAGCTACAGGAGGAGAGTTTGAAGGCATAAAGATCTTGGACATTGAAAAGGAAACGTGTCTCCAAACACTCAAAGGGCATGCTACCAGGTAGCGCAAAGATTACATGTTGTTTTAAATGACTTCTCGACTGCTGATAGTGGAGGCGCATTTCCTTCTCTGGTGGCGTTCTTGCATGGACCTTTCTTACCCGGCGGCCATGCTGGTCCAAGACAACTAGAGTTCGTACCCTGAGCCTCTAGTTGATGTGTTTGGAAGCGAGTTCAGGGGACGGACCAAAGTCAGTTTGGGACATGTTTGAAAGAACACTAAAAAGTCCTTCTGTTTTTTTTCATTACAAAAAGGAAACCCATGCTCTGTCAAGAGTATGCTTATCAAACTAACCACACACGGCCAAGAACGTGCATACGGTTGGCTCACGGGGCTGACATTGATTCCCGAATGGTGATCAATGTTAAGCCATGTTGGGCAGGGTTGGTTTCTGGATGGGTACAATGTACGCTCCCTGAGAGCATGGTTGGCGTGGTGATGAGTGCACTCGCCTTCCACCAATATGGCCTGGAGTCTTCGCGGACTCGACGTCATAAGTGGGCTGAGTTTGTTGTTGGTTCTCTACTCTGCTCCGAGAGGTTTTTTCCCTGGATACTCCGGTTTTCCCCTCCTCAAAAGCCAACACTCCAAATTTCAATTCGATCTGGATTAGAGGGCCGCAATTTAGAAAACTGTGATAGGTTGTTGTTATTATTATGATGATGATGATGATGATGATGATGATGATGATGATGATGATGATGATTATTATTACTACTTACTTGGGATACTTTTTTAAAATTAAATTACAAGCACCAACCAGCGGCCAACGTCGTTGTTTGGAAGCTTGGCGCATCAATGCCGTCCCCGCTCCTTTGACGATTTTTTCTTTAGAAGAAAAGGGCGCTAATTTCTCTTAATAAGCGCACATTTTCCTCATTTTTCTGTTAGCTACATGTAAATTGGTGAGCGCATAGAGGGATTATTGTTATATAGCTTTCGTTCACCCCTGATGAAGACACTAGAAAGTACGGCTGAGTGTAGAAACGATGGATCTTTGAGTTTTAACTTAAACCAGAGTAGTGTGGAGCAATAGTTAATAGCGGGGACTGGTTTTGAAGCTCGGTAAACATCAAAGGAACAAACAAAGATGCCAAGGTTTAGGTTGGAAAGTCCACGACCGTGCACAATCTTTTGTTTTGCGCTCATACACTTTGCATGAATTACGTAACCAACACGTTTCTATTGGTTAGTTCTTCAGTACGGAGTAAACAACTATTGTGTTTTGTGCACGGTCAAGGCCAAAAAAGAGAACGAAATCCTACGACAAAGAAATTTGTCGGGTTTCATAACCATTCTCCTCTATTAACTATGCTGGAGCTACGATAGGAAGGAATTAGTTTTTGAAGAATCGGGTTCTTACAAAGGGCTAACGCTCGATACGTCAACCAGTGGAAAGTCGGCATTGGAACTGCGGATTTCAAACGATTTTATTTTTGAGCGAAAATGAAACAACTTAACGAAGCAGTGGCGAAGAAGTTTGAAAAAAAAAACAGTTTTTTAACGGTACTCGAGCCCATGAGCGAGTGATTGCGCCGAACACTGCTTTACCATTGGGGTATCAACCCACATTACCTATCATCGCAGACGTAATCTAACACCGGTTAGTAACCTAACCTAACGAGAGGGTTGTTTTCGTCTGTGACGCAGGCTAAGCCACATGGGAGCTGATCAATACTTGCAAGTTTGTGGTATATTCCGTGGGAGGCGAGAGTATGAAAGAGGATATCATGTAAAATGTCCTGTATTTGAAGTTCTAGAACATGGTCTTGATGTATTTACAGGGTCAAGGATCTTTGTACGACAGACGACTTACTGAAGGAGGATTGCAGGAGATTGCTGTTATTTTCAGTCTCGTCCGATGGAGATTTGAGAGGCTGGGCTTTCAATCCTGAAAACGTAAGGCGCTATTTTTGACCCTGATCTCCCTGTGATCTCTCTGTCAGCTTGTTGGTAAAGCAAATTCCAGATAATGATTGAGGAAAGAGAGATAACAAAGCAGGAAACTCACATTTTGAAATGGGACACTGACGAATTTCTCTAAGAACCAATCACAAAACTTTCATGAGTAAAACAAAAGAGAGGGCACTTTTGTTTTAATTAACGGGTCGTAGCCACGTGACCATGATTTTCCCGCCATTTTCTACGTTTGCCGGCTGCTGCTTGCCGTTTCTACGTAAAAGAAGGCATTTTCGCGTTTGTCGTATACGTGAAAAACGTCTGCAAAAGAAGACGTTTGCGGAAAAAAGTACCCCAAAAGCATTTTCCGGTATGCGAAAGGAGGAAAAATTAGGTTTCATGGTTAAAGATTGTTCATAAGTGACTCCTTGCCGCAATTTTTTTCATGAATTCACGTCGACTCTCTGTTGACCGATAAAACAGCTTCATCGAAACTCTCAAAATTTGACGGGTAAGGATTTTCATTTTATACAGCGTCTTTTTCTACAAACAATGTGTAAAAAGACTCCGAGTTTTGTTTTTGCTTTTTAGTAACTAAATGCTCGAGTTGCCGTGGATCACGCGAAGCTTAAGTCACAACCTTCTCTGTATTTTACGTAAAACGGCAAGCCGACCTTTGCCTTCGTTTCACGTAGACTTGATGCTAAATCTTTAAATTTTTTGGACAAAACGGCGGAAAAGGGATTTTCTTTGACTTTATTGACGCCTACGACAATCTTTGAGATCCAGGACAGAGGATTCCCCTGGATTTTCCGTGAGGCGACTCATCCGTTGTAAATTTTTGGCCACTTTTTAAACATGAGATACGAGAATTATTATGGCTACGGCAACGAAAACGCCACAGGAGGTTAACTATCAATAGAGTTATTTTAGTAGAGTTATGGCTTAGAGTTAGAGTTAACGACTGCCAAAATCCTGAATTCAAGATTTTGGATTGCCAAAATTGGCGGTCCAAAATCGTGAATTCAGGATTTTGGCAGTCCAAAATCGTGAATTCAGGATTTTGGAAACTTAACTCTAACTCTACGACAGAACTCTATCAAAATAACTCTATTATATATATAAAGAATAGCTGTCCCCACGCCGCAGTGGCGAAAAGAGGGACAAAGTGCTAGCTGCACGTGCGCCGCGCGTTTTATTACGTAATTGGGAGCTTAAGCACGTGCGTCTTTGAGACGCGGACGGCAACCGGAATTGAGCAGTTTGCACTTCTAACTTGAATGTCTTAACACAACCAACATTTACATTGCTAAGTATCTTTTCTCCATTAGAGATGATTAGTATAAAACTCTGGGAGACACCACTGTCCTGGCACGCGAAATGTTCTCTTCCGGTTGCCGTCCGCGTCTCAAAAGCGCCCGTGCTTAAGCTCCCTAATATTCTTGCATAACAACGTTTTGACGACAACATGAGTGTACAACTTTTAACCTTCATTTTCTTTCTTTTATCAGAAACCACTCGTAATCAGAGCTTGAAATTGCGACCAAAACGGTCGCATTTGCGACTGAATTTTTTCCCTTTGCGACTAAAATATCTGGAGGAGTCGCAAATAGACCATTTTACAGTTGTGGCTAAGTTACCAGGCCTAGCAATGGAAGCGAGGCTGCCGGTGACCCTGTTTTGATACAAACCTTCATGCTTTTGTAATGTTAATATGGACTAATTAGCGTTACAACAACACAATTTACATGATAAAAGCAGTGAGGTCTGTATCAATGCAAGGTCACCGGCAGCCTCGCAGCCATTCATAGGCTTGGTCGCTGAGCAAACAACTGTAAAATGGCCTATTTGCGACTTGTTTTCATCTTCGCTCTTTCGAAACAAAGGGTTAGCAGTTGCCAGTTTGCTGCTCTTTTTACTAAAATAAATGAAGAAATGACAAAATTATTTTGTTTCTCGCCATGAGTTTTCTTTCAATCTGAAGATAGCGTAATTGTAGCGTAATTTTGCTGCGATGTTACGTGCACAACTCCATTCCTTCGATATTATTCGCCATTTTCAGCGGTTTCTTTCAACACAAGTATTGTGGGCTCATATTTTGTTTTGCTACACCGCACAATGCAGCGCGACGATTTTGCGACTAAATTTTGCGAAATTGCGACTACATTTTCGTATCTTCTCGCAAAATTGCGACTGGATTTTTTCGGAAATTTCAAGCCCTGTCGTACCAATTTATTTTCAAGGACGAGAGGGAATAATCGCGAAAGAGTTTATCATTTATTTCGTGCATTCACGATACTCTTACAATCTTCTATGATGAGACGCAACTTTCCCCGCTCGTTTTTTTTCCGTGCTTATCGCTGGCTACGCGTTTTGCCTATGTATAGTTCTGAGTTCTGATTGGATTCAATTTACAGTTTTATTCTTTTCTGATTGGTCAGAATGATTGTGTTATCGATCGTCGCTTTTTTTCGCACCAAAGTTGATTTGATGCTGGTTCGGGGCACTGACTGCAAATCAAAGGAACTCAAATGTAATAAATGTTGCTTGAGAGAAGGAAAGACCGGAGTACCCTGCGTAAACCTCTCGGAGCAGACAACAGAACCAATAAGTCAATTCCGGAAAAACTGACGCTTTCGTTCGGTTTGGAAAACAAACCTGGGATATGCGCACTGGAGAAAAACGAGTGTGAGCTCTCAAGGCTTTGCAAACTAATAATTTTCCTTATCTGATGTTCATCGTAATGATTGTAATTTACAGTTTGAGGAAGAAGCCAAGCTCGTAGCGAAATATGAAGTGCCTGGTAGACCGACATGTCTCACAGTTATTGGCCGAAAAACGTTTCCCAGGAAGCTTGAAACACCGGCAGAGGCAGAGAAAATGGCTGTGGAAACGGAACAAGAGTCAAAAACCAAAAACAAGAAGCAGAAAGGCAAAGGAAAAGCGGACCGTCGCATCGCAAAAACTTCAGGTAGTTTTACATCAGGAATCCCAAGCGTGACCATTTTAGTCGTATACTGAAAGACAGAAGCAGGATTATTTATTTAGTTTGGTTAATTTAGTTTGGTTCACAGTGTCCATTCTCGCTGGGGTTCTTTCAGTGTCGATTGCTCTTCTAGTTTTCAGAACTCAATGTTGCTTAGATTTCATTCCTGTTCTTACAAGTGAAATACTTTCAGTGTCGATTCCCTTCGTTGTGGCTGGGGTCGTGAAATTGTCCTCCTATTTGTCTTGTCACAATGGTTACCTAACTACAGTGCATATTTGTGCGTTTCTGATTGTATACTCTGCACGCGTGCGTGTGGAAATCCTCTTTCAGCGTCCATCTGGAGGATTAATTTACGATAGTCATTAAGTCAACGCAATCGCTGACTCAAAATTAACACAACTTGTCGACTGCAAAACCGATTTGGGTGAATAGACCCTTCTCCAAAATGTCGGCAACAGATTTAAATGAGTTAAAATTGAACTGAACCAAAAACTGATGCTAGAAATAGAAAGAGCACCTTTACTTTAGTAGCCTTGCAAAGTTTCAGCATATCGGGTGTTATATCAGCTGAGAAAATGTAAGTTAAAATTTGACAAATTTACAGACGTTTGTACGCCATACCCGCAATCATACAAACGTCTGTAAATTTTTCACTTTTCATCTTACATTTTCTCAGCTGATATTACACCTGATATGCTGAAACTTTGCAGGGTTACTAAAGTAAAGGTGTTCTTTCGAGTGCTGGTATAGGTTTTTAAATGTACAAAAATTTGGCAATTGGTCGACATTTTCTGCAAGCTCACGGTAGTAAAAATCTTTTGAAAGAATGCCAATGTAAGGTCTTAAGAAAGTGCTCCTCATTAAGAGTCTTAAGCCTAATTTGAATATCCAGACGGACTTTTTTTTTCATTTTCATTGTTCCTTTCTTTCACTATACAGGCTCCTTATCAACTATTGTTCTTTTAGTATTTGTAGTAAAGCAATTTTCTGATAATTTTGACTTGATAATGAGCTATCGTCAAAACGTCGTCGTTTTTAAACAAAGTTTTTAACTAAGTTTTAAGTATTTTTAAGAATGTGTAGATATGTTTTATCGCAGTTTTTTATAGTTAAGTGTTTTTCAAATCACTTCTTGGTATTTGAATTTTCGGCCGCCATTTTGGAGAAAGGTCTATTGATTTAGACGGAGTTGAGCCTAGCGGGACTCGTCCTAAGCAAGATGCCATCATCCAAGAGCAAGATTCATCCAAAGTGGCCTAGTCTCCATCAGCGTCAGAGAAGTGTATTTTTCAACCAGGATTTTCGGGAGAATAAACGATAGGCCAAATCGGGTAACTCAAAGTTGTATCCACTTCAAACCTTTTGGGAATAAAACGTTTTGTTCCAAGTATTTCCACATCATTTTAATGTGAGTACTACATTATAATGCAAATACAATACAAAAAGAATCTTAACCCCGGGAGATTTGAAATGGGTACAATATCGAGTTAGCCGATTTGGTCTATTTAACAAATCGAAAGTGGTTCAGCGTTGTCTGTACTCTTATCGA
>NC_090872.1:26035282-26050282 GCF_036669935.1 Montipora foliosa
AATTGCATTAAAAATAAAATTAGTTAAAATGAATGGTCAATTCTTCAATCAACTGTTTTTTTTTCTCACTGATCTGTTCAAGAGCGGCTTCTTTATCATTGTTAGCATATCTTGCCATTGTCTTATATCTTTTTCCCAAGATTTTATTGTCGAAATAGAAAAACTTGTCATTTTCGTTGTCTTTGATTTTTATTTTGTCATCTAATTTGGCAATTCGCTCTTCCAACTGTTTTTGATTTTCTATCTCCACTTTAAACACGACCTTTTTTGGTTTCAAAGGATTTGCTTTTACATTTAGCAATAATTTGCCATATTTTTCTGCATATTCTTGTATGTAAGCATTTTCTATTTTTTCCAAACTTTTCTTGTCGTTTGTTGGAGCTTTGACCACGAGCTCAATCACAGGCTTTTTCTTCCTGTATTTATATATTTGGCTTTTGCTGTCCTTCAAATGACGACTTAATCGTGTTGCCAGGTCCTCGCATGTTGATCCAATGTAAACCTTATCATCAACCAGCACCTTGTATATTTTGCCTTCAGAATACAGACTGTTAAATTTGGCATTGGTTAATTCTAATACTGGCATATCACGAATTTTGTATTTGTAGTTCAAATCTTTGTTGACAAGATGAATGTATTTGAATTTAGTGGTTCTGCTCAAAGCAGTATACAATAATTTTTTGTCCATTTTTTCCACATCATAAATATTGTAAGGTTCATTGATATCTGCTCCTTGGCATTTATGTACAGTTACACAAAAACTTGGAATGAAACACTGAGAAAATGTTTTCATGTCGAACTCCTTGCCATCAATCCATATTGAGTCTTCCGAAATACTTTCAATCGTAAATTCCATTGTATTGAATATTTCACGATCTTTTAAATTTTCAGTTGCAATTACAGGCATGTCAACACACACTTTGTATTCTTCTTTCTTGTCATTGTATTTGAACACAACAACGCGTATTGACTTCAATTCTGGTTTTGTTCAAATAACATATATTTTTGTATAATTCAGTGACAGGAGAAAAGTTTTTTGCTAATTTACCTTTTTTCAAAAACTGGTCAAGTACAGTGTGTGTTTTTTTGTCATAGCGGGAAGAACCTTCAATGTATTCCATTGTTACAATTTTTGGGCACATTTGTCTGACAGACATTGATCTTAGATAGTCATAACTTATTCTGCTCCCTGATTCGACAGGAGAACATTGATTTGGATCGCCAAACATGTAAACCTTGATGCCATACAACACAAAGGCTTTGTAAATCAGTGTTATCCACTTGTTAGGTACCATTGAAAATTCATCGATGAATATGGTTTTGTCTTCCAAGCTTTTTAGATTTGTTTCAGATGAGAAACCGTTCCATTCACAAAAATAAGAATCAAATGTATGACAAATAGCGTCAGGATCAATTTCGTTTTTTTCTGCACATATTTTAATTTCTTCAACAAATGACTGAAAGTTTTTGTTTCTTCTACTCATCTTAACCGGTAATCCTTTAAACGGTCCACTAGAAACGCATCCCATTTTTCTCAATCTGTCTTTGACGTTCTGGACAGCTTTATTCGTAAAACTTAACACAATAGGCTTGTCAGTTTTCATTACCATTTTACACATTTTAGTTGTTTTGCCAGAACCAGCTTGCCCGTTATACATACGACCTTCTCCTTTTACAGCTTTGTAACTGTCAAAATCCATATTTTCTCTGTAATGACGCTCAAAATAGCACAAAGGAGTGTCTGTTATGTATGCTTTACCAATGTTTTTTACATCAAACACAACATCCTTTTTATTTTTCAACGCAGGTCTTGGATTGGTGATGAATATGCCATCTGTATTGTAAGCATACAACGCACTCTTTTCACCATAGCATTTGCGTATCAGCTTCAAACATTCCAATATTGCCTGAGAAACGACAAATCTGTTTACACTTGTATGGTCTGAAAACATTCGTTCGCATTTTTGTTCTTTAATCAAGTAGATTTCATTGAAGCTGTCAATTATGATATTGCGCCCGTCCTTGATGCCTTGTGTCCAACAAGCCATTGCTGTATCATACTCAACACATGTAAAACCTGAATTAATCCTGTTGTATTTTCTTCCAAGATCACCAATGAAACTGTTTGCCAATTGTTTGGCTTTGTCTTCAGGAAATGTTTCAAACACATATTTTAAAAATGGCTTGAATGTACTTGGCTTGAGAGCTTTATTGGAAACAATCTTGTATTTGATTTGCTTTTCAGACATTGTTAGTTCATCGACCAAATATGACACCAAATCTCCACTGTAAAACCCAGCTTCGATTTTTAAAGGTGTGTCATAATTATACAACACAGTTTCTTCAATATAAAATTCGCCACATTTTCTAAGATCGCTTCTGCAATGAAACGGTTCTACTACGTCATGTATGCTATAAACAGGAATTGCTGTTCCATTGTTGAGCAAAACATTCGGATACGATTTGGATATGTCAATGTTGACCACATCATCTGGAATATCTTCTGTTGTACACCATTGTAACGCTCTTGGATAATAATCATCAAGCATTTCACGAGTTTGCACATTATACGTAGATGTAGGTAAATAACCACACAATTGTTTGAATAAGGCAGAAGCCAATCCCGTGAAAGTTTGATTAACCCATATAAAATCATGAGTCTTGTACAAACTATGCAATTTATCGCAAATTGATTTCCTGTTGTCGTATTCGTCGTTCAAGAGAAACATGTTGTTCCGGTGATCTATGAAACCATCTAATATCCCATTGTTGTTCCAATGCAAGTACTCCACATAATAACAAGTGGAATGTATGTATGCATCAATGGCCTCCATCATTTTAACATCTTCGGGCAAAACGATAATGTTGTCTTTTTTATCTAATTCGTATATATCATCTAACCTGTCCAGTTTATGCACAAATTCGTGTTTTCTGGACCATTTCATTTCAGTCATGTATTTTAACAAGTCATTGCAGCCTCCTTGGTTTGCTTTGGCTGCTGTGAGTTTCAATTTTTCGTCTGTAATGGGATAACAATGATGGTCTTTGACAATGTAGACCAGTGAAACATCACAATTGTGCTTATTAGTATGTGATTTGAATTTCCTGTATGTGCTATCATAAGCATGAATAGACACATTTGAATGGCAACTCTTGGCCCAATCGATCAATTCTTTTGTTGTCATTCTTGGTGGATCCGCACAATATTTGAAGATCTCATTTTTCAATTTTTTATAATCATATGTTTTAAAACCTCTTTTGCCGCGAACCTGATCCCAAACATAATCAACCACACAACTGTCTGAACCATACGATTTTGGTTTTCTTTGTTTGCTCAACAAATATGACTCTAATTTCAAACCAGCCATAAAATGATGAGCAAAAAATTGCGGGTTGTGTGTTATTACTTTGCCTCCAATTCTGGTTATCACTTCGGCTGACAAAGGCTCGAAGTTGTTTTCCAATAATGTGTACATGAAAAATTTGTACATGTCTTTGAGACTCAACTCAGGTACATCCATTTGAAATAGACCAAATGTTTTATTTGTGATCCCTCCGTGCATCAGATTTTTGATTGTGAGAAATACTGTGACAGAAACACGCTCACGTCTTCCTCCCATTTTATTGATCCGCTGTTCAAACAATGTCGCAAATGACGAGCTTTTTCTCACAAATGGACCAGCCATACTGATTTCTTGTCTTCTGTATTTACTAAGTGAAGCATTTTTTTTGTCATACACTATTTTTTCCCTCATACTATTGCTTGAGATATTTTTTCTCATATATAATAACTATAGATAATATTTCTTTAAGTCAAAATTGGGTGCGTTTGAAGTTGAACACATACCGGAGTATGTATTTAACTGTGTCAAAGATAAGTGAACGAATTATTTATTGCTGTTTTCATGTTAGTCATAAATATAACCCGTATTATATGTAAAAGCATTTTTGAAATGTTTCTTTGTTTTAAGATGACAATGTTTTCCAGCAAGAGAGTAGTTTTTGCCATTGTTGCATATTTCGCAGTACCATTCTTTGTGCAACATGTAGTCGGTTTTCTTTTTTCTTCTTTCTTCATCAGTGTAAAATCTTGGACGGCCGAATTGCTTTTGATCTTTCATATAATATACCTATATATTTTATTTTTATATGGTTTCAATCAGAATCATCTTCAGAATCATCTTCAGAATCATCTTCAGATTCATCTTCAGATTTATTTGGTTTGTATTTGCTGAAAGCTTGTTTTATCTGTTGCAACATGTCGTCGTTTATGTCATCGGGATCCATTACAAAGATTTTTTTTCCATCTGTTACCATGACCATTAATTTTTTATTGAAATGCACCAATTTCAATTTAACGGGTGGATGAATGACAGACAACACATCGGAATAAATCAAATCTTCCAAAAAGACTTTCAACGAAGGATCACGAATTACATGGGACATTAAAGCATTGAATAATGATTTTGAGTTCATACTATATGTTTAGATTTTATTCTTATATATTTTGCGCTTGTATCAATTTCAATGGTGCCAAAAAATCACGGTATCTTTGAAACTCTCTGAACAAAAAATCCATTTTGGAATCAATTATTTGAAACATTTTGTCGATTTCTTTCTTTGGTCCTCCTGTTTCCAATGCTTTCAACAATAATGGCAACCCTTTGGAATTAACATAATGCATGTAATCCGCGTTTCTCACTATTATATCGCAAATCATTTCTGTGACTACTTTTCTTACAGCCATTGTTTCTACTATTTGGCTTCCTCTGAATGTCATATACTAATTGTTTACATTTCTTTTCAACAAATTGTTTTTATAATTCTTCATCATTGTCAGACGACTCAGATTCTTGCGAACTTGAGCAGCTTTCTTCAGATATACTTTCTTGCGATGGCGTCCAATCGGAATCTGAACCAGAGTCTTGATCGCTCTCATAATAGAAACCAAACTTTTCTTCATTTTCAAACTTGTCCATATAATATAAGTATATATTTTTATTTTTTTATAAGTCTTTATGCGCGTTTGTTCGACCACAATTCATATGTTTTCAATGTCTTTCAATGGTATCCAACTGTTGAATTCATCACTGTATCCCTTCCATTTTACCAAAGCTTGTTTCTTTTTGTAGTCTCTTCTGATCACTTTGTCAATACGGAAAATATCCTGCTTTGCTTTTAATAATTCAGGTTCATAAAAACTGCCTTGTATCTCTTCGTCATTGAGATCTTTTAGTTTGTATGTTATTGGATTAGTGTATTGAATCTTATCAACTGTAAACACTTCTTCTGTCCAATTTGGTGTATATCCTTTATCGAACACATTCCGTTTATACTTGGATATTCGAACCTGGTCACCTGTTTTGAATTTAGGTTTCTGTTTTAATGGCTCCATATCACCATATAGATTGAAGTAAACGGTTCCTTCATTCCTCTTGTTAGATGCTTCAACGGGTGTCATCTTTATGCTTGAATGTTTTGTATTATTATACTGTTTCACTAGTTTGGACAGCATATCGAGATACATTGTATTACCTTGAACTGTGAACTGCTTCCACATTTTGGACTTGATTGTTCTATTCCATCTTTCGACCACTGAGGATTTCTCTTCATTTTCAGTGGAGTACATATGTATCCCATTTTTGTCTAACAAGTCCTTCAAGTGTTTGTTATAGAACTCCTTCCCCTTATCAACCCATAAATATTGTGGTCTTCTGCCTTCCCTGAATATTGTTTTAAATGCTTCAGTGACAGATTCACCTTTCTTGTCCTTCAATGGGACAATCCAACCGTATTTGCTGAAAACATCAATGACCATTAAAAGATATCGGTAACCTTTATTCCATTTACTAAACTGTTGCATTTCAACTAGATCACTTGCCCATATTTCATCAATATGATTTACGATTACACGCCGCCGAGTAAAGTTGCGTCTTATAGATGCATGTAATTCATCTGCTAATTTTTCTTGCCAGTTACCCGACGGCTTTTTCCGTTTTTTGAAACTCCAAGACCTAGTTTCTGCTTTGTATTGATAACATTTCTTGCCAACCAATGCCCCCATTGTCTTTCATTATACGGTACGTTGTCTAAAGCTTGAACCATTTTCCTATCTGCTTTGTTTTTACATTTCCTGTCATCCTTGCAGACGGAATAATCAACATCGTGTTGCATTGCTATTGCATCAGTTTTGCCAGTGGGCATATCATATATTTCCAATATTTGACCAGTTTTTGGGTCATACTTCAGTTGATTTTCTAAATCATTATAAGGTCCTGTGTAATGATGCCCAGGTAATGTCCATCCACCTTTTGGTTTCGGCAATTTACCAATAGCTTTGTGAATGTCAACAGCGCCGCCGTCAAGATCTTTTCTGTTTGTTGTGTATTTTTTATTTGGTCTTATTTTTGTTGACAATTGATCGAGAGCTTCAGAACCGACTTTATGAAGTAGAGGGTTCATTTTTCTCAAACCATAATCGATTGCTTTTTTCTGCAATTTTGGGTCTCTCATTAATTCGGAACCATAATATCTACCCATTTCAACGGCTTTTTTGCCAAGATAAGGTACTCCTTTAGTTAAAAATAATTCTGTTACTGTATTAGCAATATCACTGAGTAAGCCCGCTCCCAACGGGCTGTTTAGTTTCCCTGTTTTTTAACAAATTTGGTCTTTGTAATACCACATTCAGCACAAGTGCAAAAGAACATTAGTCTACCATTTTTGGCTGTTTTGTAACCTGAAGGTTCCACACATTCGGTTACCTTTTTCTGTTTTACACAATATGATTTCATAATACATATAAGTTAGATATTTCTGAAATAATATTCGATAAATCTCTCATTTTTCATTGTATCATTTATGTCGAACACTTGTAATAAATCATAATACGAATTACCCTTGTTCATTTCATTCAGAAAGTATAAACAGAAATACCCACAAGTTGTTGTTTGTATGTTTTGTATCTGATTGTTTTGATGTAACAAAGTCAGATTTTTCTTTTTGGCATGATTTACAATCTCTTGAAATGGGGGCATACCAAACGAATCAAAATAATTTATTACATTGTCCTTGACATAAGTGGCTACCCAGTGAGATCCTGACATATAAGCTGGTTCAAGATTGTATATGAATAACGCCTGTTTATGGTTATGTGGAACATTTTCATTCCTTGACAGTACGTCATTGATCGGTATATTCAAATATTTACACCATTTTATCAGATCGTGGTTGGACATAGGTATTTTTTTGTAAAATTTTGGTTTCACAATATTGCCCCCAAAATGGGTATGCCATTGAATGGACTGTTTTTTCCCAATAGTAACCCTTTTCCTTTTTTGGTCGAGGATGTTTTTTTTTTACCATAACCAGTCACATATGGCGGATAACTATAAAATGGAGGGGGCATTCCCATTCTAGGCGCTGCTCCTCCATCTCTTGACGACCGAGGAGGTAGACCAACTCGTGGAGCTCCTCTTCCCGTTAGCTTTTTGACAAGATTCAAAGCCAAAGGAATTCCAATGCTGGCTAACAGAGTGCCTAAAAATCCACCTGATTGTGTTTTGGTTGGTTGTATATGTACACCAGAACCTGTTTGAGCTGCATTGATGATGTCTCTTTGCTGTTTTGTAGTGAACATGTTCAGATATGGCATTAGTTTGTTGATCGCCTGGAAAGGTATCATCATGGGTAATGGCATAGCACCACCTTTTTGACCCGATCCTAACAATTTTTTAGCTCCGGCTTCTGCTAAACCACCAAGAGCACTCAACCCAAGGGTTTTACCAATTGCTGGTAGAGCTCTCATACCAAGTGACAATACGGTGCTCAAAAGACTTCCGCCCACTTGTTTTCTGATATTGGTCTTAGCAAGCTTAATGTCCATTCCTTTGTTCAATTGTCGATTTTTTTGCAATCTTTTTTTCACCATTGCTGGAACATAAAGAGTGTCGTTTCCATTAAGAGAATCATTTGTCAGTCTTAGAACAATTGTTTCCCTTTTATGGTAAGCATTACTCAGATTCTTTTTTTGATTATCTGTAAGTCTTACGTTGATTTCATAAAGTTCAGTCATATAATATATGTTATATAATTCCAGTTGCAAAACATATACAAATAAATATGTGTCATTTACTTGATTTCATATTACTATTTCAGTTGTGGGCTTAAACTATCACCAATTCATTACCCACCTTGTCAATAACAACCGACTCTTCGTACAATACAACTGCATGGACATTGAAATCTGCTGCACTATTGGCACTTATTTTATACCTGAAAATCAACTGTTTAGGGTCTCTTGTTACTTTCTCTGCCTGATATGACAGATCGAAATAGATTAGTGGATACAGGCTGTTATAATTAGCAAGATTCAACTGGGTTCCGGTGTTGTAATCATTTTTTCGCATTGCATAAGACATCAGATCATTGAATATTCTCACTTTGCTTTCACTGTCATATTCTGTTTCTGGGTAGAAAACACCATTGCCATATTCGAGTCTGCATGTTGTTAAATAACTGTTTGCGTTTGCTGCATTTAGTTTGAAGGTATCAAGTATATATGGATTTTGAGTTGCAACTCTGGTTTTAGCCCGTTGTAGATAAACAAAAATTGCTTTGACATTGTCAATGCTGGAAGAAATCTGAAAAAAACCACTGACTCTAGCAGGTGCTGACACTGCATATAGTTCACGCTGATATGTCCATTTGTGTTCTTTCATGAAAGAGCTTACAAATTTGTCGTACATACTGTCTTTTGGTGTTAATTTTGGAACCCATAGTAGAAATCTGTTAATCACTACTCTTCCGGCATCTGCTGCTGCTGCCCTATTGATGAGTTCATTGTCGTTCTGGAGATTCAAATTGAATTGTAACTGCATAGGAACCAACATTTTATCCTGCAACTCTTCAAAAAAACTGTAACGATTGAGAGGTATGATCAAATTCACATCTTTTGCTCCTCCCGTTCCATCATCGTTGGCAGCTTGTGTAAGCACTCTTCTCGATTCATATCCTGAATTAGTATTGGCTGTCGTATCATTTGTGTCTAAATACCAAAAACTGTTTTTACCGACTGATCTGCTGTAATCATCAGAATATTCCAACAGATTCTTCACAAAAGTGACCTTATGTAGATTGTCAGTATCATAAACAATTTTCCCAGCACTTTTAATCATCATATGTGCAATCAATGAATGAGATCCGTTTATCACCGTTATTCTATCGGCTGCTGCATAACCAGCTCCATCTGCTATTTTTTGTAACTGGAATTGAACCTCGAAATAAGCATTGTACCAATCATAGAAAGAACTCCGGTCGTTGATGGTGAATCTATAACCGTTCTTTTCTTGATGTTGATTATTTCCAGGGGCTCTAATTACATCATCAAGTTGGAAACGCACCAACTCATTTCTTTGCAATAATTCACTTGTTCTAAAAGCCATTTATACTATTGTATTATATAATTTTGCTGTCATGTTATTTATTTGAAAAATCTACGCCTTCTTCCAGATCCGGATATCAATCTATTTAGTATCATGTCAGCGCTTTCATCTTGCTGTTTCTGTTCAATGGGCAAGGATGGAACAATTGCTTTTTGTGTTGGTGTTGTGGCTCCTTTTCTCAAATTTGCTAATTTTTTCATTATTAGGTCTCCTGACTTTTCTGCCGCCGCCTTACCAATTTTATCACCTGCATGGGAAACCCCTGATTCTAATGCCTTCTTGGCTAATGGCTTGGCGAATTTCTTGAAAACAGATGATGCCACACTCTTTAATGGTTTGAAAATGTTGTCGATAATAAGCCCCGACCCTTTGTGTTGAAATACAAATTTACCAAGTTTTGGATGGTAAAACCTCTTAAATTCATACGGTTTCATTATACTGTTACATTAGATACTTTTTAAAATCAGCGAAAAAGACGTATCCGCTCCATTTAGATCCACTAATCTTCTTTTTCCATCTGTTATCATGATTCTGATTGATGAAATTGTAGTTTTGTTCACAGGATTAAATGTAACTCTTTGTGGTTCGAGGGTGAAGGAGTAACTTGGTTTTAGTACACTAGTTGAGAATGAATAAATAATGTCTGTTTCTTCGCCGTCAACTAAACTTTCGTTTACCAAATCGCAATGAATATTGAGTACGTCTGTGTCTTGACTGAGATTTGGCACTCTTGGTCCAATATGCGTTCCACTGGCTAATATCTTTTTGTCGAAACCGATCAGTTCATTAAAATTACTTGCTCTTAAATCGAGTTGGTAATTTGCAGCTAATGTAACCGTGACTCTGAATGTTGTTTCGTTGAATTCAAGAGTCATCGGATACGTATCACCAGTTTTCGTCACATTTTTAATATGTCTGTCAAAGTCCGTATAATTCCATACCCCAGCTGGAAAGGTAATGTCCTTAAAAGTTGAACCATTATCGGAGCTGTATTTGATTAATTGATTTTTGTACCCAGCATTGACATTGAACCAAGTGAATGACATGTTAATGACTCTGTTAAGACCGATAACGTATTGCTTGTTATTGTCTAGAGTTACAGGTCTGGTGAAATTTGTTGTAAAATCTTCTGGTTTATTATCCCCTTTATTTTTCACACTGTAAGATGATAAAACTATCTCTCGTTCCATTATATAATGAAGTTACATTAAATTTGGAAATATTGTTTGTATAATTTACCATATTGTGATTTGTTAATTGTTGTCATTTTTAACAATGTGTCCAATATAGAAACACCCATATTTCGCATGTCAATGCTTGTATTACCAGCCAATATCTCACCAATGATCAAATCCAATTTTTTTATGAGTTCTTTCGGTTTGTTAAAAAATATCACATTGCCACCTTTTTGTTTTTTCCTACCAGAACCTTCCATTGTTTTCATTTTGTTTTGATAATGTTTTATGTATTCATTCAGAGTTTTCATAGCGCGATCCACTCTTTTGTTTTCCTCTTGCCTATCAGCTTCCGTTATATTCCCACTTTTGTATTGCTTTGTAACGTTTCCTTTGTAGGCTTTCAATTGATTTCTTTTAAATTTAGCCGCATTGACGATCTTATTGAGATATTTTTTGTTTTTTCGTTCAGTCATTTCTTGTTGATTTATTACCTTTTCAACAGAATCATAATTTGGTATACCAAGATCACCTAATATCTCATCATCCATATCTTCATCATCTAATCCATAATCTACCTCATCATCGTCATCATATTCTGGTGGCAATCCCGGTTCTTCAGGAAAGTACTTAGGATCAACATACATCTCTTTTTTTCCTTCCAGAAGATCTTGTAAAGATTCTTCATATGTTGGTGGTTTTGGCACCAGTTGTTTTTCTTGCTGTGGCAAAACAGGTTGTTCAAATAGATCGTCTAAACCCATGTCTGGAACTTCATCCTCTATATCAATGCCGTAATCAGGAACTTCTCCTTTCTTCAGTGGTCGTTTTTTCCTTGGCAACCTTAAAGCCTGATTACTATCAATAACATCATCTAATTTACTTGTAATTGGTTGGAATGCTTTTGAAAATCCCTGTTGACTGGTCTTCTGATCGATATCATGTTTTGTAATTGCATTATGGACATAATTGATCTTGTCCCCTAATTCAGATTTACTCTTTGCGAGTTCTTTCCACTTAAGTAAACTCATTTATTGTTATATTGTTACGTTACATAAAATGGAAATTCATATATAAAAAATAGCGTTTTACACCGTGTTGAACACCATGTTTAACTACATCATTTTATCGAAACAATGTAACGATTTAATATAAATGAAGATACCTAATTATGATACTGGCGACGATGTTGTCACAAACTTCACACAACTACATGATTTTATGCCTGATCGATGCTTCCGCATGCTCATTTGTGGACCTTCTGGTTCGGGAAAAACAAACACACTGATGCATATGATTCACAATCTGTTGTATTTTGATAAAATATACCTTTATGCAAAAAACTTAGAGCAGTCAAAGTATCGGAATCTCCTGAAAGAGTTCGAACCATGGAGTGAAGAAGCTGGTTATGATATCATTGAAGCAAGCAATGATAAAATAATTCCTGTAAAAAATCTCAATGGTGACAATCAAAAAATTGTGATATTCGACGATTTCGTATGTGATAAAAACCAAAAACCATTAGTTGACTATTTTATACAGGGGAGACATAAAAACTGCTGCGCCATATATTTGAGTCAAAGCTACTATAAGACACCAAAAGATATTAGATTAAACTGCTCACATTTTGCCATTTACGATTTTCCTTTTAACAATGAAAAAAGTCTCATATGTCGTGAAAACAATGTCTCACAACAATTATACGAGAAAGCAACTAGAGACCCTTTTAGTTTTATATATATTGACAAACCCAAGAAACAAGTAAAGAAGAATTTCGATGAAAAAATATAAACCAATTGTATATATGAGTTACTCAAATGGTAAATTACCTGAAGACACATTTTCACATGAAAAAGTTGTTGAAATAGTAAAAGGATTGCCCGGTGTTGGTTTTAAACTAACAGATGACGGTGATTATGATATACAGAATAAAAAACTGCGAAATGTGGATTTACCACAAACAAACACTGACGCTAGTACAAAGAGTTATGTTGATTCTGAGGTTAATAAGACATTAAAACTAGACGGCAGTAGTCCAATGACTGGAGCCCTTAACATGGATAACAGACGTGTAGAAAACATTGCACCTGCTAGACATGGCCATAGTGACGCTGTCAGCAGTTCTCATATGCATAACTTTTACTTTGAATTAAATACAAACGATGGAAAGATAGAAGCCCAAAATCCAATCGACATGAAAAATCAAAGAATCTTCGGAGTGAAAGACCCGATACTACATTCAGATGCTTCTAATAAATTTTACGTTGACAGCTCTTTTAATTTTAAAGCTGATAAAACGGAGCTGGCTAATTATTTGAAAAAAGATGGAAGTATTTCCGTAACTGGCAATTTTGACTTTGGAAATAATAAAATCAGCAATCTTGCTGAAGGCACTGGCAATTCTGACGCTGTTACAAAACACCAATTACAAACTGGTTTATCAACCAAACCCAATACAAATCAGGTTGTGTTGCGAGATGGTACGCAAGCAATGACTGGAAATTTGAATATAAACAACAACAAGATCATCAATCTTGCTGATCCGACAGGTGTAAATGATGCCACAGGAAAAGGTTACGTTGATCGATTATTTTTGGATGCACTTCGATTAGACGGTTCAGCTAAAATGACTGGAAATTTGGATATGTCTTTGAATAAAATAATAAATTGCGGACAACCAACCGGTGCTAGAGATGTGACAAACAAATCTTATGTCGATTCCGAGGTTGGAAAAACATTGAAATTGGATGGAAGCGGTGTAATGACTTCTGTTCTAGACATGAACAATCAACGAATAATAAATCTCGGAAACGCCACACATAATCAAGATGCCATAACTTTGAAGCAAGTAAATGACGGCATTGCGACTGTTTCTACTGAAAACAATAAATATACAGACGAACAAATAGAAAAAAATAAGAAATATGTAGACGACGAAATAGTTAAGAGTCATATAACCACACATACAAACAGAGAAAATGTGCTGAAATATGCTATGGCTGATGGGGAATTTACAGAAGATTATGGAATACAGGATGCCAATTTAATCGACTATAATGACTCACCACATAAAAACAACAAAAAAGCATTTTCATTCAATGTTCAAAAGGCAGCAGATGGTTCCAGTCTGTTTAAAGGACGATTCGATTTTAATCTATTCAAACTGATACGTGACAATTATAGCGATAAATATACTGTGTGTTTAGAAATATATTTCCTGAGAACCGGTTTTGATGTGGAGTTCAATTCATTTCAGGTTACTTTTGAAAAAAGAAACATGAACACTGATAGAACCACTACAGTCAAAACCAACACAGATTATAAATATTATCGCTTTATCATGAACTTATCACCAGATGGTTCTTCACCAACTATCGAAAGACGGTTGTATCTAACTGTTCAATCCACTTATGACAATAGAAGCCCAACTCTTTTACCATTGTATGTCCTGATTTACGGTATAAAAGGTGAAGCAAAAAACAACCTTGATTTCACAATTTATGATTACGAATTGGCTTATGAGATTGTAAATGATCAATTTTTAATGCATGTGCCAATCAATATGAATAACAATAAAATTTTAGGGTTATTTGATAAGATATTACCGTCTTACGCCTATGGAACCACTTCAGAATCATCACTGGGTTGTGATTTCAATATTTCTAGAACAGCACCTCTAACATTTACTAAAATTTATATCGATAAAATAAAAATTTATGCTAAAAAAATTATCCATCAGAGTCGAATCACGATATAACTTTTTATGGAAACGCTAGTGTATTTTATGACATAGATTTTTCAACAAGCAAAATACTTACTGTCAATATCAATCGATATTTTGAAAACATAACAAACATACGAATAAATTTTGATGATGACGATGGGGATGGCGTAAGATCTTATGTTTACATTATACATTACAAAACATTACTGATTAATTGAATTATATAATGCAACAGTATATGACATTGTATGTAAAAAATTTAGATGGTACACATCTTCTTGACGACAATGGTGACAAAATTGAATACACCATTGACTATCACTCTGATGATGATTTTACCTATCAAGCTCAAGCTCAACTTTCAGTAAATGATGATGGACATATAGAAACTGACAAAAATCTCGTCGTTAAGGCTGCTACGGAAGAGAACCATGTTGTCATAAAAAAACAACTCGATTTGAAGTTAGACAGATCGACTTTTATTATTTCGAACAGTCTACCTGGTATACCAGTGTTAGACAAAATCAGCATTGCATTAATTCCAGCTTTATCAGTAGTCACAGCCGATTCAAATGACAGAGTTAGTTCATGGATGGATCCTGCGAATAATATCGATTTTTCACAACAAACCAATTCAAAAAAGCCTCTTCTTCTGAGG
>NC_090872.1:26055282-26087782 GCF_036669935.1 Montipora foliosa
TTCACTGCCCGATTTCAAACCTACACAATAATTAGTGAAAAATAAATGAACCAATCAAAATTGAGAAAATTGTAATTACGGCTATGATTAGCACTGGTATTACACTTTATGCACTGTGTTACAGTTGAACTGCACTGCTCTTAGCCAATCAGAATCGAGTATTTTTTTCATGTATATTATTAGGTCCGCTAAATTTGAAATAAATTCGATAAAACATTTATTATTTATCTGTCTGAGATAGAACGCGCACTGTGATTGGCTAAATTAGCGGGTCGTATTTTACAGTACGGCCCGCTGTACAGCCCGCTAAATTTAAAACATTTTCCAGCAAGTTTTTCATGTCGTTTCTGTTACACAAACTTGTAAAACTGTTTGAATCTTGCAAGCAACTTTTTTAAACAGCCAAGAAGATTTCCTGTGGGGAGCCCCAAGGTTCTATTCTTGACCCTCTATTTTTTATCCAGTATGTTAATGATTTAGACAATGCTTCCCTGCTTGATTCAATCTTGTTTGCTGATGATGCAAACCTGTTTATCTCCCATAATGATCCTGTTTACCTAATCAGTACATTAAATAGAGAATTAAACAATTGTAAACCAGCTGGGTTGCAGCTAACCGGCTGTCCTTGAATTTAACCAAAAAATGAAATCCTTTGAATTTAAAGTTTTCATAAACGAGCAGCCTATCCTTCGCATTTCTGAGACCATGCTTTTGGATGTCTTTTTGGATGACAATCTGACCTGGATATGCATTTAATAGGTCCAAGGAAAAGTCTGTTTCTTTTATTGCGGAGCAAGGCATCAAAGGTGGTGATGGCGGCTGCTGAACTCAACGTTAGTCCATGCAATCCTACTTTTACAATGAAACGTGCTCAGTGATTCAAGACTGACCGTCATAGTTCTTATGAAAACGTTTGCACTCAACAGCGAACTTTTCTCTCTTAGAACAAACTCGGTTAAAGAATTCTTTGAGGTAAAGAAGAAACAATTCTTAACTCGCCTTTTAGAATGAGGCTACCCCAACAGCTTCGCCGAGGATATCTTAGCCGAAATAAAATTCTCAATACGCAATACGGCTTTACAAAACAAACTCGAAACAGCCAAGAAAATTATTCCTTTCGTCACCACTTTTAATCCTGCTACACCAAATCTTAAAAATATTTTATTTTGGTTGACAACCACGAAATTGATAAATGGCTCAAATCGCGTCGGATCTGGAAAATAACCACACAGGAAGGAAGGTGCCCACAATGGCAATAAGGTTAGTAAAAAATGGAGTACAACTTTAAGTTTACAAGACATGTTTTGATCGATCATCGATCATCTTTAGTTGCAAGTGTTCGTTACAGTGCGAATTTGAATTTGAGTCAATGTTACAATTTGAACTTACGTTAATACATTGCAGTTAGAATTTAAATTACCAGTAAACGTTACAACAATACTAAATGCAAACCGTCAATCGAATAATGCGCGCGCAAAGAGTGCATGTAACTAAAGAAAAAAACAAACTTAAGTGCTTAATGGCAGGAACTTACAACAACAACAACAACAGCAACAACAACAACATCAAAAACTACAGAAAACCAACACTAAAACATATATGTAGCTAAAAGATAGAGTTAGCGCCGCCCGCTTTAGCTGCCTATTTAGACTGGGATTTTCCCAGCGGATATGAGCAGCCTCCTTGAGCAACAACTGGAAACGATTAGGTGCCGTATCTAAAGTGGAGAAGCAGCTCTCAGAACAGTCTTCGACACTCCTCAGAATGTTGCAAATGTTGGTAAATGCGAGAAGTTCTGTCCCTTCAGTACCTTCTCAGATGCTCACGAATGCGCGTCGAAATGTGTCGGAATGTTTTCCCGACGTAACAGGCATTAAGGTAATTCCCTTGAAATTGTTCTACTATCAAACCTTTTTGGAAACTTGCCATAATTAACATTCATGATATGAACATTTAAAAAATGCAATAAAAAAATGGGGTCACCGTGCTTGTTTACGCGTCAGCAGGCTCGTAAAATGGGGTATTTTTACAGTTTTCGCGTTAAAAATTCCAATCACCTTCACACAGAATTAAGTCTTGGTTACTTCAAAGACACAAAATTTTATTTTGAAAATAAAGCTTCTTTTATTTACATAAGCAGTAATGCTTCATTTACGCCGATTTTGATTCCCTGTTTGTTGGAATAGTGCACTTTTTGGGACAGTTCCGTGGTTAGCTTGAAGTCCTCGCCTTGGCCAAAATACACCCAGTACGGAACTGTTTTCCAAAAAAATTCATGTTCTACTATCAAACTTTTTTTCTTCTTCAAATGTGTTATTTATTAGACTGTTCTTAGCAAATATGTGAAAAAAAAATCGGGGGTCACCGTGCTCGTTTGAGAGAAAAGGAGCATTTATTTCGCTATTGGGCTTAGTTTGCGGGAAATCTCTTACGTTTTGTACGCGCACGTGCTCATGTGCGCGCGCTAATAACGCGAAAATCGTGCGCAGTAGGGATGCGCAATGCAATACTAAGGAATTACCCTAAGGTAGGAGTACACGTGAATTTAAAGGGCATTTTAAGTGGTTTAAAGAAGGCTTAAAAGAAAGAAAATTATTTTTGGCACACCAACAGACACAGTTGCCCACAACCCAAGAGCACACCGAGGTTGGTAGGGGACTGTTTGGGTGTCCATTTATCAGTAACAGTATCCCAGAACTCTCTGCGCTCGTCGTCCTGACGTGGCGCTTAGCGCCCAGTCCCTTGTTTTGTACAGGCGCTCTTTATTCCGGTGGCCGCCATTACCAAAAACTTTGAACTATACTTTTCTTTTCATCCAAGAATTTAGAAGACATCGTCTTCTTTATGTAGCTGATTATAGCAGATATGGAATCTGTAAAGACATCTGCGTTATTTCTGCTGGTTATTCTGGGCCTCCATTCCATTACAGGAGACGAACACACGCATAAAGTAGGTCTTTTCATTACATAGTATCTATTCTCTGGTCTGATATCATGACTCTGTAGTTGTTTTGATATTCATTTGAGGGAAGCAGGCTGTTTTAGCTAGGCACCCAATTTGTTAAAAATCAAGTACGATTGCTTTTTTGTCCATTCTCTTAGTTCTTGAAATACATTATCAATCGTCGAAAGAAGATCGTACAATTACATTAAGCTTACACAGCCTTTATATTATACCTTGTTTATGGTTGACCCTTTAGCCATTTCTTAAAGTGTAACGGTTTATTCCAAGGGTTGCGTTCTTTCAGATCTTTTTTATTTGAACGTTGTAAAGAAAAATTCAGTGTATTTTAGGTGTTTCGATCAGGTTTCAATTTTGACACAGCTACAATCTGAAGCTTTAATATTTTAAGAAGTTTGTTTACGGTCATGATTAGCGATTAGGTGCAACGGTTTCGCGAAAGAACTTTCAGAGTACTCTCAACTAGGGCTAGAGAGAAAGCCTGCTGGATGTGGTTGTTTTGAGTGTTAATGTCGTCTACATGTAAATTACTCTCATGATAGTCGATCCTGTAGACCCTTGAAACCCCAGTTTTGTAATTGCCTTCATTCTGACTTTAGGTTAAAAATGATTTCACATGAAATTATTTTTTTATATGAAAAGGTACTCGTAATGAACAAAGTTATTCCAAAATTGATGTGGAAATTATTTATATCCAAGACTTAAGAGTGTGATTGATTTGTGAGTGGATTTTTTTTTATGAAATGCTCATGTTATAGTAAGTTAGGAATTATCAACAAGCAAAAACCACCCCTTTCTATTTTTGAAAGTTGGAAGGGGTGCATGTACTTACTATAAGAAAGCTGCTGACCAGTGCAACCATGGCAACTATGTGAAGCAACAAAAACTCCATTAGTGAAAAACTGGTACATGTACTTTCCAGGGAGCACAGTTGTAAGAGCACTTGCTGGTGACCAGTGTCACCTGTTCAATTTGCCGGTTGAGCATCATACACGTTTTTGTTTGAGTGTGTTCTCCACTCTTCCTCAAAAAATCCTTTTTAGGAGTATGCTGGCTGCACACGTTTTCGTCTCTCCACAACTATGAAAAAAAACTGGTTTGTTCTCATTTGATCTCATTTGACCGTGATATGCAGTCCTTGAAAGCCTGTTTTTTATGTGAACTTTAATGGTCTGCGATCGATGACTTGATCTGCAATCAGTCTGTGTCACATCACAGACATTTGGAAATATTTGTCCTTGGGGTCTGTATTGGTCTGAAGCCCATTGTCTGGGTGATTGGAAGAGTTGGATCTAGTTCTACTTTCCCTTCCATTACAATGCTTCAGAGAAGACAATTTTCAACCAGAAATGCTTGTCTGAGGTGATGAGGGGCCTGTTCGCATTGAAACATATGTCAGATATTGTCCAATCAGACTTAAGAAAACTGCCCAATGCCCTTTTTGCACCACAATAAAGTAGACAAAAAAAAACCTCAACTGAGATGGGGAGTTCATTTATTGAAGCGACTGTACAAAATTTTAATGGACTGTATACAGAACTACAGTACATGTGTCATTGTATTTATGACAAAACTGCAACGATTACATTTACTTGTTGTACAAGGCCAAACGGGAAATTTTAGTTATTTTGGATGCAAAAGTGTCAAGTTATGTACATCTACCACCGCAGTAGCACAAGGTTGCCTTATCTCCATAAGTAATAATTTATGTAATGTGTGATTTTGTACTCTGTTTCCCTAGTATGAAGATGGTGAAGAGGTTGTGCTGTGGATGAACACAGTGGGACCATACCACAACAGACAAGAAACCTACACATATTTTTCACTTCCCTTCTGCAGTGGGTCTAAAAAGAGTATTGGTCATTACCATGAGACTCTAGGAGAGGCCATTCAAGGAGTGGAGCTTGAATTCAGTGGCATTGATATAGCATTTAAAGGTTTGTACACATAATTATAATAATTAATTTTTTTACATCAGTGTTGCAAATGCTGTAGTGCTCACAGAGAATCTCAAGAGAGCCACACCAGTCTTAGTCATCAATGCACAAAGTCATGTACATGTATCATTGATTAAAGAACTGCAGTAATCCATTCTAGCCAGCTTCCACACAGCCACACATTAATTTTCCATAGCACACAATCAAGTGCCTTCTATAAATCCACAAGGGTAAAGTACAGATCATTTCTTTTGGGTTAAAATCACATGAATGTTGGTTGTCCCTTTACCTGGGATGTGCCCAAATTGCATTGAATTGATGGAGGTTTGTCCCCTTATTTTTTCCAGAACAATGTACACTGTATAATTATTCTCCCCAGTTTTCAAGACTTGGGGAAGCATTTTTTAGACCTGTAATTTTGATTGGCTTGGCTCAATATCTTATTCTGTAGTGAGATTGGGTCTTGCCTCAAACAAAGATTGATTGTGTTTTCAATTATTGCAAGTTGTATTTGTGCCGGGCATTACTAAACCAGGAAACAGCCAAACACTTAAACACCACGTATGACCCCACCACACGCTGAATACTAACCGACAAAGGTTGGATTTGAGATTAAATATCGTTTTAGGCCATCATTGTTCCTAATTCATAGAGATTAAGATTAGGATTCAGATAAGACTGATTAGGAGCAATAACTTTTGAGGCCTAAAACGATGTTTAATCTCAAATCCAACCTTTTCCCAACACTTTCAACCAGTAAAAAAGCCACTGTATCAAGTTGATAGCCAAAACATTTCAATACTCAACACTTTGCAGTTGCTTTTCAAATGGGGAGCCACTTTAGAAAAGGCCATAGTGGCAGAAATGTCTAAACAGCACTGCACTGTTAGGAATGAATAAAACAAAATGGACGTCATGCTCATCAGATCATGCTATCAATTTCATTGAGTATCTGATGACATAGCTCAGAGAATGTTTGTGAAATGTAATGCCGATCTGAAACAATAACAAACAATGCTATCTTCATGAGTGTTGTCGAGCTCAAATCGTCTACAGTTCCTCCAGAAAATTTCTGTTTAACACACATGAAGACAACATCTGGAGCAAAGTGCAATTTCTTTGAGAGCACTGAGCCAATGACAAACCAGTTTAAATCTACCTAGTCCAGAATTGGGACTAGAAAGCTGATTGGCTCCTAACGACCTCCCAAAGGTTTTCTAATCTAACAGACACAGTGATTGGCTTCTAAGAATAGAGAAAGCATGTGAAATGTTTGTCGCTTGACGAGGTGATGTTGGAGATGGCAGACTTTGATGTCGGTGTTTGTTCATGCGCTGAAAGATTTTAAAATGATTAAGATCTGGACAAAGCCATAAAAAAGTTCTCGAAATGTTCGATGGTGTTGAAAACTTAAGCGCAGAGCAAAGGGATGGAATTGTGATTTTTTTTTCACAGCAAGGATGTTTTGGCGGTTTTACCAACAAGATTCGGGAAATCATTGTTATTTCAATTAATTCCTGGACTTTGTGTTGAACTACAGGACACTGTATATAGATTTAGCGAAGCCTACAAGTGGAGCTCCCTGGTTATTTATTCTTACTGCCTGTAGGGTTGGTGAAAATAAAAGGTTTTGAATTGTCCACGTTTTGATGTTTCTGGTTGCTGCTTTAATAATTAAATCATTTTCTTTGCTTTCTTCTATAGAAAAATGCGTTGCCTAACTAGTGAATTTCACGGTAAATTTTACGCTAAAAACGGGTATCACATGAATCACGAAGCGATGAATATGAGATGGGTTTTTCGAGTAAAATTTACTTTGGAATTCACCAGTTTAGCAATGAAGTTTTCTTGAACTGCAAGAAAACAAGCACCCCCTCATCGAGCGAATGGAAAAGGAAAAAAGCCATTTCAGAGTCAACTGTCAATAGCCAGGGAATAGGAATCGCGCTAAAATTAGAAGCCATAAAAAAGGAACTTTGTCAGTTCAAGGTCAAAGAAGAGTTTTAAATACTGATGTACTTTATTCCACTAATTTTATCTCTGAAAATGAGATCATCCACATTTTGATGTATTTCATTGAAAGATATGCCAAAAATTGCAATACAGAGAAAAAAGCAGCTCTAAGCAAATTAAAAACAAACGCTCAGCTTTAAGTTTATATCCCTCTGATGCTTGACTTGTATAACTGTGTAGATTTGTCAAACTGGATTGAACCAGCAAAAAATGCAGAAAGAAAACATCTTCCAAACCGTTTTCCACCTGAACACAAGAAGCATTGACTGTGTAAGAACTACATCTATAGTTGATGTAGTATGGCCATGTAGCCACGTCGAGCCACAGAAAGCGTGTGAAAAATGAAGCCTTGCTTATGTTCAGGAGAGTTAACCTGGATTGAGCCTGCAATCCAATCAAAAACCAGTACCTGGTCAGCAGTCAACTTAAAAAAAACAGCTGACCTTGGTGAGTGCTAAGCTTGAGGCTGCTATATGGTCATGTGATACTGGTGAGCAGATATTTTGACAGGTGTCAATTGATCAAAACATGGATGTCCAATATCAAAGATGTATGCTGTAAACTAGCATGATACTGGTCACATTGGCATACATGGAGGGGTGGATGTCTGACGTACGGACAAACGATGACGTCATGGCTATAAAACCAAGATTTTTTGCATGGATGGGTTACCATATTTTCTTAACAGTGGTGCTCCGTGTGCACATGCAGAGCTCCATGATAATTTGGGCTACAGCCATTACCCAAAAAAGTCCAATTGTGATTGTTATTTGCCCATGAAATGCCCTAATTGAATGCCAAATGAAGGAATTGAAGCATCGCAGGATTTCGTGCACTTGTTTATCTGGCGACGATGCTGACCAAGATGGTGCTCTCGCTGGTCGATACTCTTTTATATATGCAAACCCGGAGGCACTTATCCTCAGTGAAAAGTGAAGGAAGCTGCTCCAGACGCCGGTTTATGTGCCAAGAAAACCTCTTCGGGGTTGTTGCTGATGAAGATCTGTCATGTCTTCACGTGCCAGTCCATGTGATCGCAGTGGGAGATGCTCGCTGGTTCTCGCTGATTGGTTTAAATGTAATCTGATAAAATTGATCAAAGTTCAACGAGAACGGTGAATGAAACTGCTCTGTACCAGAGGGTTTTCTCGTGGCTTTGCTGCTTGTGCTGTTGGCCTTCGGTCGCCAAAGCGAAGCGAAGAATTTCTGTCCGCCGTGGCGAGAAAAAACCTCTGGTACTCAGGGTATGCTTCCAACCGTGTATAAAACATTATTGCCAACAGCTTTTCTCAAGGCCTTCAATGGGTAAAGGAAAAATCCCAACGGCTTTCTCAATGCTTCCCAACGCTGTAGTAATGGGTACCCAACGGCTTCAGCTGTTTAACAGGAAACTGCTAGCGAACGTTTTCGCGTGAGAGGTTACACATGGAAATTTGAATAATTTTGTTTGGAAGCACACTTACCCGGACAAGTGTGCTGGTCTGTTCTCATATAATTATATGAGTTCAAGAACTATTTTAATTTCTGCATGCAGTGTATATCTAACTTGAAGAGCTGTCAGGTTCAAGATAGGTAATTATGTTGATCACAATTTATAAGCAGGTGCTATTAAGGTCATGCACCTATTAGTATTAGGAACTTAATTCAGCAAAGAAAGAATACATGTAATTATACATGGTATACCAAGGGTGAACAGCACGGAATGTAGACCTGGACGCCTTTAGCTATTTTGCGGTGAGATAGTTGAATTCTACTCTTGATAATGTGCACATACATGTAATGGATGGCACAAGACAATAGTGACTTGTTAAGCGTTTTAAGTCAGCTTAATCCAGTTTAATGATAGTGAGCTTTAAACATAAATAATTATGCAGTACAGGTCAGAGATAAGCGACCAAGGCACACGCAAAACACAGGCACGCCTTTGTGTTTACCTAAACATATTAACACGTTTGAAATTGCGTTTATAGCTTTAATTTCTTTTGTATAGTTTTCATAAACAATGGATGAAATGGGCCTTTAATATATACACTGTATGCAGTGATGCACAGCATTAAATATGTTGTTTATTTCACGTCAACACCCAACATAGTCTGGCCAAACTTGCAAAGTTGGTATAAGTATTTTTAAAATATTTGTTTTGGTTTCCACCCGATTAATAAGTAGTGTAGTGTAGTGTAGTATAATCGTTTTAAATAAGAAATTTCTGTTATTAATCTTTTTTGCATGTATGTCTTTATTTTTTAGTGGGCATCCTGTAAAGTAGCATTTTTGCTAAGTGTTGGTCACCACTTTACATGTACATAAAGTTACACCTGTATCTACATGTATCTACCTGTATCTATCATGCCCCCTTGAAGCCTTTGCCCTCTGAGGAGACCACTTTTAGACCTACTCTGTTTGGCACCAGATAATTGATTATTTTTTACTTGTTATTGGAGAACCCCTTGGGGGGAAGGGGGGGGGGGGGAATAGGGTTACCAGCATCAATCTTCCTGTATGTTTGCTCAAAAGCATGCCCCATTTATGCCTTTGCACGCTGAGGTGACCACTTTTAGGTTTACTCTGTCTGGCACCAGATGATTTATTATTTTTTGCTTGTTATTGGAGAACCCCTCACAGGTAACAGGATTACCAACTGGTAGCTATGTTTGTTCAAATATAATATTCTGTTAACCCCCTGAGGGGACCACCTACTTGTACACAGGGTTCGTACGCATCTTGAAAACCCTTGAATTTTGATAGTGCATTTTCAAGGCCTTGAAAATCCTTGAAAATCTCTGCTCTTCATTCCTGGTCCTTGAAAGTCCTTGAATTCTTTTCTGACCCGCATTTTTAATCTTTGAAAACTACGGTGAAAATAATCAGCCACTCAAGTCATGCAAACGTACATTATTTTCATGCATGTACGTTACGGAAAATGAGGAAGAATTGTACTGTCAGACCATTTTTATGGGTAAATTCATCGACGTAAATAAAAAAGAGGTCCTTGAAATTTCAAAATTTGGCCCTTGAAGGTCCTTGAAAAGTCCTTGAATTTTTGGTCTGAAAAAGTGTGCGAACCCCGTGTACAGTATCTACATGTACATGTAGATTTCATCTTACAAGTCTAGTACCAGATGATTTTATTTTGGAATGGAGAACTTCTTAGGGGTAAAAGAGCATCCACAGGTATTTACTCAAAGATAAATTGTGTCTTTTTTACCTGGAGAGGGCCTCTTATATACATGACTGTTTTAGGTTACTCTGTCCAACTCATCGGTAGGGTTCTCCTAATGTGTCTTGTTTTTTCTTTTTTCGTGTGTATTATTAGTCAATGCTCCACCTGTGGGATACTGTACAATGGATGTAGCAAAAGATAATTATGAAGCTTTGGTTTATGCTGTGAAGAATCATTATTGGTATCAAATGTACATAGGTAAGATCAGCGAGTCTTTCTTGTAAGTGTAATCATTAATTTTTTTTTGTCAAATCACTGCCATTTTTATCTCACACTTTATTTTACTCTCTATTTTTTTCCAGATGATTTACCAATTTGGGGTGAGTGCCATTGTTTGAGTTGCAAAGAAGTGATTAAGTTCCGTAAAATACTTCATGATTTTGCATTACAGTACTGTTGTTGTTGATATGTACATTGATCAGAAATTGGCATGTATGTGTATGCACTTTATATTTAGGAGAGTAAAATTTCTGTTAGACACAATTTTTGAATACAAGATTTTTTGAATACAAGATTTGAATACAGGTAACCAAGAAACATCCCCTGCATGATTCAATTATTGATAAAATTATTAATCTCCTTTTCATGTACATTGCTTAATTCTGATAGAAAGTTCAACATGCTATTTGTTGTCAAGGGTTAATAGTTTTATTTTGGAAATTGCCTCATGCTTAATTAATCTTTATTAGAGAATGTGCTATCCATGGAAATACCGTACATGTACATGTAATTCTTTTATTTCCCATTGAAGAGCCTATTAATTATTTTCCTACTTTTTGTGGGTAGTGCACTGTAACTGTAATACCCTTATTGTCATTGGGGTTGTCTGAGTGAGTTAGTGGGGGAGTGAATGAGTGTAAGATTGTTGGCCTGCAGCGTGTGCATGGATTACAAAACTAATGTAGGATTTTCTTGAATTTCAACAACTGATGTCCATTGTACAGTTATTCTGTTTGCGGCCCACTTGTCGCCTTTTTTTTTACTTTGCTAGAGCAATGCTCAACCGCAGAAATGGTGTTAACATTCTTGCCTAGTGATCACGCATACTTTTCTTTAGGACGGGAAAAGGTATGCCTGATACAATTTCTTGTCGAGTTGACTGCTGCCCACCTGTCAAAAGTGATGTTATAATGTGTCATGCTATAAATGTAAGCGAATCAGATTTCACTGGAAATTACCTGCACATTGCGATTCAAGGGAAGATGACGAAAACAAAATAGATTTCTAGCTGGAATGTCTGCGAAGTCAGACTTTCACAATACAATCAAAGCTTCTAGTATTTCTGAAAATCCCACTTGACTTTTGTTGCAGTTTTCATGTTTAATTAAACCATCAAGGAACAAAGAATTTCGAGATACTGTAAATCACAGAAAAAGCCGAATCCTTAATGTTATCAGGCGCAGTCAAGAGTACAATAAACTTTATTTGAACTCGAATATTTAAGTCAAAGATGCCAATAAAAGATGCGAATATCTCCAAGGAAAATGCATTTTGAGAAATTCTAGTTTTCTAGGAGCAGCTACTCAACTACAGTTTTGTAAGTGTCAGTAAACCATTGTTCAGCGCTTCCGTAAACAATTTCTACTTTGTCTGTGAAGCTCTGCTGATTCCGCGATTGTGGCAGCACTAAATTCTATTCCTTTCTTTTTGGATTCACAACTTGTTGCTTCCTAATATATTCCAAAGGACTCACCACTTGTACGCATTGCGTGCCTATTTTTGTTAATGTCATTCTCCTTTTTCCCCTTAAGATTTGGTTGCCTTTTTTTCAGGTATTGTTGGTGAGATTGGTGAAAGCAAGGATGAATACTATATTTGGACTCACAAAAAGTTTGATATAAGTTATAATGGTGACCAGATTGTTGATGTCAGCTTAACAAGTGAATCAAAAGCCAAGCTCGTGCCAAACTCAAAGATCAGCTGTACTTATGAAGTATGCACTATAAAGCAGCATTTAATAATTATTTTTTATAATTATGTGGTCAGATCTTAGCCTTTTGAGATACACTGGAGATGTGCTGTCCAGAGATATTCTCTATGTATTTCCCATAATGTGAACAAGAAGTCATTATAAGCATGTCTTAATTTTTATCCAGGTAAAGTGGACTGAGTCAAAAGTGGATTTTTCAAGGAGATATGACAAATACCTTGATCCAAGCTTCTTCCAACATAGGGTAATGTTTTACAGGGCTTGAAATTGTGGCCAATACAGTCACGTTTGCGACTGAATTTTTTCCCTTTGTGATTAAAATATCTGAAGAAGTTGCAAATTTGCAACTTGTTTTCACCTTCGCTCTTTCGAAGCAGAAGGGTTAGCAGTTGCCACTTTGCTGTTACTTTCGCTAAAATAAATAAAGAAGTGACAAAAGTATTTTGTTTCTCACCATGACTTTTCTTTTAATCTGAAGGTAGAGTAATTTAGCTGCGATGTTACATGCACAACTCCATTCCTTTGATCATTTGCCATTTTCAGCGGTTTCTTTACACACAAGTATTGCTGGGTCATATTTTGTTTTGCTAAACTGCTGACAACTTAACACAATGCAGCTCGACAATTTTGCAACTAAAATTTATGAAATTTCAACAAAATTTTTGTATCTTCTTGCAAAATTGATTGGATTTTTTTTCGTTAATTTTAAGCCCTACGTACATGTATTTCAGTGCACGTGGTGTACTATTACTGTACAGTGTTATCAGGGCTCGACATTGCGACTCACTGGTCGCCAATGCGACCAAAAATCAAGCGTTGGCGACTAGATTTTTAGAGCTAGTCGCCAGTGGGCGACTAACCTTCACCTTTTTCCTTCATCCTTTTAACCGCAAAGGCAAATCAACCGTAGTTTTGGATAAAATGCACGATTTATGCGCACAGAAATAACAAAACAAACCCACGACTCTTCTGGCTCTTCGATCTCCATGTTTCATAATCGAGCGCCATGTTTGATTCAGCAGCTGGTATTGCGGGCGCACTAAACAACACGTGCAATCATTGAAGCGTGAAGTTCACACGAGGTCTGATCCCTGGTCAGATCATGAATATTTCATCGAATTCTAGGTCAAAAGATGCCTTAAATTCATCGCATACTTTGCTGAATGCAAACAATGTAGAATCGTGCAAGAAATTGATCGATGATTTGAGCTTGTTGTGGGCCGTTCAGGCGGATAAAGCAGATTTTTGCAAGCTGGCAATGGACGACCTTGGAACTAGCCTGATACCAGACATCGATCACAAACCAGCAGGTCATCCTGTGGCGTTAAAATCCACTGCAAACGGAGATTGTATAATTCCGTTTCGCTTTTTCTTTGTTGTGATGAAACACGAAGTAACTGGCTGCGTCTTCTAGTTGCAGAAGAACTGTACTCCAATGCCGAGTCTTATGCAACGCATGAAATTTTCAAGAAAACTGCCAAATTTACCGAGATCCCGGAATCAGTTCTATTTACAGTTGCCTTGACGGCAGTTGGTGACAAAGTCATATCAGATGGTGGGAGTCAAACTGAAGCAGTCAAGGCTGAAGCTATAGCCAGTTGCAAGATTGGAGTATGGGGCTCCCTTCTTCACGTGATGGCGTTCGCATCGGTCATCAGACGGCCGATATATTCGCTATATCCAGATGTCAACTTCCGGTTCCGTCCTTTAATGCACCAGCTGCTAAACCCCCGACTTTCTGTGTTGGATGATGGGCGTGATCCTGTCTACTTGCTGTGGTCAAGGGAAGGGAGTCTTGATGACCGACCAAACGCATGGTACAAGCCTAACCACTTTGTGCTAGTAGCGTGGCTATCAGATGCAACCTCTCACACCCAAGCAACCCCCCAAGTACCTGTTACCAACATTTCGGCTAATGTGAAATCTGTTGAAAAGAAAACAAGTGTCGGAGCAAAACAGTGGAATATTTTAACTTTTCTTAGGCCGGCCCAAGCCAAACCGGAGAAGAAAGGGAAAGGAAAAGCTGACTATTTGCGTAACCAACAAGAGAAGACAGCCACCAAGAAAAGTGCAGAGAATGCAGAGCTAACACTTGATGACAGAGAACAAGTTACCCTTAAGAAGCCTGCTAGTAAACGCAAGTTTGTTCCGCAGTGGCGGGAGGAGTTCACCTGGGTCGTTTTCGACAAAGATGACAACAAAATGACATGCAAAATTTGTTGTGCCTTTCCACACTTGGCAGGCAAAACGGAATTTGTATCAGGTTGCCGCACGTTCAAAAAGGAGACCTTGCAGAAGCACAATATTGGTGGACGTCATCTTCGCGCCCGTGATGCGAGTCTCGCAAAACAAAAGCCGATGGAAGATTCACCCATTGCACCAGGCTTGAGAAAAGGGGGGGAGGTATTAGAAGAGCAGAACAGGAAAGAACTTGAAGTCAAAGTGTCTCTCAACCTTCAGAAAGGGTTATTACTAAGAGCATTTGTCGCTTCTGTTAGTGTAAACCTCACCTGTATGATAAGCTGAAAGGAATTCATTAATGCAACTCAATAATTAAACTGGAAAAAAACCGCAACTTGCAAGTGTTTTGCGCAGTAGTTTTATAGTAACCTAATCAAGAATGGAGCCTGGTACGACTACCAACAATGTGGCAGAGCAGGGCCTAGTACCGATACGTCTGTCGATCGAGATTGCAACGAAGCCTTGGCTTTTTAGCGCTGAAAATATGGAAAACTGGTAATTGTTTATGTTCAGGTTCGTCTATTTATGTAAGCTATAGACTCGATGTTACATGGAAACTTAACAAAGGTGGAGGAAGCACAGGAAACGTGACTGAAGCTGCTTTCACATTGATTATTTACCTCGTAATGCGTAATGATATGTTTTACGAGCACTGGCTTCCTTTTAAGTTTTAGTATCTCAGTCTTAGAAGCTTACGAGTACGTAAACTTAGGACTATAAAGAAGATTGCATGTGTACGTGATCATCAGAAAAATGAAGAAAAAAACATCAGTGAAAAAAATGGCGACTAAAAGTTAAGATCTGGCGACCAAAATTTTTGGATCAGTCGCCAATTGGCGCCTTACTAAAAATGTTAATTTCGAGCCCTGGTTATTCTTGTCAACAGGGCTTGTGGGTGTAGTCAATGGTTTAGTTATTTGCTGGCATTCAGAAATACAGCAATGAGGCTGAGTTAAATACAAATATGACATTGTTTTTGTGAAGTTAGCAATAGTTTATTATTTTTCAGTGTTTACTCCTTGGTAGAGCTTGAAATGTGACCACATTTAGAACTGAACATTTTTTCCTTTTGTGACAAAAAAATAATATCTTAGGAGTCACAAATTTGCAACTACATGTAGTTTTCACCTTTGCTGTTGCAAAATAAAAGGGTTAACAGTGACTGTTTTTTCTGCTAAATGTAATGTACTTTTGCTAAAATAACAAAGAAATTAATTTTAAAATCACAAAGTAGTTTTTGTTTCAGTCTTAAGACACGGGGCAAAATTGTATCATACTGTAATTTAGTTGTAATTTAAATGCACACTGCCATTTAACCATTTTCAGTGGTTTCTTTACACATAAAATATTTTTATTGCAAGGTCATAAAATTATTTTGTTTTTTTAAACCACTGGCAAAACAATACAGTGCGGTGACCCACAATTACATTATAATTATGTGATACAATGTACACTTCAGGACTAAAATTTGTGAACTTGCAACTAAATTTTTAACATCTCATTACAAAATTGCGACTGGATTTTTAAATTTTATTTCGATCCCTGCTTTTTTATTAAAAGTTTATTTGCTTCTCTTTTCCAGATACATTGGTTTTCAATATTCAATTCTTTCATGATGGTTATCTTCTTGGTTGGTCTTGTTTCCATGATTTTGATGAGAACGCTGCGAAAGGATTATGCACGATACAGCAAGGATGACGAGTTGGATGATATGGTAAGGAAGTAGTTACATGTATTTGCCTTGCACTTACCGGTACTTTTGCAATGGCCACGTAGCCAAGTTAAATTAATCTTGTGTTCTTTGTTGAATTTTAGGAAAGAGACCTTGGGGACGAGTATGGTTGGAAACAGGTTCATGGTGATGTGTTCAGACCTGCATCACACCGTTTGCTGTTCACCAGCCTGATCGGAACGGGATATCACCTCTCTTCTGTTGCAGCTTGTGTTATTGTCTTTACTATTATGGGGGACCTTTACACATCGTAAGCTTTGATGCAGTGCTACAATTTAATGTCATATTATAATGAGTGTAGGTGGACACACAATGACAGAGCATCAAAATGTATTCCAAAAAATTGATAGGGACAATCCTATTAGAAACAGTAATGTAAGCCAACACTTGCATTATCTGGGTCATAAACACCCCATCCAACTTGCAGTGTGTGAATAATGAATTTATAGCGCATTTTCAATTTGCATAATTATTAATTCAAATTATTGGTGAGATCGGACATCAGCATAAATTATACAGGTGCTGCTGGCAGCCGCTATTAGTCCATTACAGTTGTAGCTATCTCACTCAGCACATGAATGATTGAAATGAGGCCTGAGCACAGCACCGGGAGCTCCATGTGCTACTCTTTACGAATAGTACATTTGGGTTCTTTTACGTTTCACAGGGTTGTGTGAACAGGGAAGGGTTGTGAGCACTTTCTCTTCAGTTATTTTAAGACCCTGAGTTTGGCCGAAGTCAAACTCAGGACCTCCTGCATGGCATCCCGATGCTCAACAACTGAGCCACTGGTGTGCGGCGTGGCTAACAAGAGTGATTTGTGAGGATTTCCTCCCTGCTGAGTTGGGAAGATTCTTTTCAGCACTGTGTGTGTTCACTCAAGTCTTGAATTTAATTCTCTTGATTGTTCTTTTTGCAGGCGTGGCTCTATCCTGAGTACAACAATATTTGTATATGCTGCAACTGCTCCAGTCAATGGATTCATGGGTGGCAGCCTTTATGCTCGACAAGGAGGTGTGTGCAACTTGTGCATTATAGTTGACCTGAAAATATCAAGCCCCTATAAAATGATTCTAAAATTACAGCTTGGAAACTTTAAGGAAACAGTGGACCTAAACATAATTATACAATATCGAAAAGGTGTTTCTTAATGTATATTTAATGTACCTTTTGACTAGGACAAGTGCATTTCTGGTAAATATCATCTCCTTACCTTATCTTACCTTAGCCAGCAAATCCTTGCAGAATGGGAGGCCAACTTTGGCTTATTGATTTGGGTCAGACAGGTACATTCAAGCCTGAAACAGCCAGATAATGTACCTGTGAACAATGTTTAATGTTTACAATTGCAAATAAATTCAACAGGTGGCATAGCTATAGGGTAGTACAGGGGTTTCAATAACTTCTGAAATAGCCGTCTATGATAGCCCATTGAAGGCAGCAGTTTGACAAGTTTGATAGCAGTTTTAGTGAAAATCAAGGCAAACTAGCCGGCGGTGTGAGGCAAAGCATGCGGCGGGATACCGCCGGTAACCGGCTTCTATTGAAACCCCTGGTAGTACATGTATGTTTTGGATCAGGTTGTTGGAATGGAAGTAGCATTGGCGTTATGTCTATTTTTGCCGGATCCACATGTAGTTTGTAGCATGACTTCAGACAAACTGGTTTCAAGTGAAAGCAGCCAGTGAGGCAGAGGCGGGTGAAACAGTAGTGTAGCAACAGAAAATGTATGAAAAACTATCAATTAAATGAGAATACTGTAACATAGACATCGGTGGATGATGTTCGTACAAAGAACAGCCGAAGCAGAAAGAAATCAAGAAATTTCAGCCATTTATAACATACATGTACCATTCTGTACTGGCGATTTTGTCATGTTGTCAACAGGCAAGATTAGAGTGTCTTATTCATAACATTTCCAGAAGGCTGAATCTAGCATTTTCACTCCTCGTGGAACATGGGCTTTGTATCAGCAAACTAAATTAAGTGATTCATACTGAAGCCCCAACATAGAACCCATCATTTGGTTGCTCCACTGCATGTTATAAATTCGGATTTTCATCAAATTCTGTAAGATGTGAGGTTGTTTCAGGTCTCTTGCCATCGGAAATCTTATGGCTGTGTTTATTTCAATGTTATTGTTGCAGTTGTTTTGTCACAGAGGGAGGTCAAATGTATTGCTTAAAGGGGTGTAGTACATTGCTTTAGCCTATGAAATCACATACCTTTCAGGTATTCCGAGCTTTCAGGTATTCGGGGTAAATAGCGATGGCGGAGCTCCGCCAAGCAGAGTACCATACTCTTAGGCACCCATGAGTTGATTTTCTCATGGCAATCATGGCTAGCGGTATTGCTTGTGGGCGCATATTCACAAAGAAGTTGCCCAATAATGATTATTTAATAATAATAATAATAATAATAATAATAATAATAATTATTATTATTATTATTATTATTATTATTATTTAATAATAATAATAATCAATATGCCTAACATGGCAGTCGTTTGCAGTGTACATCTTTGATATCTGGTCACTTGACACATGTCAAAACAAGGTATTCGCTGATCAGTATCACATGACCATATTGTGGCCTCAAGCCTAGAGTTCATCAAAGGCAGCTGTTTTTTTTAAGCTGATCACTGACCAGGTACTGGTTTTGGATTAGATTGCAGGCTCAAGCCAGGTTAACTTATTGTACGAATAAATAACTTGATTGCTCCGCTTTGAGGCTTGGCTACGTCTATTTAATTATTATTAATTCTTGTGTTATTAAACATTCTTTAGGGAGACAGTGGATTAAACAGATGGTGTTGAGTTCTGTGTTGTTTCCGCTCCTTGTCTGTGGCACAGCATTTATGATCAATTTCATTGCCATTTATTATCAGGCATCTAGAGCCATCCCATTCACCACGATGGTAAGAAAGGCAAATTCTGTGCATTTGTATTATACATTGTAATGCATGTTTGACAACTTTGTAGTGTGGTTGATACAGGTGACCACTCCAAAGGCTGGCACATTATTGATGCTGATGAAAACCCACAACTGGTACACTTTCACCCATATCCTTCCTTTGGTCAGGTACACGTTTATTTGGCTGAATACTATCAGTCATTAATTCTAATGTCAAATAGCTCCTGTGTCCAAAATGCTTTAAGAAATTACGGGTAATGTGATAAATATATCTGGCTTGCTAATCACCGATTCCTGCAGCCAGAGACTGAATCGCTGAGGGCGCAGCTCGACAAGTTCAGACGGAAGGAGCTGTGCTGGCGGCTAGGCATTCGGCCCCAGAACACAACCCAAGTAAAAAAATTATTATGGTACATCTGTACCATATGTGAACTTACAGGCATATTGTTTAGTTTCACATTATTTTTTTCAGATGAAAATGGTTATTGCTTGGCTAGTCTTCTGGGTTTATTGTGTCTTTGGTTTTCTCACTTAGGTTGCTGTTACTGCCATTGTTGTCTTTGTTATTATGCCATTAACCCTTGTGGGAACTGTACTGGGGAGAAATCTCCATGGCGCTCCTGACGTTCCTTGTAGAGTTAACACAGTTCCCAGACCCATACCAGAGAAAAAGTGGTAAGATAAGGTTAAAGAAGCAGTTACATGTAATAAATTATTAATGAGTCACTTTTTTTTAAAGAGATCACCAATGACCATGCAAATGCACACAGACTTTTTCGGGAGAGGGAGTGGGGTGGTGGTTTCTTCAAAATTGATTGTGATGATCTACATCTTTGACAAATTGTTTCATCTGCAACAATAAAAGACGTTCCTACATTGCTTTTATTCATCAACAGAAGTGTTGTACTTCATTTATCACATTGTACACACACACATACAAAATACATTATTTAATTGACCATTACCCATACATGTAGGGGCTTTTCAGGGCCAATGAAACACAATCACGACAGAATAGAACATTCAACAACAACTGTTTGGAATCCCAACTGGCCGGAGGCAAGCTAGTTTGCTATTTACAAGTGCAGCTGAGAAGTTGAACCAGGGACTACCAGGAACAAATTCAACCACAGGCACCCCAAGCTCAGTGTGAACATGGTCGACAAAAATACAAGGATTTGGATGGGAATCCCGATAAAAAGCTTAAGAAGATAATTATATGAAAAAAATCTTAATTAAAACGCCTAAACTTATTGCCATTGTGGATAGCTTCCTTCCTGTGTGGTTATTTTCCAGATCCGACGTGATTTGAGCCATTTTTCAATTTCTGGGTTGTCAACAGTTATAATAAAATCCCAAGACTGGAGACTAAATTCTCAGGAGCCACCAATTTGAGTCAAATATTCCTGGATAAAATGTTCCCACGGTCACAATTCCACATCAGAATCAATTGACAAAGATTGAACTTTCATCTCAACCCACCATCAACGAGATAGCAGTCCTGCAAGCAACCGCAGCCGTTGAATATTGCAACAAAACAGCTTTCAAAGACGGTGCTTTATCACAAGAGTGGCCTCCGCTTCGACCGTTGGAAGAAATTGGAAAAATGGCTCAAATCGCGTCGGATCTGGAAAACAACCACACAGGAAGGAAGCTATCCACAATGGCAATAAGTTTAGGCTTTTTAATTGAGGTTGTTTTCATATAATTATCTTCTTAATCTTTTTATCGGGATTCCGATCCAAATCCTTATATTTTTGTGGGCCGTGCTCACACTGAGCTTGGGGTGCCTGTGGTTCAACGAGTGGTCAGAACGGTTCTTGCACCCGGGAGTTCCCGATCTCAAGACAAGCGTCCTAACCAATGGCCCGCACTGTCTTTGTCTGTGCCAAAGAAAAAGGAGAAGACACTCCCTAATTACTGCTGCACTTGTAGAATTTAAAATTATTTTTGAACATTATTTCAGTTGCCCCTGTTAACACTGGTGTAATGTGCACTGCTTTTGCTTTGTTCTAGGTTCATGGAGCCACTTGTTATTATAATCCTTGGTGGAGTACTGCCTTTCGGTTCAATATTCATTGAAATGTAAGAGTCACTACTGTCATTGTCAACAATACTATCAGTCGTGAATGTTGACTCGTGCAAGGAGTTACACACAGAAATTCCTAGTGCCTAAGAAAAGCAAAACATGAAGTGTTACTGTTGTTTTAATCATCAAGGGTTGCTGTTCTAAAGGACTGACTGGTTTCTGAAGTTCTTGCTTGCAGAAGGTTTTTATTGTTGTCCTTAATGTGGCAAGTGATTTTTCGAGGTCAAATTTGGGCTCATCCTGTGAAAGACATGATTAATGTGACGTTAAGGAAACGAGATAAAAAACTTGACAAAATAACCTCACCCAACACGGGCTAACAAGACAAAGCTTAAAAAAGTTCCCTTAGAAAGGGAAACCTTAATTTTTACACATAACGTTCAGGGATACATGTATTTCACGAGTTGCATAGTAGAATTACCACACTGTATTTTTTCATCGCTAGAGAGACTACGGAAATCAATTTCTTGCCTGTACATGTATTATGATTGCATCCTTTTTTCGTTGTCAGGTACTTCATCTTCACATCTTTCTGGGCTTATAAGATTTACTATGTCTTTGGTTTTATGATGTTGGTATTCCTTATTCTGACCATCGTTACAGTCTGTGTTACCATTGTGTGCACTTATTTTCTTCTCAATGCGGAAGATTACAGATGGTAAGTAAAACGAGAATAATGAACAATTATTCCATGAGCGTGTGTTGGATATGAGATGGCAAAATAGCCAAAGAGGCGCGAAGTGCCGAGTTGGTGGCTATAACCAGTCTCGTATCCGACAAGCGCGAATGGAACAAATGTTTTGTTAAATTTTCATTTAATTCTGAACGCTTGGACGCTTGCAATCAATTTCCAGCTTGGCAACACTTGACGCAGTTTTCATAGTGGTTTATAATAAATGTTATTATTAAAAACTGAACTACGGATATCAGATTTCCCAGCATTTTCATCGACTCGCTCGACACAGGCTATCAGTTCATATACCTGCTGCCCCTAATATGGTCAAGGAACGCTTCGGCAATAAAGCGACCTGAAAACATTTTTGCAGCTCTGAGAAAAAATGGCCGACAAAAGCCGTTTTGGACCGGAATTGACCGATGGAGAAGTCTATGCTTTAGTCGACAAAAAATACTCCCGGTAACATCAAAGACGAGTTGTGTCCATTGTTTTTTAAACCAATCCCGAGAACCGTTGTAACAGCTGCGTACGGATCCCTTCAATCACAGTGATGCAATAATGTGTTGACTAACTCTTGCTGTCCCTATTCTTATCAGGCAATGGACAGCATTTTTATCGGCAGCCTCTACAGCAGGCTATGTGTATCTTTACTCATTTTACTACTTCTTCTTCAAGACCAAGTAAGACCCACATCGTGTTGTAAACGTTTAAGTGTAATCTCTTGTGTCCGTGGGAAAAGCACATCTCCTACATCTTGTCTGTGAACACTTTCAATAGTGCCAGCTGTGAGAAATTGAGCTGTGGTTTACTGCGCCTTTCAATAACATGTGGACTCATTAATTCAAAGGTCAACCGACAAATGCGTTTTTCGCTACCGTCAATCAAATGTTCGGCGGCTCATCCGAGCTTCCGACTTCTGTCGAGCGTGCAGTAATCAAATCACATCGTTGAGCCCAGTTCAGTCAACATAGTCGGAAGCTGGGAGGAGCCGTCGAACATTTGATTGACGGTAGCGAAAAACGCATTTGTCGGTTGACTTTTGAATTAAAGAGTCCGCATGTTATTGAAGGCGCAGTAAGCAAATGATTTTTCTGATTAATTTGGAAAACAGACAATAGTGTATTAGTTCATTACTGCGATTTATATTTGATTGGGATTTACTTTAACTGGGCAATTATTGTGATAGCTGATCTAGTCAGTCACCTTGCCTATCGCCCAACCTCTGAAGTAACGAATTCCGTTTCTCTTCTTTTCTTTTCTAAACATTTTGAAAAGAAGTACTTAAGGTGTTGTGGTATATTCATACTGATCGTGGCTGCAGGTCCGTGCCTGTCAGGGTACGGTTTGTTTATAGAACGAATGCATAAATGGCCGCCAACAAATATATTCTTTTGTTTATTTTCTAATTAGACTCACTAGCCTGGTTTGTATGGACAAAATACAAAAGAAATGTTACTTGAGAGCGAGGCTAGTGAGTCTAATTAGCACATAAACAAAAGAATAAATTTTTGGCCGCCATTTATGCATTCGGTCTATTTGAATTAACAAAAATGTTTTTTTACATATGTTTGAAATCCCCATCGCATCCTCGACCTTCTCTCTGAACTCAATTCCAACAGTCTTTTAATTATCGTTCTATCTTTTCCAGAATGTACGGTCTCTTTCAGACGACGTTCTATTTCGGTTACATGGCGCTTTTCAGTGTTGGTCTTGGGATCATGTGTGGTAAGTTGGCCGATTTCACCTATTTATTTCTTGAAGGTCAATGTTCGTCCCATACTCACGTGAATGAAAAGAGGGCGAATTACAGTTTTTCTCATTGCAAATTGTTCATCTGTTCCCATTAACTTTGGACTTTTGCTATCTCTTGGGGAGACAAAGTCGGAAGAAGGTAGCAGTGATCCTCTCACTTAGCTGGAAAATTGTACAGTGCATCTCTGCGAGGTATAATTCAGTTTAAGGAGGCTCGAAAGGGTTTCCAGCTGAGGGCGCGCGCGTAAGCCGCACAGGCAATTCTAAAAGCTGCTCGCGTCAGCTCACGATTCAAAATGGGTCACCAGAAATAAACAAATATCGCTAATTTCGCTCTCCTTTCTTCTAATTCCTATATATGTAGAATATAAATGACATCTCCTATTCACGAAAACTACGAAAATTCACAAACGGTTTAATGGTCACTTAAATTCCTTTGTGTTGGCCTGTAGCTCCACTCGCGCGTGCACTCGAATGAGCGGTTGACGCATGCGTAAAATCTGATCTTGTAACCCCTTCATTTGTCCTGATTTTGCAACTTTACTCGTTTATGTCTCTGCTTCCGGACGGTGAATGTTTTTCATTTTTTGCATGTTAACTCAGATTAATTTAAAACGTTTGTCTTTCACATTAAAAAAAAAATCTGTAGGTGAAAAAAAAATTAAGAGACACATTAAAAAAACTGATTTTTCTGAAAAACTGACCTAAAGATTTTGTTGAATTTTAAATATTTTAGAGATTATTTCTAACATTATCTGGTAACGCTGAATGGGAAGATTTCACCGTCCCGTTTTTTTCGACAACACCGCCACAGACACTAGGGATTTATTTTTCTTATCACCTAGGAACTTCAGCAACGCAGGGGCGAGTGCTTTCGTCAGCCTGGCCTGTGTACAGTATGAAAAGTAACCGTTTAAATTCCCGTAACAGCTATAGCAAACCCCACTGACTTGGAGGCAAACGGTTCGCTGCAGTGTGCACGAATTTGGGGTCGAGTTAAATTCAGAGCTGCTACACGAAAAACCCAGTTTGTAGTCAGAGTGGGAATGGAATCAAGAGCATTCATCGAGTAAGATAAGGGTTTCACGCTGACTATTTTTTGATCTTTCGTTGATGTTGAACGAAACATAAAAAAATCGTCAGCGTCAAACCATTATCTTACTATGTTAGCTGCTGACTACCACTACTCTCCAAGGTGATCTGGTGACGTAATTCGGAGGACTGGGGAGAAAAATTTTAACGCCGTATCCCACAACCGCGCGCGGCCTTGAATGTTATTTTCGAATTCAGTTTCCAGTTGAATGTTCATTCAGTAACAGGAAATGTTGGGGACACGGAATGATCTGTTGAATTTTGGCGATGGAAATACTGAAGGAAATTTGGAAACAAAACCTAAGGCCGCGCGCGGTTGTGGGATACGGCGTTAAAAGTTTTCTTCCCATTCCTCCAAATTACGTCACCAGATCACCTGGCTATTTTTAAACAGCATTCAGCGACTTGGCACCCAACAACTGGACCACGCCCCCTCATATAGTTAGTTCCGGACAATTTTTTTGTCCTTTTCTGTCCTTCTCGGCAAATAATGACACTAGTTATTTATTTTCCTTATTGCCTAGGAACCTTCGGCTACGCTGGGGCAAGTGCTTTCGTCAGGAAGATCTACTCAACGGTCAAAATTGATTAACGCAACAAAGTACCAACAAGAACATTACTGTGGAGCCAATGGCTGTTTTAAATCACCGACAAACTATCTGTATTTATAGGCACATTCAAGTACATTGTAACGTGCGTTCGTAGGAAATACTACTTCAATGAATGGAAGGGCGGATGACGCATTAGAAATAACATCGTCGTCTATGGAGCTGGACCTTCAACTGTAAGGCTCATTCGGCGGAGTTCAGTTCAGCTATTTAGGTTTGAGGGAAAGGGTTCTTTGGTTGTTTTCTTAATCCGCAATTCTGGAAGCCGCTGTTGAAGCTGCATAACGCAACACACCTCACCAGGCTCACCTCCTCCCGGTTATCCTTGACGGAGGAGTCCGTATTTTTCAAAACACTGAAGTTTTACCCTAACAAATACCGTTTCTCTGGGTATGGTGGGGTGGGTTAAGGAGACTCGAACCAGTTTCAACGCTTCCAAGTGACGCTGGATCGGCACCACAACGGTGTATCATGTATTAGCAATATTGTGGTACCAAATGAACATACAGTCGTTATTGTGACGTAATATGTCACCGTGGCAACGGGCAAGCCCTGTAAAAACACCCTTTATTTTGTCTTTAGTTGCTTATATCTAAAAAACGAACTCGGCGACCCCCATTTTTTATTTCTGAAAAGTAATCAGAAGGGCAAGATAAAACTTTCTGTCTAGTGGATTAGAGCCACCTTAATTTTTTGATTTTTTAAGGTAGTTCTAAATCCGCTGGACAGAAAATGTTTAAACTTTGCCGAAAGTTTCAGCAATAAAAAAGGGGGGTCACCTAGTTCGTTTTTGAGATATGAGCAACTAAATCCAAAATATAGGGTGTTTTTGCTGGGCTTTCCTGTTGCCAAGATAACTTATTACATTACAATAATGACCACATCTTATTTGGAAATAGTCTGTGTTTCATATGGTACCATAACATTGCTGTTGCGTGATACAGTGTTGTAGCGTCCTTCTACATCTACATCTACATTTATTAATTGACAACGCTTTCGCATCAAGCCAATATAAATTAAATATATAAATTACAATATCAGAAACACTTGCAGATTATATATTATTGCTTCGATCTAAACAGAGAGTCATCCAAGTGTTGAAACCGTTTCGAGCCTCCTTAAGGGAAGATGGCTAATTTGAATTGGAGAACACATGAGCTGAAACAAAGTAATGGGGAAACGGGACAACAAAATATATTTGTAGGACTCAAACAGCAGGGAACAGGTTCGGAATTTTTATCGGCAGTTAGAGAGCACAAGTCAGTTCTTAAACTGAGTAAGGGGACCAAAAGCGACAAGCGTTACATCTGTTGCTTGTTTTCTTTGTTTTATCTGTGATATTTTGCCTGTGTTCGTTCAATGCACCGTCGCTAAGCTGGTAGGTCTACGGGCCTGTCATCTTTAGTTGTATGGCTTTGAAATATATTTTTCCATATGTGTTCGAGGTGGCGGCCCTGTTCGCCAATCGGCAAAAGAAAAATAATGAAGTTTTTCTTTCTAACCTCGTTTTGACGTACAAAATTTAAAATAGTAGTAGTGGTATCCATGAGGAATAATAAAATAGCAGATATGCATGAAAGTGTTCCGTTTTTGCAACGGCAGTCAGTTACATGAGCGGCTTGCTTGCGCATGATCGACAAAATAAAATAAAATAATTGGACCAAAAACAACAATTTCAAGCATATCATGTTTACTGGTTCGTTGTTCACGGCCGTGGATGATAGGAGTGCAAAGTTATGATGCCTAGCATTAGTATATTTTAGTTAAGCCGGTTTGGCAATCTTTAATCGTGGGCATCTCGAAATTTACCAGGGCCTCTTTCATGAAAGCCCCCTCTGGAGCTTCCGGCAAAGCCATTGAGATGATCGTAGCTTTGTATGAAATTTAACATTACTTTGCAAAGATTTGCATCCAGAATGTTTGCCTAACGGTTTTGTCTTGTGCATAATTTTTAAGTGGAGAAATAAAACAGTCTCGAATCTTTTATTCTGGTTAGCGTTCATCAGCTTTCGAACAACTGGGCGCAGATGTAAAAAATTAGCTCTTGTTGTGAATATGCTACATATTTAAGGTAGCCGTAAATTGATTTTCTGTAGATTTGTTGAATGAAGAATTATGTTAGTTTGTAAATCTCGCGTTTAAATGTGACTTTCAGGCAATCGGAAACTATTGTCTTGCAAAACCAAAGAATGAACTCAACCACTTGTTTTCTACTCCAAGTTGAAAAGCCACGCGATATAAATGAGCTATGTAAACTTAACTTTATGTCGACATTAAGTCGTAATTTCCTCAACTGGAAAAAAACTTGGTAATGAACCCAAAGGTCTTAACACGATCGACATGTTTTGGCGATTTCTGGACTATTTTTGTTGAACTTTACTACCTAGTGGCGTTGAAAGAAGACGTCGCAGTTAGTCGTAGTCTAAAACTTTTATCCACTGAATGAAGGGTTTATCGCCAAAGTTATCTGCTGAAAGGGGAGCGTATCCTTTCATAAGAATGGTTCACTTTTTGGGGTACTATTTTGATGAATTTCGTTGTTCATCTCCTCCCGTACTTTAAAATAATATTAATAATGCTTGTAAGTAAGCATGCAAATTTTCTCTCTCATGTAGGGTACGTTTCTTTTAGCCAATCAAACCATTGTTTAACGACTGTAAAAGACGAATTTTAACATTTAAAGGAAAGTGTATTAAACGCTGACTGAAACTTGGTGTATTATCATTACTTATTTATTAGTTAAAACACTGATATTTTTGTGGATAACGGTAAATCAGTATTGAACCCGTGCCTAGACGTCAATTTCCGTTGACAAAAAGTTTAAAAACTCGGTAGGAAACTAGAAATGATGGAGAATGGGAAAGGTCGATTGCCACACTCAACATTTTTGAACTCAAGGCTTAGACTTACATTCTGTGCGGGATGTGAGCAGATCTGTTGAAAAATACGAACCTTGGGGTCTCGATCTTTAGTGGTGAAGAGGAAAGAAGCTGTTCCTACAAAGCTGAAGCTCCGGGTGTAAATCCAAGAATTACTAAATTTGATCTTATTTGTTCTGCTTTTGCAATACCTGGAACAAAGCTCTAAATTAGCCATCGTTGTCATTTCGGAAGGGAGAAGTGATCCTCAAACTAATCTGGACAATTTAAGCAATTGTCTTTTCTGGACACCCACTTCAAAATTTATACATTTATTTCATTCATTAAATCCCTTTCAACCCGAACACATGAGCTTAAGAAAATGACCTACTCCCAACTGAGTGGCTTCATGGCTCAGTTGCACACCTGAATTTTTTAGGTGTCTGTAAGAGACAATTGCTGGTAAAGTACCAGTCAATTCCAAGTGCGCCCATCCTCCCTCCCCCTTCCTTCCCGGGCATACCCCGGGCATTTGACAAGACAATAGGTCCACATAGTGGGGAATTTGACACGAAACGAAACCCGTACGGGCGAGCAGTTGACTGTCCACAAAAACGTTGGCCAGAGGTCGCTACCAAGAGAATTGTTTTCATGGGAATTTCCCTCGCCACAATTTATAAACAAGCATCATATGAGTAACTTCTGGTACAGTGCTGCAGTGTAGGTGTTCCATTAATGCGGATCACGTATCACTTCATTTATCATTCCTTGACATAAAGGAACTTATACATGCAACGAATGTGACGTTTTTATCAATTAAATGTATTTCTTAAGTGTCATCTCGTCTACAGCTGAAGCACTAACTGAGGACACTGCACGTAGAATTCAACGCGAATTCATGTTGGTTTTGAAGACGAGTGTAGAGAACCAACAAACGCAACCCACATATGACGCAGAGTCTGTAAATCGAACCGGGGCCATATGCATATTGAAGAAAAGCGGGTGCTCTAACCACTGTAGCGCCAAACACTTCTCCCACGTGTAACAGCAATTAAATCATGAGTCAGACACATCCGTTGTTTTGCAACTGAGAACCTTTATTTTTCTTGTATACCAAACGAAATCGCGGGGAAATAGCATGGAAGAATAGAGCTCATCAGTACTAATAAAGATCATCCACCCCAAGAAGTTTTATGTGAATATTGGTTGGTATGCAAATTGTGTTATAGCTTATTTCTCAATTCGTGCAATGTAACTTGTGTGTGCCTTTTTCGTACTGAGTAATATTTATGCCTCTCAATATAAATGAGGTTGAGTGAGTCGCCAAACTGTAGAGCTCGGTTTGCAAGGCGGAGAAAAACAGACAGGCCACTTGGAGAAATCTGGCTATGTGCCTTAGCACATAGCCGGTTTAATAACAATGAAAATATTACATCACAAACTTAAAGAATTGACAGGATCTGAAAGCCCACCACAGAAATAAACTGAGAAAAAGAAAGAAAGAAAGAAAGAAAGAAAGAAAAAAATAGGGGAACCTGGCAATGGGGAGGAAGAGGGTGAAAAAGTTTGACAACCACTGAGATCAGTCGAGCTTGAAAAGCGAACGAATATATACCACGCTTTCTCGGAATGCAAGAAATTCCCTATAGGGGATACTTGATAATTGCTCCTCCCCAGGAATGACTACGTCACACTTTGCTGAGTGCATAATTATGCATGCATTATAAATTTTAATTATTGAGATGCATAAAATTTTTTATTGGCAAGCCAATAACACCTTTTAATTTTTCATTTCCACATAAACTATCTGTCTTTCGCGTTTTCTTTTTGCTTTTACACAGCCAAACTAGCTGGTAGAAGGCGAGGCACTCAATACCATGTCAAAGCCTGCTTTCCTTAACATCGTGTTTTCCGCTACATACCCCGAAATTCTTCATCCCAAACAGAGCCATAAAATAAAATGCGTGCTATCATTTTTCGCTCAATTACAATAATCGGAACTGATCAGAAGAACCGTCAACAACCAGAGCATCTTCAAGCATATTAATTATTGTAGAGATATATCCTCTTCTTTTATTTCGATTATTGTTTATAGCGACACGATTTTCGACATTCCAATGCCTTGGTACTGCATTTACGACACTGGTCAAAGTGTTGACATGACGTCATACAGGCACGCCAAAATCCAGAGCACTGGCCCGCAAGACAGATATTTGTTTGCTGGTCATTTTGAAACAGGGAATCTTGTTCGAACGTTGTTGTAGTAGTCAATATCACCATGAAGAGAAGAGGACGCAACACAGACATCTTGACCAACGTAACCTGTGTAAATGAAACGCCGGAAACGGATTCTTCCTTACTAAGTTATTTTGCAGTGGTCGAATAAAATTCAACTGAGTAAGAACATTGATTTGACTGATAATCTTTGTTCCAATACAATACAACTCCAACAACCAATACAAGCAATCTCGGGTTACTGAAGTGTTGTCGACAGTCGCTTTGGGAACAAAGAAGAAGGGTAGGGAATGAAACGATCGATCAAACTTCGAATGGATCGAAGTTTGAGGATACGATTATTTACGTCTTGAGGTGGTTTGATAAGTGCCGAGTACTACGACTCTTGTGGCAGGATTGAAACACTTTGCAAATGGTTAGACTCTGAATCATAAGTGACTGATTTAAGAAGGTAAACTGTGGTCAAAGTAACTACCCATCGTTTCTGAGGAAACGGTACAACGTAAATAACCCCTTGAGATATTTTGTGGTTACTAGTAAAATACTGACCCCAGCTCAGAAAGATTGAACAAAATAAAAGGAAATCGAGTAACATTGGCATTGAAGTTATGGTTACTAGTGCTACTTTTCTTGCGAATAAGTACAACAAATACACGAGAAAGACTTGTGACTCAGCAAATTCAGCTTGGCAGTGGCAGTGAATTGCCTCAGTAAACGTTCACTGATTTCAATCCCTATCTCAAGATGGGAGACAATCGAAAGGCATAGATCCAAGCTTTAGATGCCTCACAGACAACCTTTGGGCTGAAATGAAGCTATGTTGATGTACAAAGAAACTTCACAAGCTGGGAAGGAATTGAGGGGAAGATTTGTAGAGATATTTAAGGTAACCTTAGGAAAACTGTTATTTGATACTTGGAAAAATGCTGATAGGTGAAATCTTTCAAAGTAAGGACACCGGCTTAATAATAATAATAATAATAATAATAATAATAATAATAATAATAATAATAATAATAATAATAATAATAATAATAATAATAATAATAATAATAATATGTCTTTAATAATAATCCAAAGATAAAAAATAATAGCAGTAAAAACCTTGATAATCTCTTGCAGTAAAATCTGTTTTAAAAGCTCCAATGTTTTATATCATATATATCTACACGGTGTCCCATTAAAGCCTCTATTGAAATATCAAACGACAATTTAAGCCTCTCTGTGACGACCTTAGGATCATTAAAATATACTTTTCTTTTCATGAATATTGCGAAAATTTATGATTCTGGCAGTATAGTTTGCAGAGACGAGCTGTGATTCGTATGATAAGCTTTTCTAAAAATTTGACGGTCCGATCTTTCTAATAATTTCTTGATATTCTGTTTCTTGGATGTACATTTTCGTTTATAATATCTATATAAGACATTTTGTACATCATTAACGGCAGCTGGTGAGCCCCATAAACCGACAGGCTGTGTAAGAAATTGGGCCGCATTACAATAGTCTGAAATAATCAACCTCGTTTTGGTTGTATCCCTCGTTGTATCTCCCCTTCCCTTATATACACCTTATTTTAAAATAGGCCAGCATTAACCTATTATTTTGTTGTTTTGCAAATTAACCCTTGTAGTTCCTTTCTTAAAGTGTCCCCAACCGATTTTTTCCCGCAAAATTTAGAGGTTAGGGGTAAAAATTAAAAGGCAAGAGGGGAATTTTTAAAAATTAAAAGGCAAGAAAGAAATTTAATATGCTTGTCACATGAGATTTATCTTAGCAAAGAAAATAATATATTTTTTCCCATTGAAGAAAACAAAAAGGGCTTATTTGAAACAAATTAAGGCAGACTAAAGAATTATACTCATGGCCTAAAATATTGGTCGATGATTTGAAGAGCTACGGTTTAAAATCAAAAGGGATAACTGATTCTCTTTGTTCCCAATCAAATCAGTTACTCCCCGAAGAAGTCAGAACTGAGTAGCCAGCACTACAGACAGCCATGTTTCCTTTCAACTTGTCAGTTTTGAGAAAGATGTACAACTCTTGTTTGTCCTGCTTTTGCGGGTGGAGGACCTCGATGACCGAGCTTAAAGAGATGGGAATTTCATGGGGTAGAGCAGGTGCTTCAGCCCAAGAGCATCACGGGTGGAGGAAAATTATTAAAACAATAAGTCCCACCGGGAAAAACTTGGATAACTAAGTATTAGTAATATTAAGGTTACGTGGGAATGATTGTTTGAGAC
>NC_090872.1:26102782-26107782 GCF_036669935.1 Montipora foliosa
AACGCGAATGCATTTCGTGATTTATGTACTCGAGTGATGTTTTGAAAGTTTTCAAAGTTGCACGTGGCAGCCGTAGGGGAGTGCAATTTGAGAACTTTCAAAACATCACGAATGACCATAAATCACGAAATGCTCGATTTTTTATTTATTATATGCTCAACAAAATGGCCTTGTTTCCATAGCAACTTTCTTATTGCACTCTATAATCTATTTATGAATTCGTCAATGACCAATCAAAAACGCGACATTTTGTTAATAATATATTAAAAAAATAAGGAAAACCATGGCCAGTGAAGGGTGTTAGGCTGCAGTCGGGAACGAAATATAGAAGGCATAAAAGGTTTATGGATTCACTGCATTCTTTCTTGGAATGATAGGGGTTTCTACTTTTGTATGTGAAATGGTTCGAACAGGAGCAGGTGGAAGAGTCACTTTCTAGTGAAAATAAAATAATAAGGGCTCTTATTATATGACTAGCTCCGTGAGCGGGCAAGATGAACCAAATCCCGCGCTGTTATTGGCTACCCGAGCGGGCAAGATGAAGCTCTACTGCCCGCTCGGGATGTGTCGCTTGGTCCCGCAAGATCAAAGATCATTTTTCTGGTGTTATGGACCGAGACGCAAAAAAAAAGAACTTGGCCAATATCCAGCCATCGTGACCTCATGCTTGGTCAATAATTCATTTGTATTATACACCGATCTTCTAATAACCAGTCTAGTATACAAGTTAAGATTGTAATCAAAAGTTGCTTTCTAGCCCTAACAGAATAGTGGTTTATGCTTTGGGTGTTTGATCGTAACTTCTTCGCCAAAAAAAAAAAAACATGGTGTAGGTACTATATAAGTATAGGCGACACGCAGGAAGACGTAATTGCGCCAAAATATAAGTTGTGAAACGCGAATGTCAGGTGAAATATACTTTAACAGGATGAACAAGGTGTTGCTGCTTACAAGACAGTGGAGTTGGATGACCATTTAGGAGGTGGACCAGGACAATACAGAGAGGTAAAACTGGGGCAGAAAACTCTAAAGTTTCTTAACAGATTCCCCTAGGAGATGCAAGATGGCGGCGTTTTTCAACGTGCGCCAAAAATTTGTAGTTTTCGACGCTGACTTCCTATTTTTGTCACGTTATTTCTTGATATTTTTGTCGTCTGTGTGTATGTTCAACGTTATGTCAAATTTAAGTGTCATCAATTCTCTAAATTTAGTCTTTGTTTTGAGTTGTTAGGTCAGTGCTGTTGTATGTGTTTTTTGTCTTTAGTACCCGACCTAGCCCTAAATAGAATTTGATGTAAACAACTAAGGATGGCTGTCTAGCTTCTAATTAGCCCATTATGGTTATTTTAGGACAGTAATGTACTATTATTTATTTTATAAACACTAATCTTGTAAATGAAATTGTTTCAAAGCGCTACTATCATAAAAAAATCACTTCCCTTTTTTCTTCATATTTTGTATGTTTGCTTAAAACTTGCTGGCAAACATTTGAGCTTTGATTTTTATCCAAAGGCTGTTTACTATGAGTGCAAGTTTTGGATTTCACTGTCCACCATTACTCACGTTCAAAACTGAACGACTGGCTCAGAGGGTTGGATCTAGGGAAAAGTGACGTCATTTACTCACTATTATATACGCAAAATGCAAGTTTAAAAGTCTGAAAGCCCGAAACTTTCGTGCTGCATGTTAATTCAGCCGCGTACACACGCATTGCATTCTTAAACTATTAGTCTTTGACATCATTTTCCCGTCGATATTTTAAAGTTAGTAATGGCAGACCATTAAATAGGAAATTTCCAGTTAATTAAAATAAACAAGTCTTTTTGAAATCAAGACTTGGGTCACTTACTGTTTGGTAAGCATAGTTTTGAAATCCAAATAAAAATAAAAATTGATCTCTTAGTCACAGCAGCACTTTAATTTGAGTTCGAATAAAGTGCTAAAGTTGTAGTTACAGGATGCTCAGAGGTTAAAGGGGGTGTGTGACGGTTGGCTGCCACCTTTTCAAGGTAACCTCCACTAAAACAAGAAAATAAATTTAAGCCACAGAACATAATGTTTTCAATCAAAATTGCACAAACCTTTTCCAATGAAAGCGTTTGTATCTGATAAAAATGAACTTCAAAAGAACTTGTTTTGGCTTTCAAATTTTCCGAGCTCCGCCATCTTGCATAATTGTGACATGTCGTGGTTGCCCTAACGCTCTTTGTGTCAGTCACAATTATTCAAGATGGTGGCGCCCTAGAAATTTGAAAGCCAAAACAAGCGTTTTTGAAATTCATTTTTTTTGGGCACAAACGGTTTCATTTGAAAACGTTTGAACAATTTTTATTGTAAACATTATGTTCTGTGGTTTAAAGCTACTTTCTTGTTTTAGTAGAGGTTCCCTTTACGTAATTTGTAATCCGACCGGGTATGTCTTGGGCCAGGCAAGCACTTTAGACACAAGTACAAGCAGAAAGAACATACACAAGCTCTAAAGACACTAATTAATAACAAGTTAATGCGCTTGGGTATATTACTTGTGCTTATGATTGTGTTATTAGTGAAAACCAGGTATGAGGGTCACCCCGGCAAAAGATGACATGTATTGAAGTCGTTAAAATCAGTCATCTTTAAAAGTAGGCGATTTCATGGCATATATTTCGGGCAAAAGATGACATGTATTGAAGTCGTTAAAATCAATCATCTTTAAAAGTAGGCGATGTCATGGCATATATTTCGGGGCACCGCGGTAAACGAGCCAAGCCGGATGATAATTAGTCTCCGGCATCGGGATTATTTAATTCGAAATTATTCATGAAGAGCATTCTACATCTTTCTAGGAGTCTGGAATCAAGCTAAAGCGCTTAACCAAGAACCTGGTGTGAAATGTGCGAATCCCCAAGTACTCTTTCAGTTTTTTGCTCTGATGCTAAATCAAAATGACACGATGACCGCCTTTTATTTCTCCCTACAGGTTCAAGATCACGAGTCAAGGAAATTTTTATCGTATTTTCCAAAAGGAATAAGGTGTGTAAGGCCCGTTTTAAACGTCGCATTTTACATGAGCCGAATCTAATGCAAATGAGCGAAAATAATAGATTTTTCTCATTTGCATTCGATTCGGCACATGCAAAATGCGACGTTTAAAACGGGCCTAACGCAATGATATTCTCCCTGTTTACAGAGGAGTTTGATAATTAGTAATGAATCCACACTTCTTCAGCTTTCTGAAATGTTAGCTTACGGTTAATTATAATTATAAGAGCTACCTATATCTCATTTTGCAACCACTATATACAATTTGTCAGTCCCTACTTCTTACTTTCCGTATGTTTTCGTTTAGAATGGCTAATTGATTTACCCAACCGTTATTTATTTATTTATTCATTTATTCATGTATCGTTTTTTTATGTATTTGTCTATTTATTCATCATCTTATTTATTTATTTAATTTACATGTCGACATTATCTTTTAAGTCGAGTTTTCAGCTGTAATAATTTTTGATAAAGTGTAATTTATCAGATCCAGCAAACTGAGTATCATATTTGACAACTGTTTTTGTTGTCGTTGTTATGAAATCATCCAAGGGATTTATTACCATTGCGAGAATTCGCGTAATTGTTTACTGCTTAGCAGTCTCCTATGAAAGCGAATATTACTGCCAAAACCTGCTATAAGAAGAAAATCAAAAAATATCTTTGTTTGCAAAATTTCTGAAAAAGGTCAGTATCATTTTGTGTGCAGTTGGGAAGTCTTTTGTAAGACGATAAGACCACAAGCTACATTTCAATCAATAGCAGAAGCCGTGTTGGTGGTAGCTTTTCAAAGAATCGCTCGAGAAGAGCTGAATTTACTGGATCTGTTGAGCATGCGCAGTGAATATCGGAAGCCTGTGACCGAGGGCTTTGCAAGCTGTTCAATTCGTTCGTTGATTTTTTTGTTTTCATCAGGTACCTTGAAGGTGGAGTTGAATCGGGCTTCAAGAAAGTACAAAGAGGTGTATACGAGAAAAGACTCTTTCACGTCAAGGGAAAAAGAAACGTGCGAGTATCACAGGTCAGTAAAACAACTTATATTCTACAGAGTGATATTATCCATAAAGCGCTATAACTTTATTATTCTCAAGGGTGCTAAAATGAAAAAAAAAACCGATTTTTTGCGCATTATTGTTTTTGGTATTTCTGCTGCACAGATAGTCTCGTTACTTGTTTTAAAACTGTTAAAATTCACTTTTTCAATAAGATTTGTCAGTCGATTTACACCATGACAAGGGAATAACAAAGCGGTCCTCACCTGCGACGCAAGAATAGGTATAAGCTCTGGAGACGACAATGATGATTAAGCAAACTCAGAAGAGCGTTGATCGTCATTACCTTTTGTTAGAAAAAAAGAACTTATAAATTGAAGTTAATGCTTCAGCTTATGTTGCTTGTGCTGAATCCAATGAGAACCAGGCTTTGGGTATACGGCCTATATATTGCCAGAACTCTTCTCCTTCATTTTCCCTTTCATGTACCCAGGGTAGGACCATACTATACTTGGATATTCAGCCGGTAGAGGCTTGTTTTGCCCACAAGAGTAGTAGCGAGGGCAAAATGAGCCACCAGCGGGTGGCAACCCAGACCAGAGCCTAGGGTCAAACATTTCATCGAAATGTAGTTGGTATTCGCTAATCTTGGAGAAGTGACGTATGTCCAAGAAGCCAAGCTACTTTAATAACTAAGTGGTTTCCATTTTTGCATCATTGGAGATGGGTCTAGCCAGGCTAGTGAAGTACTTGTGTCGAAATCCCGACCGAGGTCAAATGGACTGGGATTTCCTCGTAGTTCTCGGGTTTTCCTCCCTCATCAAATTCAACTCTACTTACATCTGGCTTTGGAGATGGCTCCGTGATCAAAAATGAACCATAAATCGTCAGCCTTTTCGTCCTCTCGCCAAATATGCGCTTTCAATCCTATCTCGTAGAACTGAGTTATTCTAAACTAGTTACGTACGTATACTAGGAGGAAGAATG
>NC_090872.1:26115282-26120282 GCF_036669935.1 Montipora foliosa
TGTTCAGAGATCATCGACGTTTCATCGTAAACAGCCAAAAGTGTTCCTTTCTTCTTTCAAAGATGAAATAAGGGCTGTGTTGTTCTCCGGAATACACTGCATGTAAATGGCAGAACTGAATAAACTAGATGCACTTGATTTGCAGGACTGCTTTATACTAGATTGTGGCAGCAGTGGCATATTTGTGTGGATAGGCGTAAAGTGCACTGACGCCGAAAAGAAAGCTGGAATGAAGAATGGACTGGTATTGACTCAATGATTTACTTCCTTGTTACTTAATTTTTTTGGAATCGACGTCAGCTTTTACTACCCCTTTCTTACCCATAACAGTTTTACTCGCACTATAAAAGGGCCAACTATTGAGCGCTTTGTTCAAAAATACTTGATGTTTATTCATATTTTATTTATCTAACAATGATCTAGACAACTGCTAGTTTATGTCAAATCACGCGCTGGTAATGGAGATTGGAAATCGAACCCGATTCTGGCACCGATTCTGGATAAGCAACTCCATAACATTTATAGTGCTCCTAACCTATCAAGCTGAGAACGCGATAAAGGACAAATACCACGTTTAATGGGTGCTAGATCATTTATTCTTGCTACGGTTAGCTTCAAGAGCTTCTAACTTTTTGTCATTATGTTAATTCCAGGAGTTCATTAACAAAAAGGGCTACCCTAACTGGACACAGGTCACACGTTTGGTGGAGAGAGGAGAGACCCCGATGTTCAAACAGTTTTTCTCTGGTTGGGCGGACGAGGGTGAACAAGTAGGCCTTGGAAAAGTGTTTCGTCAAGGAGCTTTGGGTAAGCATCCCAAAAAATCTCAAGAAAGCAAATTCAAGAGAAGACGCAAGCCATTAAAAATCGAACGTCGACGATCATGAGTTTGCATCAGTTACGTCATTCCCCTTGCTTTGCTAGTGACACGAGATATCAACGCAAGCGTCCGGTTAAAATTTGCGTTTAGCCATGAAAAATCAAAGAAACTTGTTTGATTTTAGCCGATTTCCGGTGACTGGTTAGCTAAAGGAGATAGAGACAAGTTTGAAAGTTTGCTTTCTTGTTACAGCTAAACAGAGCCATGAAAAATTTGATGCCAGTCAACTGCACGACCAACAAAAACCGAAGCTTAACACAGAAATCCTTCCAGATAATGGAACAGGCGAAGTCGAGGTGAGTAGATCATCCCATGACGCATCGTCACTGTTTTGTAGCTGCCATCAACCGAGCAGCGTCTTTTCGATTTTTTGTTTTATTGCTAAAACCAGGGCGAGAGTTGCCTTTTTTAGTCCGTCTATCCATTAGAGTACGTAAGACAACATGACTTTGTGTAATGGTGCCTGTAAGGCGCTATTATATTTTGAATTGATTTACACTTATTTATTTATTTACACTTCTCACGATTGTTTCGTTCCCAGGTCCACGTTTTTGCTTGCGACAGTTGAATTTTTTTTTTTAAATTAAAACAAATTCCTAATTTTCTGTATCCTTTGGCTACACCGGTTTTCTATCTCCCAAACAGATTTGGCGGGTCGAGGATCGAGACTTAGTTCCCTGGGAACCAAATCTTCTTGGAGTATTCTTTAGTGGAGACTCTTACGTGATCAAGTACAGCTACACTAGCAACTGGAGGCGAAGGATAATAATCTACTTTTGGCAGGTATATAACCAATGTTCGAAAAACGTATCCATCCCTTGCCTTGAATATTACTAAATTGAAAACGCGCTGTGTAAATGATGATCATCTGTCATCATTATCAGATTAGTTCACGGATTATCAAAGGGAGACGTTTTATTCATTTGTATCAGAAGCGTTATCCCTGTTACCAATCGAGTGCTGTTTACGCAAAAACTGGAGCTTGTTAAAGTAATTACGACACCATGTAACTAGGTTTCAAGATAATTTAGGTTGTTTTAATTTTGGTTGGTTGTGTGCTTTACGCCGCGACTCGATTATCTTTCATAAAAAGAAAAACTGCTAAAACGCAATTATTCACAGCTTTTATCTTATCAGTGATACGACAGAACAGAGCAAAACTGAACTGTTAAGAATTCCAACTGACCGGAGGCAAACCAGTTGGGTATTTTCAAGTGCAGCCGAGAAGTTGAACCATGGACTACCAAGATAAGTGGTCTTGAACTCCGGATCTCAAGGCAAGCATCCTAATCACGGTGTTTTTTTTTTTTGTTTTTTTTTCAATTTTTCTGTCAGGGCCAGAAGAGTAGCATAGAGGAACGAAAAGCAGCAGTGATACTTGCAGATCAAATGGACAAGAAGCTCGGAGGAATAGCAACACAGGTTATTGCTCACTATCTTTGGTTGCTTTCAAGTTGTATTCTAAGTATCGTTTAGGACTGACACCCTTGATCTCCAATCGAAAGACACTTGCTTGTGCTTTGCATCGCCGAAAAACTCATTCATTTACATACTGAAGTGGTAAGCACTTAAGTGCTCTGGCAAACAGATGAAAAACAAGATGGCGGTGGTTTTAGGCTTTATTGCAAAACGTTAAAGTGAGTGGTAAACTTTGTGGCAAGTGTGTTGTATTATTGCGCAAATTTGTCGCAAGCGTGTTTGCGTGCATACGAGAGGAATTTTGGTACGATTTGAGAGTTTTTGTTGATATACCTGTCTTTGTGAAATAAGGTTCGAGTGGTGCAAAACAAAGAACCGGAGCACTTTTTGAGGATGTTTAGAGGGCGCTTCATTATTCTCGAGGTAAGTTTCTTTAGTTGATTATTTACATTGGCTTTGAATCCTAAAGCACTTCCGGGAGGAAGGGGAGGAGTTGTATCGACAGTAAATCGTTATCCTTTACAACAAAGTTAGAAAGTTCTTTATGAAGGCTAGTAAACAGTGCCGGTTGTTTCAAGACTACAGTGGAACTTCAATTGAGCGACACCCTAAGAATGTGAAAGAAAGCGGTAAGGCTGCGTCCCATTTTAGTGCAATTTCGAAACCCAACCGATGTCGTGACGACAAATCCTTCGGTTTACACAAGCGGTTTTCAAATTGGATGTTAGGGTTAATTGGGTTTAGTTGCTGCTGAAATCATGAACAAAAGTCCTGTTCAGATAGTACTCTTTTCTGGTTTCATATCATATGCACCAAGATGTACTGTATTCGAATTCTCGAAATAAACGTTGTTTTCGAAGTCTCTTACTCCGCTTATTCATTCGTTCGTTTTCATTTTCCGCAAAAGATCGGTTTGGTAAGAATGCATCCTATCATAGTCACTTAACTGATTTTTTTTTCACAGGGTCGTAAGGAAGAAGGATTTCGGGCCGGATCAGAAGATGACACTTATGACAGTGAAGGCAAAAGAATGTTTCACGTGCGTGGTTCATCTGATATGAATGCTAAAGCCATTCAGGTAATTATCGCGTAACGAAATAGAGCCATTGTGAGTTGAGTGTCGTGACCAATCGCCATAGACGAGGACAATCAATTGAGACAATGATATCGCAAAGGAAATTCATTCATTCGGCACGCAGTCAACGATAAGACTATTCTGTATCTCTGATAGGCTGGAAATGCGACGCAGGAATTTTTACCCAGTCACCAAGTGCACTAAATCAAAATTAGGAAGTTGAGACCCCTATAATAAGTTAAAGCACATGTGGCGGCTATCTTCCAACGGCTATTCCCGTTCAATTGAAAATTGGACTTTTAAAGTTGGTTAGAATGCCCCGCTAATAATTTACGTCCTTTATTTTCTCTTGATATTGGAGAAAAAAAATAAAGTGGCTCTTAAGAGGACTGAAAGGACTTATGATCTAGTAAAAGTTGAAATAGAGGCAAAAGCGGGGACAATTGAGACACAAGTGGAGTCGTGCGCTCAATCAAAAGGAAAGGCTAAACAGTCAATCAAAGCAGCATGGCCGTCATGTTTTTGTTGTTGTTATAATTTTGTTGGATCTATTCAGGTTCCTCGGAGAGCAGCCTCTCTTAACTCAGGAGACATATTTGTTTTGGAAACGCCCCAAATCGTTTACTTGTGGATAGGGAGGGTAAGTACAGTCAGCTTTTATTCGTCCTTAAAATTGAAATCTTTGACGAAGTATTTTTCTGTTAATTGTTTTGAATTGCTAAATAGGACGCATACGCAGCTGAAGGGAGGAACGCTAGAAAGCTTATTGACTACCTTAAGGCTGGCAGGTATGAAAACGATATAAATATATTTTTTGCGAAACTAAGCACATATTTGTCGGCAGTATCTAAAGCCAAATACCAATACGAGTCCAAAAATCTTTAAATAAACATGACCCCATGGCCAGGAGGAATCAACTGCAACAAGATGGCACAGAGAGCTTCACCTTTAGCAATGCTTGATCCTGTCTGTCTTTTTATACCAGTGTGTTTCTAACGCATGGCAAGTGTAACCCGTCACAGTTATTCAAGATTGTAGGGCCTTGGAAATTTGAAAACAAAACCGGCCTAAAGCTGTTTTTTTCCTGTTGAAATGGAGGTTCCTTTTTAAGATTGCTTTCCGGCCTGCGAAACCGTTCGGCAGACCTTTCCCGTCAGTCATATATAACCTTGAATAATTGATTATACCTTTCGGATTCAGATTGTTCATTAGAGGAAGCCGAATCTCTTAGTCGGTAAAAATGCCACGACACATCTTGTATGGAAGTTGTACGTTCCAGAAATATGGTGTTTAATTTTGCCTTTTGATAGGGAAGTGGAGCTAGTACCAGAAGGAAAGGAACCTCAAAATTTTTGGAAAGCTATTGGGGGATTCGAAGAATATGCCACAGGGAAGAAAGCAGAGGTAAACGCATGAATTCCATGCATTTTAGAACACTTTACTTGATTCGATCGCCAAAATAACTTCTTATTTTCGTTGCAGAAGGAGAAACCGAGGTACCCGCCACGACTATTTCTGTGCTGCAATGCTTCCGGAGCTTTTAAAGTGGAAGAAATCTTTGATTTTTCACAAGAGGTAAAATAAAAAGTGGAGACAAATGAAACAGCCTTTCTTGTCTGGAGTTAC
>NC_090872.1:26122782-26175282 GCF_036669935.1 Montipora foliosa
CAATAACTGTACAATGGACATCAATTGTTGAAATTCAAGAATATCCTACATTAAATTCGTAATTTACGCACGCGCTGCATGCCTACAATCTTACACTCACTTACTCACTCAGACAGCCCCGATGACAATATGGGTACTGCACTTACAGTGAACTACCCTCAACAAATAGAAAGCCTTTAATGCAGTTTAGTTAGAGGTAAAGAGAAGCCGTTAGAAGCAATAGGAAGCACGAGCTGATTTGTTTTATAACAAAGCCAGCTTAGTTTTCAGATAATCTTTCTTCTCAATATATCTTTCATTTTTGTTGCGTTTCGCCAGCAAAGTGCTTTCGGACTGTTGTGAGAGATGCTAACATGAATCAACCCGAGCGGTTATAACATTGTACGAATGGAATTAGCGTCATCTAGCAAAGGTTGTGCTAACGTAAGCTGCTACTGAAAAAGTGCACTGGTTTAGGCCAATTACAACCCTCGTAATTATAAAAAGGATTTTTTTCACCACCACCATAACGTTTCCTTTGTTGATTCAGATATTAAAATGTTCTTGCTTTGTCTTAGGTTTTTGTCTGGTTTGGAGAGGAAGCAAACGAAGTCGAGAAAGCAGAAGCTGTCACAGTAGCGATGGTAACTTCAAATTGTTTACTATTTGTTTTTCACTGGTTGGCGAAAAAGCAAGGGAACATTGTTGTCTTAACAGGTCTTGGTGCTTATCTAAACTTCGATTTCCATATTTAGAAGAACTCGTATGTTCTTAATAATGATAGTGGTGTCTTGGTCAACTATAGAACAAAGGGTCCCGGGAACACAATCCAAAAAAGGATCAATATTCAAAATATGTGTCCTATCTGTTTAAGAGTCCCTTATTCTCTTATTCACAACTGACAAAGCATTTAGTTTGACCAGTTCACGGACTTTTTCTTGCAATTGCTTTGTAATGATGCCAAAATGTACCAAAACGCTCGCATCGCGTTCAACAATCAAAGCGCTCGAACTTTCCAATAGAGGTAGCTGAAAACTCCTCTGTCAGTCTATTAGCCAATCAAAAAAGTTCACAAGATTGTTAGCCTTCAGTTTTGAGTAGCTTTTCTACAACATTAAATGATATCAAAAGTGTATAACGTTGGGAGTACTGGATCGAGTGGCTCGATCCACCCATCCCAAGCCCCTAACCCTAGTCCTTAACTCAAAAACGCAAGCGTAACGAACTAGAACGAACGAACGAACACTAATCCTCCATTCAATACCAACCGGGTTTTTTATTTTGCCGAACTTCAAAAATTTTTAAAAATGTCTGCTATCTGCCTTGTCATAGGGTCACTTCTGTAACTACCGGTAACGTTCATGCTGAAATCCTGTTCTATCCTGCCGTGTTTTTCCTCGCAATGCCTTAGTAAAAAACATGAACTTCAAGGGTAGGGGGCTACGTCGAGTGGATCGATCTGCATTCCTATCCCCTAACCCCAGATCTTTACTCTTAATGACTAACCCTAAAACCTGCCACGTTTATCTTTAACGAAAGCGTCACTACGTTTTTGACTTCTCCACAGCAATGACATCCTCTGAGAAAAGAGAGGAAATCTGGAATAATGCTTTTTTACCCGTGTGGATAAGGGCCCGGATTAACCAGTGTACAACCGGGTGCTAAAGCGTATAAGTATATAGCTAGTTTCACTGCGTAATTGCAGGATTATGTGCGGTCCGATCCAACTGGTCGAACCTTGGAGGACACAATGATGATTCAAGTGAAACAGGGTTACGAACCGCTAAATTTCACAGGACATTTTCATGCTTGGGACAGAGACAGATGGAGTGTAAGTGGATCGTCTCTTTATATTTCCTGAGGAAAATTGCTTTCTAGTATTTTTTTGGTATTTTTTCAGATAAAGTCAATGTGACTTAGGTAAGGGAAACTGTTCATCATTCCACCTCCTTCGCTCCGCCTTTAACACAGTAGGCAACAACGGATACACAACTTGAATATAGGACCAGTTATTTATGCAAGTTCCAACTTAGACCGTTGTTTAAAACGGCCGTTTTATCCATAGATATTCCTAGAAAAGAGCTGCTTCAAGTTTCTCTTCCCTTGCATGCTTTCTCGACATTTTTTCCCGAAGATTAACAACTTACCTTTATCGACAAGAGTTGGTCAAAACGAAAATCAGATGGAACGAGGATTTCTTAAGAACTGACAAAACTTTGCATTTTAATGATTTTTGAAAGGTAATTAATGAGATCCCTACCTCATCTAGATGCCAAAACTCAACAATGTGCGCAATCCTAAGTAGCCCATGGCTAGGAGCCTCCCTATGAACTATATCCTTGAAGTCAACCATTGCTCGTATCTTTCTATTTTTAGAACTAACCCGTCAGCAGGAGACTGACATTTACATAAATTTGCATACATTGTTCTTTGTATGTTTCTCTTCGTTTAAAAATAACTTTAATCTGATTGGCATTCTAAGATTCTAAGATACGCGCAAAGTTTGACTCATAGGGCTTTATGGGAGAGGCGGCAAGCTCCAATAGCCATGAGCTCCTGATAGCCCGAGCAATCACCATAAATATCTTAATAGGTTGATGATAAAACAAGACTTTTTCTTATCATCAAAGTCACTTTTTGTTGATGTCTTATTCTCGTAGGAAGGGAAGACTTACGATGAGATGAAAAGGGAATTGAGTTACGATGCAAATACGAGGGTCTCCGAACTAAGAATTGACCAGAAGGTAATTCAAAGATGCATATCACTGCGCCAGTAACGGGCAGCGGTACTTGAATGGAAGGCATGCTCCGCGCTGCCTCGTTTTCCTGTGTGTTAATCCTCGAAATCACCTCTCGTGACCTTTCGTGTCATCGATCGACCAAACCTTTCCCTGCTGGCGCTGAGTGAAATTCGATGTAGGAAAGAACAAGTCACGCATTGTGGATTTTCATTATAATCATAAAAATTAGAATTTCCTCGTTTGTGCATGTTATTGGTTCAAGAAACTCCTATTTTTCTCTAATTCACTTTCCAAGTTGTTATTGGACAGATTACATAAGCCAATCACAGCCAAAGTTGTAGAAGTTTAAATCAACCAATCACATTCAAAATTGTAGTTAAAATCAACCAATCACAACCTTGGCCCTTGGTTTCAAACACTATAGAAACAGCATACAGGCTCCTAAATCCTAAATTTGTTATCACTCGTATGCATATGATTACAGACCGAATTGGACTCCACTCAGCCCTATTGCCATTACTTATAGTGTCTTCTACATGTTGTTTTGCTACTTGAAATGGTGCTAAGAGTGCTCGCGGCTTCGTTCGCTACCTTCTGGCAGGTTCACACTGAGATTCCAAACCCTCCATTTATCTTTATCCTCTGACAAGCCTTTACACCACTTGGGAACTGCAACTTGTCACGCGTGCTCATAGGCATCTTTCCTTCTCGCCTCTTTCCATCCATCCTTCTTTCCAACATCGTCCTTTTGTAGAGTCCATGGGTGTCTACCATTTAGCCAAAAAATCTTTTCGGAAATTGTGGACAACCTCCAGAGGTACTCCACTTTTTCCGTTTGGAATGGCAATCGGGAAATCCCTTACCATTTGCGAGATAATCATTCCGTTTTCAGGACCTTTCTCACAAAATCGAGTAAATATGAGGAAGGGAATGCCGGGTGGAAAATGGTTGGCGCCGTTCTTATCAGGTTGGTAAATAAATTCGAAAAATCGTTTGCCTTTATGCAACAATCATTCCATCCGGATTATTTGGCGAAATGGTAATCACCATGACATGAAACCATACAGGACTACATTCTAAACCATTGACTGTTTGATAACCTTAGCCTCTTCTTATTATTTAATTTCTTTTTAAAGTACACCGACTATATTTTAACCATCTTACCAGGTTAAGATGCTTTCTGTCCCTTCTCCCTTCAAAAGCATGGGACATGCGGGCAACTCTCCTACCCGCAATGTGGCCCGGGTTCCATTCCCAGACTCGGCGTCACATGTGGTTGAGTTTGTTGGTTCTCTGTTCTGCACTGAGAGGTTTTTCTCTGGGTACTCCGGTTTTCCCCTCTGCTCAAAAACCGACATTTGACTTGATTTACGTTAATTGTTAATTTCAGTTTACACTGTCCCCAATTAGCGCTCCAGCGTTAGAAGTTCCTTTCCTTTCCTTTTGAAGGTCAATGTTCGTCCCATACTCACGTGAATGAGAAGAAGACAATTTATAGTGTTTCTCATTGCAAATTATTCATCCATTCCGACAAACTTTGCACTTTTGTTATCTCTTGGGGAGACAGAAAAGTCGGAAGGAAGCAGTGATCCTCGCACTGTACCTAGACAATTGTACAGTTCATCTTTGCGTGGTATAATTCAGTTTAAGTTATGGGCCTGTGTACAATTATATGAAAATCACGTAACAGCTATAGCAAACCCCACTGACTTGGAGGCAAACAGTTCGCTGCAGTGTGCACGAAGTGGGAGTCGAGTTAAATTCAGAGCTGCTACACGAAAAACCCAGTTTGTAGTCGGAGTGGGATTGGAACCAAGAGCATTCATCTATTTTGCACCCAACAACTTGGCCACGCCCCCTCATACAGTAATTAATTCCGGACAATTTTTTTCTCCTTTGTCCTTCTCGGCAAATAATGACGCTAGTTATTTATTTTCTTTATTACTTAGGAACCTTCGGCTACGCAGGGGCAAGTGCTTTCGTAAGGAAGATCTACTCCACGGTCAAAGTTGATTAACGCAACAAAAAGTACAAAGAAGAACATTACTGCGGAGCCCATGGCTGTTTTAAATCACCAACAAACTATCTGTATTTATATGCTACATATTTAAAGTAGCCGTAAATAGATTTTCTGTAGATTTGTTGAATGGTGAATTATGTTTATTTGTAAATCTCACCTTTAAACGTACCTTTGTTAGCTTTTTCTTGTATTAGCTGTGATTCTGTTGCTCTGTGTTTGCTTGTTTGAGGGAGTTTCCTTAAGCCAAGCGGTTTTTAGTTGGGTGGCGCGAAAACAAAACTTATTACATTAACCCCTTTTATTTCCATGATCGAAACGTACATTCTTGTAACTAGCACTATGGATTCTTTATTGGGTAATCATGAGAATTTGGGTGTTATATCAATACCTGGAACAGAGTTCTAAATATTAGTCATAATCGTCACTTCGCAAGGGAGAAGTGATCCTCAAACTTATCTGGACAATTTTTGCAATTGTCTTTTATGGACACGCACTTCAAGTTTATTCATTTATTTCATTCAGTAACTCCTCTCACCGGAACACACGAGCTTAAAGTGCTACTATAATCAAAAAATTCACTTCCCTTTTTCCTTCAGATTATTGAGAGCGTGTTTGCTCGACACCTGACTGGCAAAATTTTGAGCTTCGAATTTTATCCAAAGGCGGTTTTTTTAGGATTTCACGATCCGCCATTATTCACGTACAAGACTGACCGATTGGACCTCAGAGAGTTGGATCGAGCAAAAGATGACATCAATGACTTACTACCTTAAAATTGCTTGTGTAAACGCAGCTTATTATACATCCAAAACACGAGTTTAAAAGTCTGAAAGCTCGAAATTCCCGTGCTGCATATTAATTTAGGCGCGTGCACACGCATTGCATTTTTAGACTAGTGAGTCTTTGACGTCTTCTTACCCTCGATCCAGCTTTCTCAAGATTTTAAAGTTAGTAATGGCGGACCATTAAATAAGAAAATTCCAGTCAAAATAACAGGTGTCTTTTTGAAATGAAGGCTTCAAACTACGGTCATATAGTATCCAGTTAACATAGTTTTGAAATACAAAGAAAAAGTAGAATTGATTTTTGGTCACAGTAGCACTTTAAGAAAATGACCTATTCCCAACTGAGTGGCTTCATGGTTCAGTTGCATGGTAGAGCATTGCACTCGCATTGCAGAGGCCATGGGTTCAAATCCCGTTGATGCCGGACACACGAGTTTTTCAGGTATCTATAAGAGACAATTGCTTAAATTGTCCATTTAAAAGCGAGGATCACTTCAGTCTTCTGGCCATAATCCGCTGTTCAAATATACATTTCTTTCATTCATTAGTCCCCTCACGGGAACACAAAGCCCACCAAATTGACCTGCTCCCAACTGAGTGCATTCATAGCATTGCACCGGCATCACAAAGGACGAGGGTTCGAATCCAGTTGAAGCTGAATTTTTCAAGTGTCTTTGAGAGACAATTCAGTGCTAAAATTGTCCGGATAAGTGTTTAAGATGGTTAGTTGTGACGCAGATTTTTTCCTTTTTGGTTCATAGGCAGTTACCATGAGCACTTGTATACTCACTGTTGACAAACATTTCTTTTGATATCCCTGAACTTTGCCAACCACTGGAACAAAAGATTTCTGAATTCGACAGCCATTTAACTTCCTCTCTCTGGTTGGCACCGAACGCCACAAAACCATGGGATACAATGAGTAAACTCAAGATTTTGCACCTGCGTTACGTTTAGATTGCGACTGAGCCGTTTCCCTCTTCTCCTCTGAATTTCCGTAGCGGCCATGTAAAAGTTGAGTGCATATCGCGAAATTATTATTTCTTGGAATATCTGAAAGGTATCCGAATTATAATCTCGGTTGACTTTGTTCAGTTTAGCAAAATGCACAATAGAATTAGGACGCGGGGATTTCATTGGATAAAAACTATGCGCGGTAACCCCTAGGAAGAAGTTGTAATTGAAAAATTAATATAAACATCTTCCAGATGCAAAACAAACTTGTGAACACACGAACCTAAAATCCCGTAAGGGTAAACATGACGAACACAAAAGTGCATAAAAGGATGCTAAATAAGAAATTTTTACATCTCAGTGATACTGGGATACACTGACTGAAACGTTAAATTGTTGCAAAATCCACGTTACCTCTATTTTTGTTAATTGGTATTGTAGCCATGCGTGTCAAAATAAATTGAGTTTATTGGGTAATTACTCGGAATTCCTGAAAGGTGTCCGAATTATAATCGGTTGACTTAATTCGGTGCAGTAAAATGGACAATAGAATTACGAGGCAATGAAGCAGTTCACTTGACCCCTTGGAGCAATACATTTCACCTCCCTCTATGACAAAACTACTTTTTCCAACAACGACAAAAAAACAGCCGAGATGTCGAGTGTCGTTCGAGGGGATTTCTACGCACGCAAGAATTCAAACAGCCCCAATTCTTACAGAGTTGGATGAAAATCCGGATTTACAACATGCAGTGGAGCAGCCAAAGCGATGGGAGCTGTGTTGGGGTTTCAGTGTGAAACTTTTAATGTCATTCGCCGATTTAAAAACTCAAGCCCATGTTCTGAGTGAAAGCTCAATAGCAGCTAAAAAGTAAAAATGCTGGATTCAGTCTTCTGGAATGTTATGAATAAGATAGTTAATCTAAATATTTCATGTTGACAACATATTGAAATCGTCAGTACAGAACTCCCAGTAGCGTTATGTTGGAAATGCCCGGAATTTCTTTTTCCTTCAGCTGTTCTTTGTACGACCATCATCCGCGGATGTCAATTTTTTAATTGTTTCAGGGTCTTCAAGTCAACTGCCTGGAGGGAGGTCACTGCATTATTCACAACAGTGTTAAATTCGAAACTTTGCAGCTGGTTGCCGGTGTAGCTGACGGCAGGAGGGATAAATTTTTCCAAGCCACATTAATTACAACAATGGTTTTCACGAGTTTTCTCTCCCGCTACGCTAGTGTTTCACTCTCCCTTGGCCCACTGCACTCATTGCATTGAGTAGATTCACGTTATTTCCGAAAGTCCGACAGCCTGTACCAAATCAAACTACTGCTTTTGCTGGGTGATTTATTTATTTTATTTGTAAACACTAAGCGATGTTCACCAATACGTTATCCGTTGTCATGAGCCCTTCAGACTTCATTTGCCTGCAGAACCACTTACTTCTTTTGTTCCGTACTTAGCAAATTTGAACATCACTTTAGTCTTTTCAATCCTTGCAGGTTTGTTTCTAACTCTTCCAAATTGTATCACCCTACTTCTGCACAACATGGTATTCCGAGTAAACGCTTCAAAGAGCGTCTTGTTGTATATAAACTTCCAACACCATTCGTTTCAATCAGGTTCCTTGATTGTTTGGCTAGTTTGACGTAGAACTTGAACTATCTGAAATGATAAGGAAAGAGTTTTAAATCGTGAACTAATCATTTTTAATTTGGTTCTCAAAAAGTCGGCGTCGTAGTTTTTCAACTCCTTAGTGACAGTCGGTGACGTGACTATGAACATCGTTATATGGCAAAGACGTCCTCGTAGCCGCTTTCGTGAGCTCCCTTATAATAGGCCTTTTGCAGCTTGAGATCACATGGTACAAAAGCCGCCATACTGGAACGCAAATTGCCCTCTGGGGCATCTCAAAAAGAGAAAATTTAAATTATAAATAAGTTGCTGTTTTAGATGTCCCAGTGCGCAATTTGGGTTCCAGTATGGCAGTTTTTGGACTATGTGATTATTAAGCTGCAAAAAGCCCATTAGGCTCAAAGGGACTTTTCGAGGAGAGATTCCGCTGAAAAACCGAGTGCAATTGTAAAATAAGCTCGCGCCTGCACACACTTTGCTGAGCGGAATCGATAATACGCAAACATCTTGGGAGGAGAGCGCCCTTATAAGGAAACTTCAGCAATTTCAACAACAAAGGGAAAAATAATGCACAAAATATATTTAACAAATTGATGTCAGTTTTTCATGCGTCTGTCCTGTTATTGATCATGAATCGCGTCATAACATTGTCAAAGTAGCTGTGGGTCCTCAGACTACTTTGACAATGTTATGACGAAATTCATTGTCAATAACAGGACAGACGCATGAAAAACTGACATCAATTTGTTTTTTACAATAACAAAAAGGCAGAGGGGTCAAAATTAAGTCAAAACACGAGAAGAAAGCGCGACAAAAATGCGAGAAACTTCCAACTGACGCGAGCAAAATCGCGTCATTATCGCATAAATTATAAATTTATGTGTCTGTCCGCTTATTGACAATAAAAGTTAGCCAATGAGCGCGCGAGAATTTTTGCAGTCATTGTAAAAATATTTATTGATCGAACATAAACCAGCTGAACGGCAATTCCGCACAGTTTCACATTAACTTTTGATACATTTCCGTGCCCTCCATTGCAAAACAGCGAGAAATATAGATTGAGAAAATGAAAGTGTTGTGGTAAATGTCAGCATTTGAGGATAAGTTTCATTCCTGCGTCAGCCGCAACAACGGAACACCAGTTATAAATAGCAATCGTACTACACTTGTGGCGTCCATTTTAGCATATTTCTGGGTGCCATCTGTAAAGAAAACTTACGACGTGAATTCATTGTTTACGTTTGCTTTCATCCCTGCGTCCTCTAATAACTTCGAGCAACAGGTCCTCAAAACAATACTGGCTTAGTTGCCTTTCAATCAATAATTTACAAAGCTTTGACGGCCTCCTTTCTGTTACACTGGAAACAAAACTGTTTGATTATAATAATATTTAAATTAGGGATGATATTTCATTCCAAACCGAGGCATACATGCTCAAAATGTCGCTTTCATGATCAGTGCTAGGCAGAAATTTTGTAAAAAAATATATTAAGCTTTGCCAAGGCACCTTTTTTGCTTTGTAACAATTGTCCCTCGTCTTTTAGAACACGCAACATCGCCACATCTTTGTAGATTTTAATTTAAAGTTAGTCAAATTTATGAATATTTAAACTTTAGAAAACAACCTTTTTTATTAAGAAAAAAACGTTACGTCCTGTCCACCTGTTGGTTTTGACATTCCAAATCCCCCGAAAATAGTATGTTCTTTGATATATGGGCGCTTTATCGGTGCCTCATAAAAAATATGCAAACATTTGAAACCACTTAAATGAAGGGAAAAATCATCAAAACAAGAAAGTTAATAGTTGCCAAGTATTATGACACGTGTCGACGCCAGCCTCCAATGAGAATCTCACTTGTCTGGCTGTAATTTCAATTTGCCAACTCCTCAAAACAGCTATTTAAATTTCTATCCGAAATGAATGTATTTTGAATTCGTTGCTCGGGCGACAAGTTATTTCGTCAAAACAGCAATACTACTTGTTGTGTTGCGAGCGTCCGCAGGAAGAGTCGATCAGTTTAATTGTATTATTCTATCTTATTTTTGGTCTAATTTGCTTTTAATTCATATATTCCTCAATGGGAGTCGATGATGCTTTTGTTGAGGCTGGAAAGAAGCCTGGTTTGGAAATATGGAGAATCGAGGTTTGAAATTCTGTTTTTTTTACGTTCATTTGAACAGTAATTTTCACTCCTTTCGGTTTGAGATATGATCCATTTGTCTTCCTGTTACACCGTACAGGAAATTTACTGATAACTCCGCTTTAAATTGTCACTTGTATGAGAAAAGGAGCAAGGGCTACTAAGCAAACAGTTTGCTTCAGAAATAATGGTATCCCTGAGAAATATAAATATCGTGAGTAATGACTCTTCTAGAGCTAGTGACTTTGCAAAATTTAAGATGAAATGACTTTTAACAAACATTTGGTCATTTTTTTATGCTTATCAGCACGAGCAAAACTGACGAGTTAAATGCATCTGCTTTGCAAGAGTATTGTCATGCAATAGTTTCTCGTTTTCAAATTCCGACCAAGTCTCAGTTGATTGGACTCTCTCAGTGGAACTCGAGAACTCTAAAAGACAAATATTATGACCCAGTGCGTAGTATAAAGATCGCTTTTTCTTTTCGAAAAAAAAAGATTTTTTTTAATGCAGGAAATATAATACAAACGAAGTGTAAAGTACAATACGTTATACGTCAGCGGAGTTTTCATGATTTGTTTATGTGCGGGGGGCTGCATTACCTTGCCGTAATTTATGGCAGAAAATAACAACTCCTCCTCACAACTTCCAAATGAAGATATGTCTAGTTATATCCACAGATAGAATTTCTTACTATCGTCGCCAAGACAAAGGTGTTAACGACTGTTTAGTTAACAATAGGGACTTCCGACTACAGGTGCAACGCTTAATGAGGTACTGTAAGTTATAACGGAAAATATTTGCAAGTTTCATTTCTGTGAAGACTGTGCAAACATCAAAATGATTGTTTCAGGGTGACATGTATAAAAGTATTTAAGTCTCGTTTTCTAAAGGAAATTAGTGTACACATTCAAAGTTATTTTAAAGTAAAAAAAAAACTGCGGCTATATCCGGCTCGAAGTTAACCGATAATACACACCATAATAATAATAATAATAATAATAATAATAATAATAATAATAATAATAATAATAATAATAATAAACAATATTTACAGAGGATATCATCAAGCTAACACTAAGTTAATTAGGGTGGTCCTATACACCATACAAGACGAAGTTCGTTCCTTCTGAATTTATCTATTTATTTTTTATCAACAACTCACTGTGTTCATAATTTGCATTCCCAGCTAGAAACAAGGCTTTTAAACATCAAAATCTCGCAGGCAAGACCGCTCTTTTCATTAGTGGAGTCATGGTTGCTTCTTGAAACTAAGAAGCGCTAGCCAGCAGAATTGCGTTTTTGTAGAACAGAAAGTTGCAGATTCCAGAAAATGACACTTTGCCAAATTTAACGCGGAGCGTTTCTTTTACATGTTCCGACTATATTTTGGGGCACGTAACTGTAAAAAAGAACTCAACGGACAGTCAAACAGTTTCATTTCTAAGTTCCGTGTAATGAACAAGGACTGTTTTTTATGACATGTACCAAAAAACGTTCATCACAAGGAGTGTTAGGTAAAAAATATTCCTCTAAGAAACCGATAGCTGAAAGTTACCTTTTCCGAACTTCTAAGCGAATTTCTTACTACCAGAAAATGCTAGCTGACCCTTTTAACAGCCAAAAGCTGCAAACGCCTTCCAAAAACGTAACGGGATACTCTTTTTTCGGTTGCGCATCTTTTAGGTGGTATTTCGACTGTCACTGTTGAGGTGGCGCAATGGAGGTCCAAACAATTGCAATGATCTTTTCAAAGGCTCGTTTCATGTAACGGCGATGTTATGGTACCAAATAAAACAATAATAACTGCATAGCAAGATGCATTCATTAATGTGACGTAATATGTTACTACGGCAACAAACGAGAAAACTAACAAACCCTATACTATTTAACAAAGTGCCAAGGGACTGGGGAAATTGGTTCGTTATATCGAGGGTTCGTTATATCGAAAACCTAGCTCGATATTACGAATTTGCTGAAAAAAAAAACAACCAAAATGTTCGTTATATCGAGGTATATGTATATTTTTATATATAATGTTGTTACGTTGCGCTACCCAGCATTTCAGGATCTGAACGATTACTTTTTGCTGGTGTTAACGTTTCACTTGTTTTTTAAAACACGGTAGACAAATTTCAGTGGAAGTAGCTGGAACACAAAAATAAAAAAAAAGTTTATGGGACTAATAAGAGACAAAGAGGATAAAACCGATCTGCTGATGTGCCATAGTGTCAGTATTTTCATTTATAATGAGCTGTTACGACAACTGTGAAGTTGTTCTATAGTTACAGGGTTAAAGGATTTTCATCCTTGTTGGTCTGTTTTTTGTCACGAGTTGTCTTTTCTTCGTTATATCACGATATAGTTTACGTTTAGGCGTTTGGATTGTGTTCGTGATAACGTAGATTTCGTTATATGAAGGCTCGTTACATCGAGATTCTGTTTCATACATTTTACTGCATTAAGCTTTGGCCAGGATGAAGAATATCGTTCGTTATACCGAGCACTTCGTTATATAGAGGTTCGTTAAATCGAGGTTCCACTGAATTTAGTTTTTAAAGTGTTATGTCTCAAAAAGAAACTCGGTGGCGCTCATTTTGCACTGACTGCTGAAACGTGATGAGCAACCGGGCTAAGAGAAAACGCTATGCAAAGTGAAAATAGACGTTCCGTGAGTGTAAACTGGGTTGCCTGTGGTTTCATGTTACACAAAAGCAGAGGGCACTGAGTTGTGTGGTATTGAAGGCGCTGAAACTGGATTTTTCCAGAAGTAATGACGAAAATAAAAAAAAAAAAAAAAAAAGAAAAAAGAAAAAAGCCTAGGAATCCAGTAAGTACTCCTGGTAACTCCTAAAATGGAAGAAGCAGGCTAGGGCATCGAGCTCGAATTGCGGCATATTTCTCATCATCCCAACAGCTGCTCAGTCCGAAAACGAAACACTACTCATTTTTTGTTTTCTTAGAAACGAAACGTGTCTATTTTGACTTCAGGGTGAACTATTTACACAAAGAGGTTGAGTGGCCAACCAAAAACAGGGTTTGTAATAAAAAATCTAAACATCTATGAGATGCAAAAACAATCTAGCGAACAAATGAACATGAATAATCGCAAATCATAACGCTGAAAAACACAAAAAGCGAAGGAAATGGTCAATAAATATGAATTTTTTACCTATCTGAATAACTTTGGGTTAGATTAAAGCGATACATTGTTCAAACATCTTCCTGTTGATGAGTAATGTAAGCAATAAATTGGGTTCAGTAACCAGGAACCAGTTGAAGAAATATCATGTGTTGGCTTCCCAAATAAACTCATTTTACACTAGAATGACTGAACAAATATTTTCTGTCGTGCAAAACTATGGCTACCTTTAATCATTTGCAAGAAAGAACACTTGAAGAACAAAATGGCGAAAAATTCAGTTTCTGTCGTACACCACGCAACATAAATTGGACAGAAATCAAGGCTGATTTAAACGACTTCGCACGACGCATGCGTTTACTTGAAAAATTTCACGACTTTCATCCTCAACCTAGCAAAAATCCATCCCATGCAAAAAGCCCTTGGACTCCTCCTTCCAACAGATGTCCTGCACTTGACGCTTTCTTACATGCAGTTGAACAAGACATCTTTCACACCCCTCTCAAAAGCGTACGCGATAACCTATCTAAACACGAACGTATCGCTCTCAAATAGTTACACTCATGAACAGATATTACCATAAAACCCGCTGACAAAGGATCAGGGACAGTTATCATGGACCGTGACTGGTACATAAACGAATGCTTACGTCAACTTAACGACAATAAATTTTATAGGCAACTCGACAGTGACATCACTAGTGACATCCAAACACGAATACGACTTCAAGTAAATAACATGTACAAAGCTACCATTATTGACGACAAGCCAAAAACATTCCTTGCCGAACTGACTTCAAACCAGGACTTTTTCACATCTTACCCAAAATCCACAAACAAGGACATCCAGGAAGGCCTATTGTTTCCAGCAACGATCACCCCACGGAAAGCATTTCACATTTTGTGGACCATTTTCTAAAACCTTTCGTTCACAACATTCCTTCATTCATGAAGGAAACTACACACCTTTTTGACAAACGTAAAGAACTTGGACGCCTACCATGTAACGCCATACTTGTCAAGCTTGATGTTTCATCTCTTTACACCAACATCCCACACAATGAAGGTATTAATTCTTGTCATTACTTTCTTACCATTCGTGACCACACCACAACCACTATTTGGACAAAAGCTCTTTGTGATCCCATAAGAATGAGCCTCGCCATGAACATTTTCCACTTCAACAATAACTTCCACCTCCAAAGACTCTCTGCTATGGGAACACGCATGGCACCCTCATACGCTAATCTCTTTCTTACTAAATTTGAAGCATACGCTCTTAAAAGGGCTCCCTTCAATCTCATACGTAGTAGCGTTACATCGACGATATCTTTATGATATGGAATCACACTGGTCCGTGCCTTGAGATCCGGAGATCCCAGGTTCAAGACCACTCACTGAATTTGTTTCAGATAGTCTCTGGTTCAATATCCTGGCGCACTTGTAAAATAGCCAACTGGTTTGCCTCTCGCCAGTTGGGATACTTAAGAATTGTATATGTTCAATTCTCTCCGAGGGTAAACAAAGTGATTATACACCTCTTCTCAATCTTCTACATCCATCCCACTTTTAGACGTTATGGTTTTCCTCAACGATGCTATACTTACCCCAGATCTCTACACCAAACCCACATACAAACAACAGTCCCTCTTATGATCTTCATCCCACCCCTTACACACCAAACGTGCTATTCCATTAAGTCTGGCGTTTCGTTTACGACGCATATGTTCTTCAGACGATACTTTCAATCTACGTTCTAATGAACTTATAATATACCTCAACAAACGTGGCTACAATCTCTCTTTCAGCCTCAAACAAGAAATACGACTTGTTGGCGGCATACAACGCAATACAGCTCTTAAGCCGTGCGCCAATTCCATAAACACATGGAGTCGTGTTCCTTTTGTTATAACCTATAAACCTGCCATTCGTTCTTTCTCATCTATCATAAATAAGCACTTTAACATTCTTACTTCTTCCCAGTGATGTACCCAAATATTCACATCACCACCTCTTATTGCTTTCAGACGTTCTAACCACTTCGGCGACATACATTACCCACCAGCCCACAAATACAGCCGCTTAAAAGATCATACAAATGCGAAACTAACTGCCTCACAAGCAATTACATAACTGACGGAGGAACTGACAAAACATTTTCGGCCACTTAAGAGACAAGACGAATTCCACACTACATTGACTGTAACTCAAGAAGTCTTATTTACATGATACACTGTAGATGCTGCAACAAATAATACATCGAAGAGACAAAGCGGAGATTTAATGACCGTTTCAACGAAGAACGACGTCCCATTGACAGACCCACTTTGTCTTCAAGACAAACAACTGTTTCTGAACATTTCACCAGCAATAACCACACGCCTCACGCTATGGAACTCATTCCTTTGGAACTCATCTACACATCTCGTGATTCCACATGCAAAGCCAGAGAACCGTTTCTTATCGACAGGGGCCAAACACTTGAACCCAAAGGAATAAACAAAAGAGAAGAATTGTATGTAACCCTATATATATATACATTATCTGTAATCGAATACCTAATTTTCTTATGGCTTATCATGATTTGAATTTCAAAAAAATGTAACGGCAAATTACCTAATTCCCTGAAGAAGTCAGGTCGTGCCTGACGAAACATTGCTAAAACAAAAAAATATATAACCTCACAACATTACGACCAGCCTTGCATTTTTCTTTTGTTATTGGTCTAAACATTATTTTCTGGTTAGACCTCCCAAGATCCGGCACTTGTACTTTGTTCAGCTGGCCCTTGCATTAAAAATTGTCTGCAAGTATATTTAATGAGCAATGAGCACATGTATTGTTCATTTAGGCACATCTATAATTTTTGCTGCCCTCAGTCAATTCTCGACAGATTCCGCTTTTCTTTTGATCAGCGCCAAGTCCACGGACTCTGGCCACAGCCAAAGCAAGTCGTCCACAAATCACGGTCTTCCGGCTCTTCTGCGCATTCTCGGGAATTAAAAAATAATAATAACGGTTGTCAACGGTTTTGGGTGTGGTCCGATTTCGTGTTCTTGGCGCTGACCAAAAGAAAAGTGAATTATGGGAACGCGAATGCCCTCAGCCAAACAACGACAGTTAATTGACCGGCCATCTTTTAGTTGAGGATGCGAGGACGTGAAGATGAATTTGAAATTCTTCCTACTTCCAATTTAATTCATAGACAATCCTCCTCTTTCCGTAAGCTCCCAATTAGTAAAACGAAGACAACCGTCACGAGAACGTCGTCTAAAGTATTCTAACATTTTCGCTACTTAGGAGTGTCGTTAGGAGTGTCACTGAAAAGTGTGTGCCAGCTTTCGGGAATTAAATAAATACGGACGATGCGCATGCCTGATGAGAAAAATGAACTTTTATCATTGGATGCCTACATGCACCGTCTTAACTCCGTTTTCTAACTGCCGTTTTGATGCAGACTAATGTCATTTGACTTCCCTTTGCAGTTATTCCGACACAAAATCGGTGTATATTCCTTCAGACTATTAGAACTGAGAGTATAGCACTGAAGACTGATTTTTCGCTTGCAGAAACTGAAAGTAGTACCTCAAGATGTCAGCACGTATGGCTCGTTTTATTCAGGGGACTCTTATATCTGCTTATCTGTAAGTCCACTTTGCTCAAGTTTAGGTCTGTCTGTCTGTCTGTCTGTCTATCTAACTATCTAACTGGTCATACACAAAGAAAAATGAACATGCAGAAATGCCTATAGTAAGATGGCGAAGAACTCGACTCAAAGCCGGTCAGGGCCATTACAATTGTTTGTTCAAATTTCCGTGGGCTTTGGATTATATCAAACTTTATCTTTTTAGTTAAAAGATAGATTAATTAAGATTAAGTTGCAATCAAAATATATGCCATAATTTGAGTTGAGAATTACAAAAGTGAATGTCAATATAAAATGCAAGATGACCCTGTAAAGATTACACCAGAACTCAAGGCGTTTATTGTTGTTTTAATTGCATTTCTACTTCCATTTGGCTTTCCACATTTCTTTTATCATCATCACAGTTAGATTTTTCACGTCATTCCATCTCAATCCTTTTCTTCGTGTTGTAACTTTGAACTTTAGACGAGAAAAGTGGAATCGCATTTGGAATGGGATATTCATTTTTGGCTTGGAAGCAGCACTTCTCAGGTTGGTCTAGTTACCTTAATCACTTTGTGCTTTGGGCGAGTTGGAGCCAATAAAGAACTTTTCAAATTTAACCACCGAAGTAGAGGTGGCTAGTAGTGGATATTTAACGAGCCGTGAAGGTGTAATAATTGTTTTAGTATATACTATTATCACATACGGGGCAAAATTACCTAATACTGATTGGCTGAGGCGGAGAGCATTTTTTCTTAATCACGAGGGCACTTTTGGTAATCAAGAGGGCATGATTAACTTGACTCTGATTGGTTAACAGTTGCCTATTCAGACCGAGGAAAGCTACGTACAAGAGAACCTTCTTACCGATTCTGACTCTGATTAAACTGCTTTTTCCACATATAAAATACATTTAATTTTAAACACTATTTCTGTTGACAGCAACGATTTATCGAATCGAACCTTAACCGAATGAAAGCGTGTTAAGTTGATTGTCGTTTGTCGCGGCATTAGTGAACGGACTTCTCTCAATAAATTTGCCCTTTATGTGATAAACATGTAATCACAATGTGACCTCGTTTAATTAAGGATTATTTTCACTTGTATTTTCAAAGTTTTCCAAATTGCCCTCCTTGCTTCGCGACTCGGGCAATTTTGAGAAAACTTTGAAAATACGCGTGAAATTAATCCTTATTCGCCCTCAGGTCCATGCAATTACATACACAAACAGTGCGATAACATAGCAGAAAAAGATGGTTTTAACTCATTTCTTCCTGCAACTATTACAATAATTCGGACGGTTGCTCGGAGGTGAATAGTTAAAAATTATTCCATGAGCGCGCGTTGGATATGAGATGGTAAATAGCCAACGAGGCGCGTATAACCAGTCTCACATCCAACAAGCGCGAATGGAGTAATTGTTTTATTAAATGCCTTAAACTCCAAAAGTTTAAAAAGTACGAAATACGAGCGAAAAAAGCGAGCAAATTCGAGCGAAATCGAAAAACTTGATGAGAACTGATGCGATGTTGTGTAATACCTTGTGGTCAGACAGACGCTGGCTCATCACAAGAACATTTATTAACTTTTCGCGTACTTCTAAACGTCGGAATTGATCCAAACTTTCCGCTAAAACTTTTTTTTTTTGCTTTCTTCAGAGAGAAATTTCGCTTTCGGGCGAAAAAAAATGTTATCTTAGCAACGCTTAGCGTAATCATTTACCATATAAGGTCAAACTAAGGTATATAACCTGATAACCGAGATTGAGTGAACCAATCAGAGCACAAGAAATGCATAGGATATTCGGAGTTTGAGTAGCCAATCAGAGCGCGTCTTCAACTCTATCCACTGTTTTAGAACAGACAATGAGGAAATCGTATGAACGCGAATGTATTTCGCGATCTATGTGCTCAAGTGCTGTATGGAAATTTCTCAAAATTGCACGAGCCATAAGGAAGTGCGATTTGAGATCACGAGAGACCATATGCTCGATTTTATATTTATCATATACTCAGCAAAATCACTCCATCGCTTTGTTTCCATAGCAACTTCCGCATTGCACTCTATAACCTCTTTTTCACTCTGGTACCTATTTATACGTTCGTCATTGACGAATCAGAACGCGACATTTCGTTGAGAACCATGGCCAGTGAAGGGTGTTAGGCTGCAGTCGGGAATGATATATGGAACGCATAAAAAAGTCTACGGATTCACTGCATTCTTCTTTCGTATGTGAAATGGTTCGAACAGGAACAGGTGAAAGAGTCACTTTCTAGTGAAAATGAAATAATAAGGGCTTGTACTATGCGTCGATCTTCAGTATAGTATACAACTTAAGATTGTAATTGCTTTCTAGCCCTAACAGAATAGTGGTTTATGCTTTGGGTATTTGACCGGAATCTCTTCGCCAAAAAAATAATGTAGGCGCCATATAAGTAGAGGCTACACTCAGGAACAAGATTCATAGGAAGACGTAATTACGCCAAAATATAGTTTGTGAAACGCGAATGTCAGATAAAATATACTTTAACAGGATGAGCAAGGTGTCGCTGCTTACAAGACAGTGGAGTTGGATGACCATCTAGGAGGTGGACCAGTACAATACAGAGAGGTAAAACTGGGGCAGAAAACTCTAAAGTTTCTTAACAGATTCCCCTAGGAGAGTATTGTGAAAGGGAAAACCCGCTTGAAGGGCACAGATATAGAGAGACTGTGTCGGTGTATATGAGATGGCGGTGTTTTTCGACGTACGCGTGGGCTAGACATTTGTTCTTTTCGACGCTAACTTCCTACTTTACCACAGTATTTCTTGATGTTTTTGTCATCTGTGTATATGTTCAACGTTATGTCAAATTTAACAGTGTTAACAATTCTCTAAATTTAGTCCTTGTTGAGTTGTTAGGTCAGTGCTGTTGTATGTGTTTTTTGTCTTTAATACCAGGAATTGCGCAGTGGTGAGAGCACTCGTCTACCACAAATGTTGCCCGGGTCCAATTCCCATACTCGGCGTCATATGTGGGTTGAGTTTGTTGGTTCTCTACTCTGCACCGAGAGGTTTCCTCCGGGTACTCCGGTTTCCCCTCTCCCCAAAAACAATTTGACTTAATTTGCGTTAATTGTTAATTTCAGTTTACAGTGTCCCCAATTAGCGCTCCAGCGCTAGAACGACTAGACACTTAATTAATAAAGTTCCTTTCCTCTCAGTCCTTTTCCTTTTACCTAAATAGAGTTTGATGCAAACAACTAGGGATGGCTGTCTAACTTCTAATTAGCCCATTATGTTTACTTTAGGACAGTAAAAAAATGTACTCTAATTTATTTTACCAAGTTGACACTAATCTTGTTAATGCACTTCTTTTAATTTGGTTACGAACTGAATAAAGTTGTAGTTACAAAATGCTCAGAATTTAAAGGGAGCGCGTGAGGGTTGGCTGCCACCTTTTAAAGGGAACCTCCGCTAAAACAAGAAAGTAACTTTAAACCACAAAACATAATGTTTACAATCAAAGTTAACTTAACTTTTTCCAATGAAAGCGTTTGTATCCGAAAATGAATTTCAAAAACGCTTGTTTTGTCTTTCAAATTTCCCGGGCACCACCATCTTGAAAAATTGTGACGTGTCGTGGTTTCCCTATCGTTCCAGAACCAACGCTCTTTGTGTCAGCCACAATTTTTCAAGATGGCAGCTTCCGGGAAATTTGATAGCCAAAACAGGCGTTTTAGAACTTCATTTTTATCCGATACAAACGCTTTCATTTGAAAACGTTTGAGCAATTTTAACAAACACTATGTTCTGCGGTTTAAAGTTATTTTCTTGTTTTAGTGGTGTTTCGTTCGTAATCGGGTATCTCTTAGGCCAGGCAAGCACTTGCGACGAAAGCACAAACCCTTAAGGCATTGATTAATAACAAGTTAATGCGCATGGATATGTTGCTTGTGCTTATGTTTGTGTCATTATATAGTGACAACCAGGCTTGAGGGTCCCCCCGGCAAAAGATGAGATGTATTGAAGTCGTTAAAATCAATCGTCTTTAAAAATAGGCGACGTCAGTTGTTTCCTTTGCAATGTATTTCGGGGCACCGCGGTAAACGAGCCAAGCCAGATTATAATTTGTCTCCGGCATCGGGATCATTTCATTCGAAAATATTCATGAGGAGCATTCTACATCTTTGTGGGAGTGTGGGATCAAGCTAAAGCGCATAACAAAGAACGTTGAACCTGGTGTGAAAAGTGCGAATTCCACCAATTGTCCAAGACTGTACTCTTTCAGTTCTTTTCTGAGATGTTAAAACAAAATGCTGACACGATAACTGCCTTGTATTTCTTCCTACAGGTTCAAGACCACGAATCAAGGAAATTTTTATCATATTTTCCCAAAGGAATCAGGTGTGTAACGCAATGATATTTCTCTTTGTTTACAGTTTCAGCTGTAATAATTTTTGATAAAGTCCGGCAAACTGAGGATCTTTTGACAACTGTTTTCGTTGTTGTTGTTATGAAATCATCCAAGAGATTGATTACCATTGCGAGAATTGGCGTAATTGTTTGCTGCTTAGCAGCCTCTTACGAAAGTGAATATTACCGCCAAAACCTGGTATAAAAGGAAGACTAAAAAATATGTTTGTTTGCAAAATTTGAGCAGATAAAGAAAAATCCAAAGCTCTTGTTTTTTTATATACTGATACGCACATCTTACAAACTTGAAAAAACGCAAGCAGCGGTTAAAATACGTTGGCGAAAAAGGTCAGTAACATTTTATGTGTAGTTAGGAAGTATTTTGTAAGACGATAAGACGAAAAGCTACATTTCAATCAATATGAGAAGCCATGTTGGTAGTAGCTTTTAAAAGCATCGCTTGAGAAGAGCCTAATTCACTGGATCTGTTGAGCACGCGCAGTGAATGTTGGAAGCCGTTTGAAGCTGTTTGATTCGTTCGTTGATTTTTTTGTTTTTATCAGGTACCTTGAAGGTGGAGTTGAATCGGGCTTCAAGAAAGTACAAAGAGGTGTATACGAGAAAAGACTCTTTCACGTCAAGGGAAAAAGAAACGTGCGAGTATCACAGGTCAGTTAAAACAACTGATATTCCACATGTGGCCACTGAGGACCGGGCTTTGGGTATACTTCCTATTCTCAGAACTCTTCTCCTTGATTTTCCCTTTTATGTACCCAGGGTAGGACCATACTATACTCGGATATCCGGCCGTTGGTGGCTCGTTTTGCTCACGAGAGTAGTTGGTATTTATTTATTTATTTATTTATTTATGACGAGCCACCAGCGGGTGGCAACTGTGACCTGAGCCTAGGGTCCAACATATCACCGAAATGTAGTTGGTATTCGTTAATCTTGGAGAAGTGACATATGTCCACTGAGAAGCAAACTACTTTCCATCGATCGCGTTAGAGATGTAGACTCCTCATTTACAACAAAGTGTTTTCTATTTTTGCATCACTGCAAATGGGTTTAGCTAGGCTAGTGAAGTACTTGTGTCGAAATCCCGACCGAGGTTGGGATTTCCTCGTAGTTCTCGGGTTTTCCTCCCTCATCGAATTCAACTCTACTTACATCTGCCTTTGGAGATGGCTCCATGATCAAATCAACCATATATAGTCAGCCTTGGTCTCCTCTAGCCAAATATGCCCTTTCAATCCTATCTCGTAGACCTGAGTTATTCTAAACTAGTTCCGTACGTATACTACGAGGAAGAATGCGTATGGCAGTGAAATACTTTAAATACCAAAAGTTAAAATTCTCATTGCAACCAAGGTTGGCATGCAATCAGACGTCATAGTTTGTGACTGTTACCCAACGTTTTGACACAGACTCTAGTGTCTTCTTCAGGGAATGAAGATAAAGACCCTGATGAAGAAACAAGACGACAGAGGTGTCTAAACATAGGGTCTTTGAATTACAACCTTTTGTTAAGCCTCATTCAAATTTCTCCAAACCAAATTAGCATCAAACTATGTCTGATACTGTATTTACGTTATATCACTGTACCATGACCGATCCTGCCGCACAATACGCAAATCACCACAGAGGACGATATATTGAGGTTGATAGGAGAGGGAGGAGATAGTACCAGTACTTTTAAAATTGACTGCCTTTTTTTTGTCCTCAGGTCGAACTTCATTACTCGTTACTCAACAAAGGTGATGTCTTTATTCTCGACGAAGGTATGACTATTCACTGCTGGAATGGATCGCAATGCAGCAGAACAGAGCGGATGAAGGTAAATAAACAGAGGCTTTGATAAACAAACCAGGTGGTTTTCACGTTACGTCATTGCCGCCATGTTGTTGGACGAAAAGAACAAATCTCTCATTAGCTGAGGTTACACTAGCCCTTTTACCCATGGGTAAATAGCGTTTAACCACGGGCAAGGATGGTTTTGTGTGTAGCCGCTTTCCCTAGACCGAAACTGCCCTAGACTTATTTCCGTGGATACATAAAAAAGAACAAAAGAACTTCTTATGACAGTTCCTGAAACTAATGAAAAGTACAGTTTATCTGCTCCCTGAGGTGGCTTGGCCAATCATAAACCAGAACTAATTTGCAAGATCAGTGGACTCATCTCTAATTATATTTTATCCTGAGGGGAGTCTTGTACTGTGTAACCGCATCCCCAAGGGTAACATAAAACCTGAGCGGAACCAAACCCAAGCCATTTATCCTCTGCAAGGCCCCAAACCCATGGTGTGTGTACCAGCAATTGTACATTTCAGCATTGTTATCTGTGTCTCTAGAGATTGATTGCAAACCACCTGTGGATATCTGCACACTTGAAGCTCTTTTTGAGGCCTTGAAAACTTCATTTGATACGGCGATGAATAAAGAAACTATCGCTATGTTTGTGCTTTTTTAGGCCAAAATTAGAATTGATTTTGAGATGAATCATCAGGTCGAGCTTGCTCATCATTCCATGACACGTTTCCTCCATCTGTGTCTATCTTCCATTGCCTTTGGTAGTTCTTCTAACCTGCATCTTGTATCTTCTATCAATTGGTCAATGTAAGTCTTCTTGGGGCGTCCTGCCGATTGATTACCATGCCTGGGATATCCCCAGCAACCTCATCTCTATTGCACCAACAATGCCCAGAAAATCGCATCCTTTGTTGAGATGAATACCAAGGCTTTTTCCTCGAGATTTCTTGCGAGGTACGCGGAGTATTAGCGTTACCCTTGTGTGATCCGGTTAAACCAGTAAAGAGATGATTTTGATGTGACTGGTGCAAATTTTTTTCATGAGTTTCTAGGGAATTGAAGTCGCAAGGAGAATACGAGATGAAGAAAGAGGAGGAAAAGCTAAGCTTGTCATCATAGGTATTTCCATTTCATCAGCAATCCTCAGACAAAGAAAAATTCCGAAAAAAACCAAGCTATCATTCAACGATCCTCTTGACCGAGCAGATCGAAGACTCCGAAATCCTCAGATAATAAGATGCAATTAAAGAATTTAAAGTTTAAGAATCGTGAATCCACAAAATTTTGACCACTGTGATGACGAATATCGTTGTCGATAAGAGTACAAACAAGGCTGAACCACTTTCGATTTGTTTTTTACCACAATATTCAACGCCAAAGCAAGTTTTTATTTCAGAGCGTGACCAAAATCATGAGACAAAGAAAGAGCAAGCAGTTCTATAACTTTCTCGCAATATGATTGGTTTGTTTCCCAAAATGGGCTTTCCTGATTGGCTATTACATTGCTGGACAAATTGACGCGAGCATGACGCGTAGAGCGTTGTCTAGACTCTTATCGACAACGGCAAATTAGCCAATCAGATTGCGAGATTACAAGCAATTGTGGTAAAAATTATATTTGCAACCAGTACATAGAACTTTGAATTTCTAACTTTTTAAAAAAGACGATTCAAACCCTTGTAGATATAGGCAAGTTTTAGTGCCTTCACTGCATACTTCAGTTGTGATTCTCACTTTTAGTAGAGGGGAACTCTTTTATTTGGCACTCAGCTATATATGGTATAATGTGCGTACATGCGAAGCTTTTGAAATTGTTTTCAGTTTTAAACACTCGTTTGTTACTTTTATATTTTATCGTTTTGACTTTTCGTAAAATGTTTTCCTTTTATTTTACTATCTTACGTAATTCTATCTTTTAATATATTTTGAAAGGGTTTCAGAATATCTTTAGGTTAAACGCTTTATAAATTAAAATTAATTATTCTTATCATTATTATTATTATTACAGACGAGTCTAGGGATTATCGAGATGAAAACAATTTTTTCGATGCACTTGGGTCACGCGGTGAAATCAAAGATGCTTCGGAAGGCGGCGATGACGTGGCTTTTGAAAAGCACAATCAACAAAGCGTTAGCCTTTACAGGTATCGAATTAATTAAACTCAGAGCACTAGTTAATTAAGGAACTGCTGGAAAAGAGGTAGCTTGCCTTGTCCAAAAATTCATTTTATCAGAAGAAAGCTTAAATTTTATAAACATCACCGAGAGTCCCTTTAAATCTAAATAGCATCTGCCTATTAAGGACGGTGCCTACTATTGTTATTGTGCATACCTTCTGCGCATCTCGAGATACTCGAGTTTTCCAGTGATGCTTACTGATACAGGGATATTTTAATTTGCGCGGCTTAAAACTATCCGTATAAAGTACATCTTAGTAAGTGCTCTTGGTATCCAAAAAAAAATTGGGGGTAACCATGCATTTTTTGAGAGATAATTAAGCTTCAATTTGAGAAAGCACGCCATACATTGCTTTGTATTTTAAAGCTGTTCACAAATATTATTCACTAATTATCTTTGGAAAATGCGTGGTTAACCCCAATTCAGTTTCTCTTTGGATTTCAGTAACACTTGTTGAGATCTACTTTTCCTTCATAATCATATGAACCGGAGCAAATTAACCTTTGAATTAGTAGTCCTTAAGAACTAGATCAACACACTTAGAGTTGAGTTTTATCTCAGCAGTTTTGGGGAATAAGGTAAGAGTCGGACAGTTCTGAGTTAATACTTGAGTAAAAGAGTAAGTGGAAACTTCGTGGTATTTGTTATACAGATCGTGCATCACATTTATTCTTGGACAAAACTATACTGCGCAGGCGCATTTTAGAAGACGCAAGCTGCGAATTTCAAAATGTTTAGCCGCCATCTTGAATTTTGAAGCAGGGGAAGGCTGGAGAGTTGCAAACGTCTACCAAAGCAATTTTCGAATCCCAAAACGTTGCTGTACATGAGAACTGCCGCGAGCAAAGAAAGGAAATCGAACTTTATATTAATTCGCCTGCAATGCTAGGCATGAGAAGAGAAAGTGTCCCTGGATGTACTGAATTAACTGGTTTGCTTTACAGGGTTTCTGACGAAAGTGGAACCCTTGAGATGACACCTGTCAGTGAAATTCCACTCAAAAAAGAACATCTGGATTCCAATGTGAGTCGGTGCCTCAAATCTTCTCAATTTGGGAGCTTAAAGGGGTACCTTCATGCTAAATTTACTGTTTTTAGGGCAAAACTATATACAAATCTAAATTACTGCTCTAGCCCACACGTATACCATTCCTAAAAACTCACTGAGATGATACAAAATATAATATGGCACAAAGAGCTATTAGAATTTAATTTGGGGAAGTTTCAAAGGAAAATCTCTCAAACTTGACAAAATTGGCCATTTTTTTCAAGTTTCAATCCATTTCCATTCCCTCCATCCATCCTTGGCTGCAAACAAGAAAGAATGGCTTCGGTGCACTTCAATGGCCATTAGCAACAAAACTACAGCATTATTTTTTGGTCTTCACTGACGGAAAGACGTCTTTTAATGTTTTGAATTTTGACTAAAATAGCGTGACACTGGCCCTTTAATAAGCACGCGACGTTTCTCAGACGTTTTTGAGACGCGGACGGCAACCGGAAAAGAGCATTTCGTGACAGTGGTGTCTCCCAGATTTTTCTACTAATCATCTCTAATGGCGGAAAGCTACTTCGTAATGAGAATGTGGTTTTGTGAAGACAAGTTAAAAGGCAAAACCATCTCTTCCGGTTGCCGTCCGTGTCTCAAATGTCCCCTGCTCAGGCTACCTAGTCGAGATGGCGTTTTAAGATCAGTAAAGGCCCTGAGTGCGCACAATCAAATTTTAAAAATCAATCAAATAAAGTAACTGTAATGAGACTTTCGAGTGTCGATAGAAATCTCTCAAGTGATTTGGGTTGTATTAGAACGCTCCGTAATTGGATCTAAAAGACACTTTCAGTTATTCGAAGGCAAATGCAAAAACAATTGAAACCTTCGGTTTCCTCAGTGGTTATCTGCCGCTTAAAATCTCCTGCACAGTTTGATTGGCACATTCTCAGTCAATTGTCTGCGTTCAGTGATCATCGAATTTTTATCGAAAACCGCTTAAAATGTTCCTTTCCTCTTTCATGTTGGTCCGTGTTGTGCTCTGGAATACATTGTAAATGGAAGAATAAACTAGATGCATTTTGCTTTGCAGGACTGTTTCATACTAGATTGTGGCAGCAGTGGCATATTTGTGTGGGTCGGCAAAAAATGCACTGACGCAGAAAAGAAAGCTGGAATGACGAATGGAATGGTATTGACTTAATAACTTACTTTATTTTTTTCCTGTGGAATCGACGTCAGCTTTGACTATCCTTATCTTACCCATAATAGTTTTACTCGACAAACGTAACCCTGCATCACCATTAAACAGGGTCACCTATTGAGCGCTTTCTTCAAACATATTTGATGTTTACTCATATTTTATTTATCTAACAATAATCTACATAACTGCTAGTTTATGTCAAATCATGCGCTGGTTTCTTGAGTAGGTAATCGAGAACGGAAATCGAACCCGATTCTGGCACATTGGATAAGAAACGCCATAACATCCATAGTGCTCCTAACCTATCAAGCTGAGAACGCGATAAAGGACAAATGACACGTTTAATGGGTGCTAGATCATTCATTCTTGCTACGGTTAGCTTCCAGAGCTTCTAACATTTTGTCATTATGTTAATTCCAGGAGTTCATTAACAAGAAGGGCTACCCCAACTGGACACAGGTCACACGTGTGGTGCAGGGAGGAGAGACCCCGATATTCAAACAGTTTTTCTCTGGTTGGAGGGACGAGGGTGAACAAGTAGGCCTTGGAAAAGTGTTTCGTCAAGGAGCTTTGGGTAAGCATCCCAAAAAATCTCAAGCAAGCAAATTTAAGCGAAGACGCAAGCCACTAAAAATCAAACGACGACGATCATGAGTTTGCATCAGTTACGTCCTTCCCCTTGCTTTGCTAGTGACACGAGATATCAACGCAAGCGTTCGGTTAAATTTTGGGTTATTAGCCATGAAAAATCAAAGAAACCTGTTTGATTTTAGCCGATTTCCGGTGACTGGTTAGCTAAAGGAGATAGAGACAAGCTTGAAAGTTTGCTTTCTTGTTACAGCTAAACAGAGCAATGAAAAATTTGATGCCAGTCAACTGCACGACCAACAAAAACCGAAGACAGAAATCCTTCCAGATGATGGAACAGGCGAGGTCGAGGTGAGTAGATTATCCCATGACGCATCGTCACTGTTTTGTAACTGCCATCAACCGAGCGGCGTCTTCCCATTTTTTTTTGTTTTATTGCTATAAACAGGGCGAGAGTTGCCTTTTTTAGTCCGCCTATCCATTAGAGTACGTAAGACAATATGACTTTGTGTAATGGTGCCTATAACTGCTATTAGATTTTGAATTGACACTTCTCATGGTTATGTTTTTGTTTGCGACAATTGAAATGTTTTTCAGTAAATGAAAAAAAATTCTTAATTTCCTGTATCCTTCGGCTACGCCGGTTTTCTATCTCCCAAACAGATTTGGCGGGTCGAGGATCGAGACTTGGTTCCCTGGGAACCAAATCTTCATGGAGTATTCTTTAGTGGAGACTCATACGTGATCAAGTACAGCTACACTAGCAACTGGAGGCGAAGGATAATAATCTACTTTTGGCAGGTATATAACCAACGTTCGAAAAACGTATCCTTCCTTTGCCTGAACTCAACTTGAGTATTACTGTATTGAAAATGCGCTGTGTAAATGATCATCACCAGGATAATCTGTCATCCTTATCAGATTAATTTATAGATTATTAAAGGGAGCAGTTTTATTCAAAAACTGTTAAAACGCAGTTTTTCACGGCTTTCAACTTACTCTGTGACTTATTTTTATTTTTGTTTTTGATGGGAGTTGAATGCTGAGGTATTCAATAGAACGCGTACATAATTGACCTCTCGATCTTTGTAGGGTCTTTTCGGGGTCCAAGCAAACACAATCAGCGATACGACAGAACTGAACAAAAACTGTTAACAATACTAACTGGCCAGAGGCAAACCAGTTGGCTATTTTCAAGTGCAGCCGAGAAGTTGAACCATGGATTATTACCATGATCAAATTCAAAGAGAGGTCAGAAAGGATCTCAAGGCAAACATCCTAACCACGGAGTGGCACTGCCCGTAACAAGGTGTTTTTTTCAAAATTTTCTCTCAGGGCCAGAAGAGTAGCATAGAGGAACGAGCAGCAGCAGCCATACTGGCAGATCAAATGGACAAGAAGCTCGGAGGAATAGCAACACAGGTTATCGCACACAATCTTACTGCTTTCAATAAATCAGTTGTATTGTAACTATCGTTGAGGTCGTTAAGATGACCCTTGATCTCCAATCGAAAGCAACTTGCCTGTCCTTTGCATCACCGAAAAACTACATTCATTTACATACTGAAGTGGTAAGCACTTAAGTGCTCTGGCAAACAGATGAAAAACAAGATGGCGGTGGTTTTAGGCTTTATTGCAAACGTTAAAGTGAGTGGTAAACTTTGTGGCAAGTGTGTTGTATTATTGCGCAAATTTGTCGCAAGCGTGTTTGCGTGCATACGAGAGGAATTTTGGTACGATTTGAGAGTTTTTGTTGATATACCTGTCTTTGTGAAATAAGGTTCGAGTGGTGCAAAACAAAGAACCGGAGCACTTTTTGAGGATGTTTAGAGGGCGCTTCATTATTCTCGAGGTAAGTTTCTTTAGTTGATTGTTTACATTGGTTTTAAATCCTAAAGGCCGGGACACACCAGGCGATAAGTCGCTGCGACACGTCGCGGGGACAAGTCGCCGCAACAATTCGCCTTGTGTGACACGGTTAATTTCATGAAAATCATTGTCGCTGCGGCAGAATTTTGTCGCCGCGATCAGTCGCATGAATTCAAACCAGTTTGAATTCGTGCGGCTTATCGCAGCGACAAAATTAGCGAAAGCAGCGTTGTCGCACCGTGCGTACACGTCGCTGCGACAAAATATAAATGAACCAATGAGAGAGCGTCATATGGTCAGCCATATTGAATTAGAAAACTATATCACATTCCCCCTCATACGAGATCACTGGGTGTGCACCGAGCAGTCGTCTTGTCGCAGCGACTTGTTTTGCAAGTAGTACACATGGAGCAACTTGTCGCAGAGACATGTCGCTGCGACTTGTCGCCTAGTGCGTCCCGGCCTTAAAGCACTTCCAGGAGGAGGGGAAGGAGTTGTATGGACAGTTTTCCTCTGCAACTAAGTTAGAAAGTTCCTTATGAAGGCTAGTTAACAGTGCATTGTTTGAAGACTACAGTGGAACCTCAATTGAGCGACACCCTAAGAATTTGAAAGGAAGCGGTAAGGCTGCGTCACTTTTAGTGCAATTTTCGAAACCCAGCTGATGTCGAGACGACAAATCCTCTGGTTTACACAAGCGGTTTTTAAAATGGGTGTTACGATTAAACAAAAATTGTATCTACTTGCTACTGAAATCATGAACAAAAGTCCGGTTCAGATAGTACTCTTTCCTGGTTTTCATGTCATATGCACCAAAATCTACTGTATTCTGTATACTGTATTTTTGAAGTTTCTTACTTCGCCTGCTTATTCGTTCGTTTTCATTTTCCTCAACGGATCAGTTTGAAAAAAATGTATCCTATCACAGTCTCTTGACTGATTTTCTTCACAGGGTGGTAAAGGAGTAGGATTTCAGGCCGGATCAGAAAATGACACTTATGACAGTGAAGGCAAAAGAATGTTTCACGTGCGTGGCTCATCTGATATGAATGCTAAAGCCATTCAGGTAATCATCACTTAACAAAATAGAGCTGTTGCCAATTCAGTGCCGTAGGCCAATCGCCATAGACGAGGACAATCAAATGAACCAATGATCTCGCAAAGGAAATTCATGCAGCCGCCGCTTAACGCGAGGGGAAAAGTGGGCACGCACTGAACACTGAACAAGACTATTCTGTACCCCTGACAGGCTGAAAATTCGACGCAGCTGGAATTTTTAACCCAAAAATAGGAAGTTCAACCGCTATAATAAGTTAAAGCACTTGTGGCGGATATCTTCCTACGGCTATCCCCGTTCAATTTAAAACTAGACTTTTAAAGTTGGTTAGAATGCCCCACTAAGAATTTATTTCATATTGGAGAATGATAAATAAATTGACTCTTAAGGTGATTCCCTATAAGTAGAACTTGCCATAGATTTCCAATGAAATTTCGCACGCTGTTTTAACATGTCAAGGAAATGAAAAAAATGTAACTAAAAAATGGGGAGGTCACGGTGCTGGTTTCCCTGGTACGACGCTGACAAATACAGGTATTTGAGCAACTTTGATTATTGCAGCGCACCCCCAATGTTGGACAAATTTAGCTTGATTTTATAAATGTAATCCAACGTATACGTATAACGCACAGCGTGGTGTTATTCTATGGTTAATTCAAGTATGTACCTGAAAAGTGTATTTGAATACCTTTACCTCTGAGCACTTAACACTCCAAAATGTATTTAGCTAGAATGTAGGTTGTTCGACTCGCAATGGCTCCTTCCGTACAATTTTATGAAGTTGCCAAGAACTGGCCATTAATGATTTTTTTACTACTCCAGGAAGACAGCGTTGTCAGCAAATATAAAATAAAAAAAGGCGGTCACCGTATTTGTTCAGGAGAAAATAGCCATTCCATGACGGATTATGACTGGTGTCATTGAAAATCCGCTGTTTTATCAATGTGCCCTCGCTACTGCGCGTGCTAATGACGGAAGAAATTATGCGCAGTAAGGTTGCTCAAAACCAGGGAATCACTATAAGAGGTGAGGACTTATGATCCAGTGAAAGTTGAAATGGGGACAAAAACGGGGACAACTGAGGCAAACGTGGAGTCGTGCGCTCAATTAAAAGGAAAGGCTAAACAGCCAATCAAAGCAGCATGGCCGTCATGTTTGTTTGTTATAATTTTGTTGGATCTATTCAGGTTCCTCGTAGAGCAGCCTCTCTTAACTCAGGAGACATATTTGTTTTGGAAACGATCCAAATCGTTTACTTGTGGAGAGGGAGGGTAAGTACAGGCAGCTTTTATTCGTCCTTAAAAAATTGAAATCTTTGACGAAGTATTCTTCTGTTAATTGTTTTGAATTGCTAAACAGGACGCATGCGCAGCTGAAGGGAGGAACGCTAGGAAGCTTATTGACTACCTTATGGTTGGCAGGTATGAAAACGATATACATATACATTTTTCGAAAGAAAGCACATTTTTGTAGGTAGTGGCAAAAGCCAAATACCAATACGAATCCCTAAATCTTTAAATAAACATGAGCCCATGGTCAGGAGAAATCGACAGCAACGGGCTTCACATGTGGTAACTGTTACACGTCACAATTATTCAAAAGTTGGAAACAAAAACAAGTGATTATGAACCCATTTGTTTGGGATACAACCACTAAATTCAAACATTTCTTACTGCAAAGACAATTTTTATAGGCCTAAAGTCAGTTTTTTTCCTGTTGGAATGGAGGTTTTCCTTAAGATTGCTTCGCCTGCGAAACCATTTGGCAGACCTTTCTCGTCAGTTATAATTCTTGAATAATTGATTATACCTTTGGGATTCAGAATGATCAACAGAGCAAGCCGAATCGATCTTGGTCTTTACAAATGCCACGACACACATCAAGTATGGAAGTTGTACGTTACAGAAATATGGTGTTTAATTTTGCGTGTTGATAGGGAAGTGGAGCCAGTTCGGGAAGGAAAAGAACCTCAAAATTTTTGGAAAGCTATTGGTGGATTCGAAGAATACGCCACAGGGAAGAAAGTAGAGGTAAACGCATGAATTCCATGCATTTTAGAACACTCTTCTTGACTCCATCGCCAAAGTCACCTCTAATTTTCGTTTCAGAAGGAGAAACCGCAGTACCCGCCACGACTTTTTCAGTGCTCCAATGCTTCCGGAGCCTTTAAAGTGGAAGAAATCTTTGAATTTTCACAAGAGGTAAAATAAACAAGTGGAGAGAAAAATAAATAAATGGAAAAACAGCCTTCCTTGCCATGAGTTTCGAGTAGTTTCGAGTATTTTTTTTTCAATTCTCCACTTGGTGCTTGAATAATGCAACCAGCTTTCTCAACAAATTATTTAAATACGAATTTCATGTTCATTCATGATTTTTAATACTAGGACCTTATTGAGGATGATGTTATGTTTCTGGACACTTACGACGAGGTAAAATATGCATGCAGCACGTTTCTGCAGCTCATACGTATACCTAAGAGAATATAATTTGAGAAATACTAGAAAGCCTTTAATTTAATGCAGTTTAGTTAACAGAAACGCCCGCAAAGAGCGCTAGCTAAAAAGGAGACAGAATGGAACTAGAAGAAAGCACTAACTGCAGTCGCATGCTTTTTTTATTTATATATTTATTTATATTAATTTACAAAAGAAACGTAGTTTTCGAAAAGCCTTCTCGTCCAGCTACAATTTATGCTTTCATTTCTGTGTCGTCACCAAAGTGCTTTCGGACTGTTGTGAGGCAAGCTGAACCTGTGCCAATCAAAGCTCTTTTAATTAAGTTTGTACCAACAGGGAACTAGTTTAAAAAGTTAAGAATTTTGCTGACTTAACGACGGTGCCTACTAATTCCAAGATATTTTTGCCCCGGTTTATGATTATGTAGGAAATGTAGATCTTAAAAAGTGTTTTTGAAATCTAAAAAAAAATTGGAGGTAACCTCGCATTTTTCAAAGATAATTCATCAATGATATTTGTAAAGAGCTTTAAAATACAAAGCAATGTATGGCGTTCCTTCTCAACTGGAAGCTTAATTATCTCTCAAAAATGCATGGTTGCTCTCAATTTTCTTTTTGGGTATCAAGAGTACTTACTAAGATCCACTTTCTCCGGATAGTTTTAAGCCGCAAAATATCTCTGTAAAAGTGAGCATCACCGATTGGAAACCCGAATATCTCGAGATGCGCAGAACGTATGCCCAATAACAATAGTAGGCACCGTTTAAGCTAGGTGCATTGAGCTGCTTCAAGGCACGCGGTTTGGGCCAATAACAGCGCTTTTTAAAATAGCACTTACTAGTACAAATGAATAGATTTTTTACCACTAAATTATTGTTTCCTCTTTTAAGGAAGAAGTCAAAGTGTTCTTGCTTTATCTTAGGTTTTTGTCTGGATTGGAGAGGGAGCAAACGAAGTCGAGAAAGGAGAAGCTGTCACAGTAGCGATGGTAACTTCAAATAGTTTTTTTTTGTTTTTCAATGGTTCACGATAAACCTAGAGAGCATTTTTGTCTTAAAAGTCTTAGTACTATAGAAACTTTCATTTCAATTCTTGGCATGACAGTTACGTTTTTAATAATGACGAGGCTTCACCAGACTGCGGGAACACAGTTGTTTGCTCATCCAAAAACGATCAATGTTCATAATATGTTTTTTTTGTTTTTATTTATTTTGTTTTTCACTGGTCTTCAAAGACGCTCTGAACGATTTAGTTCGTCCAGACTTATAATGCGTCCCTCACCCGTCTTTATAAGAGACGAATTAAATGACAAAAACTAAAAAACGCATTAAATTAAATTACCCAAGGTCGCCCAGAGGCATTATACGTCTCTAGTATAAGAACGGCCAATGTGCCAAAACGCTCGTGTTCCACGGGTACGGCGCTTGTTTTAGGTCAGTAGGGACTTTACGATCTACGACGGCGACGTCGACGAGAACGTCACCTCAAAAGATAACTTTGCGCTATCGTAAGTTTCTCGCGGTTAGGCCATCTCGTTCACGTGGTACAATGTGGGCGAAGATATAAATTGAAACGAACAGTTTCAGAGTAAAAACTAGAAAATTATAGATTCACATTTTTGCGCTCGTGTTGTCGTCAAAACCTCAAATTTGGTGATTTCATATCGTTGTTGTGCAGAGTATCGTACGAATTGGTGCTAAAATGCGTGCGCACGTGCAGCACGATTACTTTTCCTCTTTTAAGCAATGATATTGTTGTTTCGTGGCGTTGTCATTGACAACCGCGTCGTAGTTCGAAAAGTCCCTAGTCTTGAGGCTGGAAAACGTTGAACTGTTCTTTGCCCCGTGCATTTAGACTTTTTTAAGAGAGAATCCAACAGATGTGGCTGTGTTATTAAGCCTATGAATTGAATGAAGGCTACCGCTGTTAAGAGGCAGTTCAAACGTAGTGATACCTAGAAAAGTGAACGATTTGTATGGTTGCAGATCACATCCCAATGAGACCCTCTCCTAACACTAAACCCAACCCTAACGAACTAGAACGAAGTAATTAACGCGGTTAATCCCTAAAAAAACCTAATTCAAACGGGTAAAAAGTATCTTATTCCAAATTTCTTTTCTCTAAGGATGTCATGGTTGGTGCGCTTTGATTCGTTAGAGATAAACGGGGCTTGAATATGTAATGAACCCAACGGATTAGTGAACGACGTGGTGCTCAAGAATATAGCCTCATTTTGTAATTGCAGGATTACGTGCGGTCCGATCCAACTGGTCGAAGCTTGGAAGACACAATGATGATTCAAGTGAAACAGGGTTACGAGCCGCTAAATTTCACAGGACATTTTCATGCTTGGGACAGAGACAAATGGAGTGTAAGTGGATCGTCTTCCTTCATAGCTTCTGGGGAGAATTGGTATCTAGTATAATTGTTTCTGATTGCTTCAATGTGACTCGGTTTATTGGAAATTATTGATGCTTTCACCTTTTTTTGCTCCGACTTTGGTACAATAATAATTAAGGTAACAAAGGATATTTAGTAAATAAACCCCGCCTGGCGGCTGGGTTGTAGGCTGATAATGTCCGCGGCTGAGATATCTCCGAAAAATCGAAGTTTCGAGGGCAAATATGAAATTTTGAGGACAATCTCTTAGCGAAGGCGAAGGACATTATCAGCCAACATATCAGCAAGCCAGAAAGGGTCTTATTTATATTTATTTTATAACCCTCCTGGCCATGGAATTTTCATATTGCGGAAAAACGCTCGTAAAAAGCCAGTATTGATCTGATGGCGATACTTCGTATTTTTTCTATGCATTGTTCAGTTTTTGACCAGAAAGAAAGCGCGTCGGTCTCGGGAATGAAAACTTGGAAACAACGCTCTTTTTTCCTCACGGAAAAATAAATTTTAACTATGAAAGACAGAATGTGCAAAGTTTGGATGACAGTGTTTTCATGTGAGCGTGGCTGGAAATTTTTTCTCCTTCAAACGGTTGGTTTATTTTACAGTTAGTAAAAACAATGTATTAAATTCTCTACTCTATAAAATGACTCAGTTTAAGTTTGGGTAGGATTAAATCTCTAAATACCTTAAATATTATGTTAATGGACTTTCTTGTACTTTCCGGTACTTTGCGACCAGCTTTTTAATGTCACTATCACTAGACTCCAGAAAACGAGTTTGTTTTTCTTCCATGAAAAATGAAAATTCTTCTGCTGCCTTTTTTCCGCTGGTTTTTTTTTTCTTTTCAACGGAAGTGTTTGGCTACAGAATTTCGCAGGGCAAATATCCACGCAAACGGGGATTATTGCGTGATTACAGTCCCGTAAGTTTGCACCACGTGCCGTAAATTAGCAAATAAAATCAAGTGGAACGCGGTTTTTTTAAGAACTGGCTAAACACTGCCACTTCTAGATTCCAAAACTCTACAATGTGCGCAATCCATACCCTGAGCAATCGCCAAAAATATCTTAAGAACGGTGCCTACTATTGTTATTGCGCATACGTTTTGCACATCTCGAGATACTCGGGTTTCATATCGGTCAGGATCGGTCAAGGTTTTTGGGTATACGGTATACAGGGGCTTTTTAAATTTTAAATCGGGTATACGGTATATTGCAGCTTAAATACGGGTATTCGGTATATCACTTTCTTTGAATTTCAGGTATACAGTATACAATGCTTCCATTACTTTTGGGTTTATTTGGATGAATTTGGGGTATTTTTGGGTATTTTGGCGTATTTTTTTCGGGTATACTGGTATACCACTACCCCACCTCCCCCCCCCCCCCCCCGTCCTGGCCGACCCTGATCGGCGATGCTTACTAACGGTGTAAGTAGATCTTAGTAAGAACTCTAGGTATCCAAAAAGAAAATTGGGGGTAACCATGCATTTTTGAGAGATAATTAACCTTCAATTTGAGAAAGAACGCCATACATTGCTTTGTATTTGAAAGCTTTTTACAAATATTATTCATGAATTATTTTTAAAAAATGCGTGATTACCCCAATGTTTCTTTTTGGATTTCAACAACACTTGTTAATCATAAACCGGAGCAAAAATACCTTTGAATTAGTAGGCACCGTCCTTAATAGGTTGATGATAAAGGAAGACCGTTTTTCAGCTAACTTTATTATCAAAGTCGCTTTTTATTGATATCTTCTCTCTTAGGAAGGGAAGACTTACGATGAGATAAAAAGGGAACTGAGTGACGATGCAAATAGGAAGGTCTCCGAAATAAGAATTGACCAGAAGGTAATTCAAAGATGCATATCACTGCGCCAGTACCGGGCAGGGGTACTTGCAGGAAAGGCCTGCTCCGCTCGTTTCCCGTGTTTTAGGCCTCCCAACCACCTCATGTTAAAATTTCTGTTACATTACATTGTCATCGATCGACCAAACCTTTACCTTCTGGCGCTGAGTGACATTCAATGTGGCAAAGTACAAGTCACTCACTGTGGATGATCGCTGTATTGCCTTCTACATACATGTTGTTTTGCGACTTGAACTGATGATGCTAAGAAAAGCCCTTTACACTACTGGTACTTGTGAACTTCATCTCGTCATGTCATGCATGTCCATACTTATCCTTCGTACGGTTCTCGCTCTTACGATCCATCCTTCTTTCCAACATACCTCTACCTTTTTGTAGAGTCCATGACTCAGCACCATACAGGACTACACTCTAAACCATTGACTTTTGATAACCCCCTTCTTCTTACTGAATTTCGTTTTAAAGTGCGATGACCATATTTTTAACACCTTACCAAATTAAGATGCTTTCTTTTCTTTCTCCCTTCAAAAGCACGAGACATGCGGGCAACTTTGAAGTCTTCTTAGCCATATTTCTCTTTTCTTATCACCGAATCTCATGGCCTTCGTCTTGATAACGCACTACATTAATCACTCGGAAGCTTTCTTCAGAACCAGACCCTAGACTTAATCTGGTTGCCGGTGCACATGGGTTCAAAGTTCACTAACAGATAGCGTTTTCTGTTCGAAATAGTGACATGTATAAACAAATGCAAAATGAAGGAAAATTATTGACAAATACAAATAAAATGGGTCATAGACCTAATCCTTAATTATTCTGGACTAAATCATGCAAAGTGTTTAATTCATGTTTTAGATGGTTAAAGGAATGAATCACAACAACAACAATGAACTCGGATTCAATGAAGTGGATGGCGGTTGCTTTGCCTATGAAAGCCTGACCCAACCACATCATTTACTTCCCGGTGGCATCGATAAAACCAAAAGGGAGGTAAGGTTATCCATGCAAGTTGCTAAACTCAGTCGGAGGTCAAAGACGTATACTTAATAATTAGATATATGATTGACTATGAGGTTGTTTAATATGCTAGCCAGCGAGCCATGCGAGCCAGGGCTCGCATGGCTCGCTGGCTCGCAGTTGTCAAGACCTACTGACTATCAGAGATGAGTGAAACTTGCATTCGAGACATAAATCCCAGTGGCTAAATCCCGATAACAATTTGACTACTATAGTTCGGATGTTCAGCCTCAGAGCCACACTAAACTTGTGGAAGCCGCCAAGTAATTGATTGTCAATCCGGTTGCTTTTGCCGTACTTAGGTCAAGGCTGAAATGTCAGCTGATGACAGAACTGGACATGCAGGAGAAGCAAACCATAGATAACGAGATGAAGCAAGCTTTTTTTGCACTGAACATCGACTGGCCGACAAGACAATGACACATTTTAAAGCCAATCTGTGAACGTAACAACTCAAAGTCACAGAGGCTTTTAATAATGCAGGGACACTCAACGAAAAATATTTCCAAAAGGCATAATAATAGAGCGTTTTCACTCACGTGACCAGCAGTTAGTGAGTTTTTGTTTCTAATTTGCGTTCAGAAAACTATTTCAATGAAAATTATCGTCTTAATGTGTAATAAACAGCTTACGTTGACTGTATTCACTCGTTGTTTGTGTCAAAAACCCTCAGTCGCTCGTACCTCGCTCGTTCGGGTTTTTGACACAAACAACTCGTGAATAAAACCCCGTACGCCGTACTTTCTATGAAGTAAACTAGATGTCTTTGCATTTTTGTTTTTCTGTTAGAGCTACCTATCAAACGAGGAGTTTTTCTTGGTATTCGACATGGACAGGACTGAATTTCAGTCATTACCCCGGTGGAAACAAGTTCAACTAAAAAAAGAAAAAGGATTGTTTTGATTGGTTCAAACAAATTCGTTTTCACAGTACATTGTAGGAATAAGATCGACTAAGGGTGCGTTCCGGCAATTGACCATATACCGGAATAGGAATACTGCCATGGAATAAAAGTTAGAAATCCTTCGATTTTACGATGATTCACATGAAACTTGTCAAACACTTGCTAATATGCTATTTTAAACATATCTTTATCATCCTTGTTGCTACAAAACGCCAAACATACCGTTTTAAATCATCACTTCACGTGTTCTTATTCCGGAATAGGATCAATCGATCGAACCCGCCCTAAGTCTCGGAAGTAACCTAGATGTACGATTTTTTAATTAATATACGGGAAAACTTGTATTTTCACAGATGAAACTAAGTGAAATCTCAACTCTCCAACGACTTGTTTTCTGATTAACTGGGTTTTAGCTGAGAAATTATATCGTTTGGCCCAGTTCATCATAGCTTCTTCGCACAAAAGGCTTTACTTCTCAGACAAAATTTATCAAAATCCTGGAGTAGATCGACGGAAAATGAAGTAAATTAAAGAAAAAAAAGGATTTGATACATTATTTGAAAATTCAGCACTTTCAACACTGTTAGAGTGATGCGTGAGTTGGCGATGCTCTTTTTCTTCTTTTATAAGGTTTCATAAATATTTGGCTGTAACACTAGCAAATTTATTTGAATTAAGCAAGAATTGACGTTTTTATTCGGCACCACTCTTTGTAACAATATTCACTTAATTTTGTACACAATCTCAAATAGTGAATTTTTCAACAGAGATATTTTAAGTTGCATTTCTTAGATAGACATACTTTTATTGTCTGTTATACATTGCAGACCGTCAAATTAAAGGTTGAATCATGTATAACGTGACTAGAAATATTTACAAGCACAGATGAAATTTAACAATTATAGTAAATGGCGGACATGAATATGACCTCCAGGCATTTTTAACTCTGGAGGTCAGTATAGCTTTATCATAAATACTTATGTATAGTTTTTCTTATTCTGCTAGGGAAAATAAAACTTGTTGTTGTTGTTGTTGTTGTTGTTGTTGAATATTTACAAGTGGGAATATAACCAATAACTTCGATATAACAATAAAACTATTAATTTAAGCTGCAAAAGGCGATGATTATAGAAGGATGAGAAAAAAGGTTATAAAGCTAAAACGGGACGTGTACCAAGCAGACAGAATGACATTCAGAAAACGCAGCCGGAATATTTTTTGTTTTCATTTCAAAGTTTGTGCGCTGTGCTAAATTCTCAATTCTTGTATATTGGCTGATGAGAGTGCGTTGATGACCCTCTGCGCCCTTGAGAGTTAATAACTTTCTGTCCCCTCCCGGAAGGGGTGCTGTTGAGAACACCATGGACCGCTTTGACAGTTCTAGTACTCCCAGTTGGAAAAAATTAAAGTGGTTTACCTGTAATAGTTATTTTAAAACACGTCTTTTGTCAAGTCAATTTTTATTCAACTCACTGAATATTATATACATATTAAGAATTAGGGTAATTTATACATTAGTATTATACCAAATCGTGGCTACAATGCATATTGTAGAAAAGAGAAGAATTACAATAATTTGTAATTCCTATGTAACAATAATTGGCAAAAAAGTATTAAGGAAAAGAAAGAACAATAAGTTACTAAATATTCTTTTATGTGTATAGAGTTTGGGACACCTAAATATATAGTTGGTAAACTAATGGAGTGGGTGCCTCGTTTGTTAAATTCAATAGATGGTTTTCACCTGACATCACAGCAGACTGAGTATGTTGGTGCACAGAACAATAGAGAAATAGGTCTTTTGGGAATTTGATTCTATTACAATTCAAAGCATGAGCCATAATCACGTGATTGAAAACCATCTGTACACTCGGTTTCGATACTTAAAGAGCTAGAGACTTTCAGCCTTAAGTATCATTCTTATCCTTTACCGAGTTTGCTTTGGCTACTACTCTCAGCTATGCGTCACGCAGTATTTGAATGTGCTGTTCATTCCTCAGTCGGTCAGATTGTGCATTTATTTGCTGTTTAATTACTCGCATCTGTCTCTAACCCTTATGCAACATACTGGCAAGAATACCAACATTTTGATCAAACACACAAAACCTCTCTTTAGGCCCAGCCAAAAATGTTTGGAAAATTTCATCGTTAGTAAGGCAGCGGTACCACACCCCATCGGGAGAATTTGGTGACAGACTATCCACAGTAAACTATAATAAATTTATCAAACGGTTTTTCATGGTACACCTGACAAAGAAATGTACATCTGTTTTTCCAATGGTGACTTGGGAATACTCGCAAAAATCCGAGTGCCTCTTTGCAGAAACCGATCTTATGACCTTCCGATTACCAGGCGACTCGTGGGCGTTAAGTCATTAATTAAACAAGCTTCGGGTGATAATTAAGAAACGGTCCAGATAAGAACGATAGCAACAACGGCAACGAACATGTTGGAATTCAATTGGTATGCAAAAAGGTGATAACTTTTCTATTGTCTGTACTTCTGATGAGCTTAAACAGCAAACGGTTAACAAAACTTCATAAAGCAGTATTATATTCATCCTTACTTTCCAACCATCTTCCATCTTTCATCTGGTCTCAGTTCAAATGAACTCCACAGAAATCGTATGTGGGGAACATGTAAAATTGTAAACGTTTCTTGGCTTTTGTTTTCAACTCTTGTGATTGGTCAAAATCTTTTAACACAAAAAAACACCCTTTCAAAGTGGGCTGTAAATGAATTTTATTGCGTTAACTGCCTTCCTGTAGGTTTATGCATTCTCTGTGTAAAAATGATAACATTCCTATGTGGGGAAAGCCCCGTTGCCGCATAACAAAGGAAATTGCTATCCACCTTACACGGATCATTACTTAATCTGGTACGCTGCTAAGACTAAAGTTGTTGTTATGATGGTGCATATTGTCGAGATCGTAGTGAAAGAACCGGTATCGCAACCAAGTTTATTGACATAGCTCTCGTCAACGAACTTTCTAATATGGCTCAGTGGTACAGTATCCGAACTAGTAACCGGAAGGTTCGACTCCCGAGAAGGAAAGTCGCATTTTTTCCGAGTGTTCTCGAATCACCATCGAAATATTTCACCTGACCTTGTAAACACAGTGCAAAAATAGCTAAATCAGTGCAATTTACTAACAGAATTCTCGCTTATGATTGGCTAATGAAAAATGGGGTTTGGTAGGAACCAATCAAAATCGAGCCCTGGATGGCGCAATTTATGGCGCAATTTTTGCGTGATACGCGTGCGTTTCTAATTAATCATCTCGACTTTTTTCATGTATATTATTAATAAGTAATCACATGATTTCACTCGTGTAATTTGGAATAAATAAACACTTTTATTTTTTTTTAAAAAGGAGAGAAATTGCACGAGTCCATATATCCGTGTTTATTTATTCCAAATTGCACTCGAAGTCATGCGATTACATACAATAATTGCACTTCTATCTCACACCCAAATTGCAATGCCGAAACTCGTTCGTGCCTTTCGGACTCACTGAACGATCAGCGTCGTTTCCGTACGACGCCACCGCTGCTTCTCATTTATGCAAATGTTAGACTTTCAAGCCTTCTCGGATAATATCTTCCATGTTTATAAGTTCACTGTGGGAGGCTAAAGAACCCACACACTATTCAAGAAGAATAAGTCCTCTGTGAGTAAGTTCTATCCAGCAGAAGTGGCCGGCTTGGCGTAATGTCTCTAAAAGGACTTGTAATGTATGAGGCCACCTAAGCAAAAACAGCCACAAGTCAATAGGACTTTGCCGAGTGCTGGTACATGTAGATCTAGAAAAGTTATCGTTGGTTTCTATCGACTTGACTCCGATGCAGCATTCGAACGTCATTGAACAAGCATACCCATAAATAATTGGCCGTTTTTATACTAGCAAAGCATAATCCATCCAGACGAATATGCGTCTCTCATGTTATCGGTCTGGTGTAAAGACGGGACGAACTGTATAACACGCATACTCATCTGAGACAAATTTGGGCGAACATTTTTTCTGCGTCTGTCAAATTCGTTTAGTATAAAGTAGGGCACAAGACGCATTAAGCGTCGGGACAAACTACCGTGTTTACTCGAATAAGCGCCGCGGCGCTTATTGCGGTGCTTATTGAATTTTTCGCGCACCAAGTGCGGCACTTATTCGAGAGCGGCGCTTATTTAAAAATTGGACGCCACATAGAAATATTTCTGTACCGAGAGGAACGGAAACGTCATTTGATAGTCACCATTTGAATCTTACGGCATTTTACTGAATGGACGAATGGTTGCTCGTCAGCCAGTGAACTATATGCGATCGAGTTTTTTTACTAAATGTTTTTTTGTAAATTATAAGTGACATACGCTGCTAATCTAGTCCTAGATTAAGTATCTTTTCCTCATTTTCAAACGAATACCGTAACAGTAAAAATTTCTCTAAATGTCGTGTAAATGGCAACGACCGTTTAAGAAACGGAAATTTGCGGCGGCGCTTGTTCTAGTAAATACGGTACCCACTTAATTAACTGGATAGTTCCTTTTTTCCCTGGTACACCGATAGGACCCTGTGATCGAGATTGGGACCCCTTCCCTAGCAGTTTACGTCGAGTAATCCTTGGCTGAAGACGAATTGGCACTTTATCTCGTTATGGCACGCTCTTTGATAGAACTAAAGGACGTGGAAAACTCATCGATTTCTCAGTGACTGTTGGGGTGCTTACCATTAAGCCAAATAATGCCGATGGAATGGTCGTTTCATAAAGCTAAGCGATTTCCCGAATTTATTGACCAACCAGATGACAATTGCACTTACTATTTACTACCCGGCGTTCCATCCCGCATATTTAATCGATCCTGGGTAGGTACGTCATGTAATGACGTACCTACTCAGGGAGACCATATGTATGGACTTACATGACGTACCTACTCAGGGAGACCATATGTATGGACTTACATGACGTACCTACTCAGGGAGACCATATGTATGGACTTACATGACGTACCTACTCAGGGAGACCATATGTATGGACTTACATGACGTACCTACTCAGGGAGACCATATGTATGGACTTACATGACGTACCTACTCAGGGAGACCATATGTATGGACTTACATGACGTACCTACTCAGGGAGACCATATGTATGGACTTACATGACGTACCTACTCAGGGAGACCATATGTATGGACTTACATGACGTACCTACTCAGGGAGACCATATGTATGGACTTACATGACGTACCTACTCAGGGAGACCATATGTATGGACTTACATGACGTACCTACTCAGGGAGACCATATGTATGGACTTACATGACGTACCTACTCAGGGAGACCATATGTATGGACTTACATGACGTACCTACTCAGGGAGACCATATGTATGGACTTACATGACGTACCTACTCAGGGAGACCATATGTATGGACTTACATGACGTACCTACTCAGGGAGACCATATGTATGGACTTACATGACGTACCTACTCAGGGAGACCATATGTATGGACTTACATGACGTACCTACTCAGGGAGACCATATGTATGGACTTACATGACGTACCTACTCAGGGAGACCATATGTATGGACTTACATGACGTACCTACTCAGGGAGACCATATGTATGGACTTACATGACGTACCTACTCAGGGAGACCATATGTATGGACTTACATGACGTACCTACTCAGGGAGACCATATGTATGGACTTACATGACGTACCTAGCCAGGGAGACCATATGTATGGACTTACATGACGTACCTAGCCAGGGAGACCATATGTATGGACTTACATGACGTACCTAGCCAGGGAGACCATATGTATGGACTTACATGACGTACCTAGCCAGGGAGACCATATGTATGGACTTACATGACGTACCTAGCCAGGGAGACCATATGTATGGACTTACATGACGTACCTAGCCAGGGAGACCATATGTATGGACTTACATGACGTACCTAGCCAGGGAGACCATATGTATGGACTTACATGACGTACCTAGCCAGGGAGACCATATGTATGGACTTACATGACGTACCTAGCCAGGGAGACCATATGTATGGACTTACATGACGTACCTAGCCAGGGAGACCATATGTATGGACTTACATGACGTACCTAGCCAGGGAGACCATATGTATGGACTTACATGACGTACCTAGCCAGGGAGACCATATGTATGGACTTACATGACGTACCTAGCCAGGGAGACCATATGTATGGACTTACATGACGTACCTAGCCAGGGAGACCATATGTATGGACTTACATGACGTACCTAGCCAGGGAGACCATATGTATGGACTTACATGACGTACCTAGCCAGGGAGACCATATGTATGGACTTACATGACGTACCTAGCCAGGGAGACCATATGTATGGACTTACATGACGTACCTAGCCAGGGAGACCATATGTATGGACTTACATGACGTACCTAGCCAGGGAGACCATATGTATGGACTTACATGACGTACCTAGCCAGGGAGACCATATGTATGGACTTACATGACGTACCTAGCCAGGGAGACCATATGTATGGACTTACATGACGTACCTAGCCAGGGAGACCATATGTATGGACTTACATGACGTACCTAGCCAGGGAGACCATATGTATGGACGAAAGTGATTTTTTTTAATTACAGAGGACGTTAAGGAAATAGGGGCTACTGTAGTCACTTGACGGGTTACATGGTTTGCCAAAGTTTAATTAAAGTGTAGTTGTTCGCCATCTTGCAGATTCACCAGCTATAGTGCAAAGAGAGTCGTCTTCGATATCTAGGGGCTAATGGATTTTGCAATCGGGTTAGTGTATTCTGACTTCTACTTGCCGGACGTGCAAGGAAATTAAAATTTCAGGAGCACTGAGCCGATACAATGTGGCCCTATTGTCTCCGCAACTCCCAAACGGAAAAAATAGCTACTCACTTATGCTATTACCACTCCACTGGTCAAAACTTACCCAGCTTCGTATGACACTACACACATGCTCTACATTACAGAGTGCTATCGTTTTCCTGGTGAAAATAATGTTTTCACTACTGTAATCACAAGCAACCATCCAGGAGAATCTTAGAACACAGTTGAATACTATTGTGACGTGACAAAAATGTTCAAAGTGTTTATTAAAAAGGCAGGCGTGTCACAGGGTTTGTTAAGAAATATCTTGTACGGTCACGTAGCACCACGTTTTCACGACAATGACAGTCGATAAAAGAAGCGGCATTAGCATTAACGAATTCTGCGACATGGTTTTATCAGCCGGCTAATGCTAACAATTCCCTGAGATTTGGTTCAAAGCAAAGAGTGCATGTAGTATCAAAGATATCTACTGCGAGCGACAAAGATCGGCATGTAAGCATCCCTCTCATTCCTCCATCATTTTCAATTACTTTATAAACCTTATTCATAAATGGCGGTCAATTTATAATTCTTTTGTCGAAGTGCAAACAAATCTCTTGGTGCAAATTAGCCTACCAAGCCTCGATACAATACAGTACATTGAAAAGATTTCTTGCTCTAACATGAGGCTTGGTAAGCTAATTTGCACGTGGACAAAAGAATTATAAATGTGACCGCCATTTATGAATAGGGTCTATTGTTATAAAGAAAATTGCTATTGCTTGTTAGAAAGTGTTTGGTATTCAGGTATCAATGTCATGTCTAAAAGGCACACCCGAAAGACCGCTCTACCACTTTGCTGTGTATTACGCATTCCTAATATAAGTTCTTGAAGTAAACTGGTCTGACAATGCATCGGCGCACAGGCATAAGTACTATAATAGCAAACAGAACTGTCTTAATACCCATATGTACTCAAACTGAGTAGCCCGTCTACAATTGTATATCCGCTCCTTTGCTATAAAGGATTCACCAGTGAGTATTACAAGCATCCATTGAAAAAGGTCCTCTTCGTATCTCAAAAAATAAACTCACAAATGAATATAAACAAGACTTTTCAGCGATATTTCCGCTGAGTTTAGTGGCCTTCATCAGGCTGAATGGCCGGTGCACGTTTATCACGCCACTAATGACAAATTTAAATATGCAACTCAAAAGCGCGCACGCCACAACGCAAAACCACAAGGCCCACGCAAATCGGTAAATATAAATCATCGTTTTTGTTCCCTGTTAGACCTAGTCTGATTAAAGAAAAAGTCATGGGACAATTTATGAATAAGCTCAATGCTTACATATTCAAGGCCGTGGTGTCCCGGAGCATGGAAATGTCTATTAATAAGATAAGTCTTTGCTCTTATCTCCAATAGGAAGTCTAGCGTGAGCTCTGAGGCGAGTCTTATGGTTGTTAAACCTAAACCTAAATTTTGACGTCGTTGAGCCTAAGTACTGTACCCGACACACCTTACAAGATAGTATATAGACCAAATTAATACTGTTGCAGTCCAGCTCATAATTGAATACTTGCTGCCAGTAATGTGTGATGTAAAAATGCCACCCAGCTCCAGATGCTGGCACACCTGGCAGCGTCCATTTCCACATCTGAGTGTTTCCCTTGGTCTTGGTCCTGCTCGTTGCGTGCACTTTACCTTTGCATGTACCGACAATCATTAGCACTGACAATTCTCATGATCACGAAACCCAGGCACACGTGTCATTTGTTCTTCCATTCAGGCAAACATCACAGGTTCATGTGATGGTTTTGCAACTTTATTTTGCTCAATGGTAACACCACTGCTGGCGGTAATTTCAAGCTCAAGTGTCTCAGTCCAAGTGAAGGTTTTCGTATGGAATATTTCTCATCCCAAAGAAAGTTATTGCTTTCCCCATGGAAATATTTTGTTCTCGAAAGGGACAGTTTTGACGGTCACATAGGAAATATTTCTTTGCCAAAGAGGAATATCTTGTGTCCCATAGGACAGACTCTCTGTTTGTTCTTAAAATGTGGTTAACCTCAGCCTAAACGTTCTTATAAAAATTTTATGTATCGGAAGAATAACAAAAACGAAGTCACAAAGAGCAAGACGGGCCCCTTGCAAGCGGCAAATGTAGGAACTATTTTTGCCAAGGCTTTCAATCGTAAGAAATTTGTTATCTTTTGTAATCTATGCGGTTCTTGCTAGAAGACATTTTGTCCTCACATGCGAAATCCTTCTGGCGTTTGCAATCTTTCACTGCTAGCCGGCAAATTTGCGCTTACGCTTTGAAGCCTGGACACGCTTAAGCACCCTCCATTTTTTTTTTTTTTCAAATTATTTATTTTATTTTTTTTTTTTTTAGGAGCCGTCCACACAGATCCGGATATTGTTAAATCTACAAATTTGTCTTTGCGGATAACTCTAACCCTAACCTAAGGTCTCGTTTAGGGTTCCGCGAAGAAACACAGAATTACGCGAAGAGAAACAGAAGTCAAATTTTCTTTTTTACGTGTTATGTTCAGGAGTCAAAATTTGCTTCAACCACGCCCAGATTGGTCTCCTTTAGGGGTCACAAAAAGCCTGATCCACGTCTAGATGGTCTCTTTTAGGGGTTAAATTTAAAATTTCCGACGAGCATCCCCGTCTGTTCCATATGGGAGTACCCCCCGGGATTCGCCTTCCGTCCACACTTATCCGGTAAATCCGACAAGCGAATCCGTCAAGAAGAAGTCCCGGATTAAAAAATATCCGGATACGTGTAGACGGGGGAGGAAGGGGGCTTTAATGTCACTGCTTTATGTGCAATGTACACTGTTGAATATTATAATAGCCCATTTCCGAGTTGCTGCATGCCTCAGTTTCAAAGCGAGTCCTGGTGCACAACGCGTATTCTTATGCAAATCCTACTCATTTCCCTTACAATAGTTGAGTACCAAGACTCACTTCGAGACCGAGACTAACAGGAACTCGGAAATGGCCCAATATTATTAACATTAATGTCGCGGTAAATAAAATGAAATAAAGTTCAAGGACAGCGTACCGAATAGTTTAGCGCCTCCGCGAAGCGCACTTTTTTTTTTTTTTTTTTTTTTTTTTTTTGAGAGCCACTGCGTGAATCTTGGAAACAGAGGAAAAATTGCCTAAGGTCTCGCCTATTGCTTCGCCTCCGCGAAGCGTACTTTTTTTTTTTTTTTTGAGAGCCACTGCGTGAATCTTGGAAACAGAGGAAAAATTGGTAACACCTCGTTTCTGGCATTCATGCAAGACGTTGTGGTGTAAAAAAAAAAGGCGCCTGAACTCGAAGTACGAACCGACAAAACAAGGTTATAGTTTTAAGATATTTATGATATCCCTTGCGTTGTATTTGGCGGAACAAACACTGTTTGAAATTTAGCGGGCCTTGCATGTGTATAATAATACAATTATTCACTGCAGTGGAGGTGAATAGTGGTGGATATTTACCGAATTAGACAACCAGCGCGCGCGGAACAAGCACTAGAGTATACTGATAATAACTGATAATGATCATGGATTAGTAAAGTGCGTTTGATCTCCAGTAAATAATGTTCTTGTTATAGTGATTTCCCACAACAACTTATTCCGGGAATGTTCACTTGTTTTGTGCTTTCAGGCAGTGTCATAAACCAGTTGACAACTTGAATACGACAAAAAAAGGGGGGGGGGGGTTAAAGTTTAACTTTAAATTCATTTTTTCAAAACAACTTTAAGGCCGGTTACAATGCACTACACGAGTGTAGTGTAATATTATAAATGAAACGGTAAAAGCCAGTAAACCTAGAGGAAACGAAATTGAGATAAAAGAAAAGTCATCAACACAAAATGCGATTACATACATCATAGACAGTCAACGAAAAAAAAGTTGTATAACAAATTAAAGCAAAATAAAACATTCATGAGTACGGTAATAATGAGTAACTCAGGTAAATATTAATAAATATTAAATTCTCAACGTCGGATAATGCATTTCGCGTGCTCTGATTGGTTCACTCAAATCTCTCACTGAAGTTCCAAACTTCAGTGACGTAAAAGTTACCAATCGCCCAGCCGGAACGAGTATTGTGTTTATGAACGCTACAACAAGTTGCAAAAATAGTGGAGGCAGTTCACCTTCTTGGGGCGTTATTAATTTACCTATTATCTCTCCGCCCCCCTTGTCAGTGTTGCTCGCAAGACAAAAAAATTGTTGCAAACTTAAACAGTCAACATTCAACATTCAATGGGGGAGAGGGGAAAGGAAGTGGGAAAATTTAAACTAAATACGGCGGGTATTGGAAGCTAGAAAAGGTGTTTTTTAATGAAAGTGTCTCAACAATTTTGCAACTTGTTGTAGATGAACGATTAACAAGTTTCTGAATTATTATGTGGAATACCGAAAGCATACAATGTCTTAATTAAAAGCAGTCGACTGTCTTTTTTTGTTGATAGTCACAAATGTGCATACCCCACGGATATTAAATTAAGCTCCGATCAGGTGAATTTACTTTTATACTCTTCCAAACTTCCCTGCCGCGATTAGAACACATACTTTTCCCAACCCGATTATCTGCGAGCGCATTATGACCACTCGGACACCGTGACGCACTTCCGTTATATAGATGAAAGCAAACAGTCATTTATTGTGGAACCTTTCCACCCGCCATGATGACCTAGTATTAAACTATTCAATAAAGTGGATAGATGCTTTTTCTTTGAGAAAGGCAAGCTTTAAAGGTAATGAGAATTTTCTACGTTATTTCTAGATCTTGCTTCGTATTTGTGTGTTCCACTGTGAACATTATTTTGCCATGATAGAACGAATACTTCATTAAAAGTATTTTGCATAGAACGAATACTCTAATATTTCGTGGGAACCAGTTTGTTCAGCCGTTTTGACGTAGAAAGAAATAAGAAAATAGCTTTCAATGGGTAAACAAAATAAAAAATTAAATAAGTTAAAAAAAAAAACGAATTAGCTATCGCATGAGAAATGAAATGATGGTAGAACCAACTGGGATCTCGGAAAAAATCCGAGCCCCAGATGGGATTCGAACCCACGACCCTCCGTGATCTCTATGGCTCGCCATAGAGTCTCCAGTAGCTCAGTGGCCAGAGCATCCGACTAGATCACGGAGGGTCGTGGGTTCGAATCCCATCTGGGGCTCGGATTATTTCCGAGATCCCAGTTGGTTCTACCATCATTTCATTTCTCATGTGTTTATATCATTCTCACATTCGAATTAGCCATCGCCGTTACGGGGACTTCGCAGCGGTCCCCCATCCAAGTACTAGGGAGTTTAAGCAAAGACTACAGTTACGACAACGAAAACGGCGGTCCAATATAACTTACCGCTATCGCAAGTATTTTGGGATTATTCCGTCTTGCTCACCTTGCACAATACAGGCGAACCATCCTGTAACTGAATGGGTACGAACGGTTTTAAAGTCAAAACAGAAATGACTGTTTCGCGCTTATATATGCTCACGTTGTCGTCACAACCTAAAATTTGGTAATTTCACGTTGTCGTTTTGTGGAGTACGGCAGATAAATGCAAGAAATTCGTGCTGCACGTGCAAAACGACTATTTTTCCTTTTTTAACCAATCATATTCTTGCTTTGTGGCGTTGCCGTAGCCGTAGCCGTCGTCTGCGCTAAAACTCCCTTCTAACCTCATTCGGAGGAGCTTAACTTCAGCTGAAACTTGGGACAGCATCACCGATTGTGATCTTTGTGTTAAATTCGCACATGTATCTTGTCGAACTTTATAACACTTGAAAAGAAAAAAAAGCAAACAAAAACACGGTGTCTTGCCGTCATTTTGTCACAGATGCATCGCTTTAATTTGTTTCGTGAGT